>NW_028321898.1:32999702-33330437 GCF_036245765.1 Copidosoma floridanum | reverse complement strand
TTAACTTGTAAATTGTTAAACTTGTTCCATTGTTAAGTTGTTAACATTGTAATTAAATTGTAATTGTCAAGTTAAATTGTTAACTTGTTAAATCTTTAATTGTTAAACTTGTTAAATTGTTAATTAACTTGTTAAATTGTTAAATTGTTAACTTGGTTACATTGATTAAATTGTTAAATTGTTAACATTGTTCAATTGTTAATTCTAATTGTTAAATTGTTAAATTGTTAAATTGTTAAATTGTTAAATTGTTAAATTGTTAAATTGTTAAATTGTTAAATTGTTAAATTGTTAAATTGTTAAATTGTTAACTTGTTAAATTGTTAATTGTTAAATTGTTAATTGTTACATTGTAAATTGTTAATTGTTACTTGTTAAATTGTTAAATTGTTAAATTTGTTAAATTGTTAAATTGTTAAATTGTTCAATTGTTAAATTGTTAAATTGTTCAATTGTTAAATTGTTAAATTGTTCAAATTGTTAATTGTTAAATTGTTCAATTGTTAAATTGTTACACTTGTTAAATTGTTAAATATGTTAAATTGTTAAATTGTTAATTGTTAAATTGTTACATTGTTAACTTGTTAATTGTTACAAATGTTAAATTGTTAATTGTTAATGTTAATTGTTAACTTGTTTAATTGTTAACTTGTTAATTGTTAAATTGTTAAATTGTTAAATTGTTAAATTGTTAAATTGTTAAAATTGTTAAATTGTTAAATTGTTACATTGTTACACTTGTTAAATTGTTAAATAGTTAAAATTGTTCACTTGTTACACTTGTTAAATGTTCAACTTGTTCAACTTGTTAAATTGTTAAATTGTTAAATTGTTAACAATGTTAAATTGTTAACAATTGTTAAACTGTTAAATTGTTCAATAATTGTTACACTTGTTAAATTGTTCAATTTCCTGTTCCCAATAACCCAATACCAATAACCCAATAACCCAATAACCCAATAACCCAATAACCCAATAACCCAATAACCCAATAACCCAATAACCCAATAACCCAATAACCCAATAACCCAATAACCCAATAACCCAATAACCCAATAACCCAATAACCCAATAACCCAATAACCCAATAACCCAATAACCCAATAACCCAATAACCCAATAACCCAATAACCCAATAACCCAATAACCCAATAACCCAATAACCCAATAACCCAATAACCCAATAACCCAATAACCCAATAACCCAATAACCCAATAACCCAATAACCCAATAACCCAATAACCCAATAACCCAATAACCCAATAACCCAATAACCCAATAACCCAATAACCCAATAACCCAATAACCCAATAACCCAATAACCCAATAACCCAATAACCCAATAACCCAATAACCCAATAACCCAATAACCCAATAACCCAATAACCCAATAACCCAATAACCCAATAACCCAATAACCCAATAACCCAATAACCCAATAACCCAATAACCCAATAACCCAATAACCCAATAACCCAATAACCCAATAACCCAATAACCCAATAACCCAATAACCCAATAACCCAATAACCCAATAACCCAATAACCCAATAACCCAATAACCCAATAACCCAATAACCCAATAACCCAATAACCCAATAACCCAATAACCCAATAACCCAATAACCCAATAACCCAATAACCCAATAACCCAATAACCCAATAACCCAATAACCCAATAACCCAATAACCCAATAACCCAATAACCCAATAACCCAATAACCCAATAACCCAATAACCCAATAACCCAATAACCCAATAACCCAATAACCCAATAACCCAATAACCCAATAACCCAATAACCCAATAACCCAATAACCCAATAACCCAATAACCCAATAACCCAATAACCCAATAACCCAATAACCCAATAACCCAATAACCCAATAACCCAATAACCCAATAACCCAATAACCCAATAACCCAATAACCCAATAACCCGGAAACCCTATGACCCTGAAACCCTATGACCCTGAAACCCTATGACCCCAAAATTAACGATCTAGGTCCCACCGCACCCCCCACCCGTCAACACCCTGTTCCCCATATCCCCCTAAGGTTCTTTTTGCTGAGTAGAATATTGTTTTTCGCATATATATTATACTCACGCGCGGGGGGGGGAGAGAAAAAAAATTTGCAAAAAAAAACCAAAAAAAAAAAAAAAAAAAAAAATTTATAAAAAAAAATTGACCGATTTAAATTCAAAAAAAAATACATAAATCAATAGTAAATAAGCTACTTTATTATATAAAAATTCTAATTTAAACATTAACGAAAAAAGTCTATGTTTTTCCCAAACATTTTATCTTAAAAAATAGTAGGAAATAGAAGCGTATAGACATAGATTGACGTATTTTTTAATTTTTAGTCTTGTCAGCGTATTTATTTTTTTTTATCTTTCTTTTGAAATTACAAGTGTTTTATGGTTTTAATTGGTGAAAATAAGCAACTTATGCTGAATAATATTGTTTAAAATTTTGCCATTTTTTTTAAATAATCTTATTACCCGATAAAAAAATCCACACTGACCCGAAAACCCTATGACCCTAAAACACAATCCAATGTATTTTTCGATTTCGAGTGTTGTGGGCATATTTATTTTTGATTATATCACTGTTCAACAAAGTTACAAGCATTTTATCTTTAAAAATAGTAGGAATAAGAAACTTATAAACACAAATTAACGTATTTTTTAATTTCAAGTCTTGTCAGCGTATTTATTTTTTATTATCTTGCTTTCTTTTGAAATTACAAGTATTTTATGGTTTAAATTAGTGAAAATGAGCATCTCATGCTAAATAATATTGTTTAAAATTTCGCCATTCTTTTTAATTAACTTATTACCCGATAAAAAAATCCACACTGACCCGAAAACCCTTTGACCCTGAAACACAATTCAATGTATCTTTCGATTCTGAGTGTTGTGGGCGTATTTATTTTGGTTTATATTACTGATAAACAAAAATACAAGTATTTTATCGTCAAAAATGGTAAAAACAAGAAACTGTCAGACACAATTCGACGTATTTTCTGATTCTGAGCCTTGTAAGCGTGTTATATTTTACTTATATTTTCGTTCTATAAAGTTAAAGGTATTTTATCGTTTGAATGAGTAAAAATGTTCATATCATGCTGAATAATATTGTTTTAAATATTGCCATTTACTTTAAATAAACCTATTTACCCGGTTAAAAAACACACATTGACCCGAAAACTCTGTGACCCTAAAACACAATTTAACGTATTTTTTGATTTTGAGTCTTGTAAGCGTATTTATATTTGATTATATTACTGTTATACAAAGTTACAAGTATTTTATCGTCAAATCAGCTGATGCATCCTTGGACAATGCAGAGTTTTAAACAAGTGCGAATTTAATCAACGATAATCAGAACATTTTTCATCAAGTGAGACCTGCCAGCTCCGAAATCGACTTGTTCTACTGATTCGCTGCCCTATCGACTCGACTCTTTCTACTAGCTGATACTCCAATTTTCTTGCAATGCAGGACCAGAATTTAGCGAGGGTGCCTGTGTTTTTCTTTTGTTTTCTCGTCGGCTTCATGTGGGTTACGAGTTGTATATTGAGGTTCCGTAGATGAAAAGCTCCAGGGAAATGAAAAATGAAAAATCTAGCATTTTTAATTTTGGGGTATTGGGTAATGTCCTAGGTTATTGGGTAACGGCTTTTGGGTCATGAAATGGGTAATTTGGGAAATGATCCGACAGAAACTAATTAAATTTAATTTAGTAACATTTCCGAGTAGTTTTAGATCATAAAACACCTAAATGCGGATATCTACAGCTACCTTGTATACAGTTTAAATTCCTTCATTATCGTCTAATAGTGAAATTGTATTTTACATTTTATATTTCTTCTAATTTAAGTTTTTTCATTACCGACACATAATCAAAGACTTACTTATATTATCCAGAATATTTAATGATGGTTCATGTAATATTAAATTCAATAAAAATAGTAATAAATGATATCTCTGCAAATGATTAAGATGTTCAAGTTATCAAACCTTAATATAGCGATTTTATGTAATATCGACTGTAGGTACAAAAGATATCTACATGACAAACCAGTTGTAAAAAATTTCTTGTATTAATGCTTACTGGTTAAGGAAAATTTCTATAGTACTTTAATTGACGATCTATGTATGTTTTAATGTTTTTTAATTTAACAAAAATGATTATTTATACTATCTCTGCCAACAATTTTAATTTTTGAATAACAAAACCATAAAATAGCGGTTTATTGTTATACCGACAGTAGGCACTAAAGATATCTACATTACCAACAATTAGTTAAATGATTTGATTTACTGTATTATTGACTACTAGTAAAAAAATTTCTATAGTTCTTTAATTGACGATCTGTGTATGTTTTGATGTTTTTTAATTTAATAAAAATAATTATTTATACTATCTCTGCCAACAATTTAAATTTTTGAATAACAAAACCATAAAATATCGGTTTATTGTTATACCGACAGTAGGAACTAAAGATATCTACATTACCAACAAGTGGTTAAATGATTTACTGTATCATTAACTACTAGTAAAAAAAATTTTTATAATACTTTAATCAACGGTCTAGGTACGTTTTAATGTTGTTAAATTTAATAGAAATAGTGATTCATACTATCTCTGCCAACAATTAAGTTTTTTTATTAACCGAATTATGAAATAGCAGTTTAATTCCATATCGATGGTAGGTACTAAAGAAATCTTCATTACCGACTGATGGTAAGGAAATTTACTGTATCATTAGCCACCGGTAAAATAAATGTCTACAGTACTAAAATTAACGATCTAGGTCCCACCGCACCCCCCACCCGTCAACACCCTGTTCCCCATATCCCCCTAAGGTTCTTTTTGCTGAGTAGAATATTGTTATTCGCATATATATTATACTCACGCGCGGGGGGGGGGTGGAGAAAAAAATTCGCAAAAAAAAACCAAAAAAAAAAAAAAACAAAAAAAATTTATAAAAAAAAATTGACCGATTTAAATTCAAAAAAAAATACATAAATCAATAGTAAATAAGCTACTTTATTATATAAAAATTCTAATTTAAACATTAACGAAAAAAGTCCATGTTCTTCCCAAACACTGACCCGAAAACCCTATGACCCTGAAACACAATTTGACGTATTTTTTGATTTTAAGTCTTGTGATAGTATTTATTCCGGATTATATAACTGATGTACAAAAACACAGGTATTTTATCGTCAAATATAGTAAAAATAAAAAAACTCAACACAAACTGACAAATTTCACAATTTCTAGTCTTGTCAGCGTATTCAATTTTACTTATATTTTTGTTTTAAAAAAATACAAGCATTTTATCGTTTAAATCAGTGAAAATGTGCAACTTATGCTAAATAATATAATTCACCATATTGCCATTGACTTAAAATACACTTATTACCCGGTTCGGAAAACACACACTAACCCGAAAACCCTATGACCCTGAAACACAATTTGACGTATTTTTTGATTTTGAGTCTCGTAATCGTAAATATTTTGGATTACATTACTAATGTACAAAAATACAAGTATTTTATCTATGAAAATGGTCAAAATAAGAAACTTATAATTACAAACTAATGTTATTCTTAAATTTAAGTCTTGTTAGCGTATTGAATCTTACTTATATTTCTGTTTGTTGAAATTACAAGTATTTCATCGTTTAAATCAGTAGAAATGTGCAACTCATGCTAAATAATATTGTTTAACATATTGCCATTGACTTAAAATACACTTATTACCCGGTTTGAAAAACACACCGACCCGGAAACCCTATGACCCTGAAACCCTATGACCCCAAAATTAACGATCTAGGTCCCACCGCACCCCCCACCCGTCAACACCCTGTTCCCCATATCCCCCTAAGGTTCTTATTGCTGAGTAGAATATTGTTATTCGCATATATATTATACTCACGCGCGGGGGGGGGGTAGAGAAAAAAAATTTGCAAAAAAAAACCAAAAAAAAAAAAAAACAAAAAAAATTTATAAAAAAAAATTGACCGATTTAAATTCAAAAAAAAATACATAAATCAATAGTAAATAAGCTACTTTATTATATAAAAATTCTAATTTAAACATTAACGAAAAAAGTTCATGTTCTTCCCAAAAAATTCGCAAAAAAAAACCAAAAAAAAAAAAAACAAAAAAAATTTATAAAAAAAAATTGACCGATTTAAATTAAAAAAAAAATACATAAATCAATAGTAAATAAGCTACTTTATTATATAAAAATTCTAATTTAAACATTAACGAAAAAAGTTCATGTTCTTCCCAAGTTTTTCGTTAGGAATATGTCTAGAATGTCAGGGTCCTGCTACCACTTTAACCCTAGCCAATCGATCACACTCAAAAGTTTTTGCGACAACTGGGATTTGCACGGAGTAACGACTCGTTTGTTTGCAAAAGTTTATCATCGGCGACCTCGGCGCTATTCATAACAGTTGCATACATACATACATCTTTCATCATTACATTGGCATTATACAGACATTTACATACCGGGCATCATACATGCATGCATGCCCGGTACTTGTTGATTTCTTCGTGTCAAGCCAAAGACTGTATCAACTTTTAATTATTAGGTCTGGAACAGTGGGAATCGACACTGTTTGGTTAATGAAAGTAGTATATTTAAAAGTACTAGCATAGCAAAGTAGTCCTTACTTTTGTAGTCTCTTTTATGCCCTAGCCTTTTAAATTGTTTTTTACCAGTGACCTTGGCGCTATTCATGTACGTGTCAATGAAAAAGTTTCGGTTTTTTAAGCCTGGCTGCCTGTCACGGCTTAGATAACTTGTAGGGGTCGTAATTAAGAGTAATTCAATCGTAAAAATAATAATAATAATATTAATAATAATAATAATGACGATGACGATAATAACGATCCTCGATTAATGGATACCGGATCGTTACGTGGCCATCGCGTTATATTCATACGGCACGCCGCCACCCCAAAGCTGGCCAACCGATCGCGCTGAATAATATTACCAGTAACCCACAGTCTTACTAAAGAACGACTCGATCGTTTTAGAACGTCTTACACCGGCGACCTCGGCGCCTTTCATTAGTGAAAATATGGCCATTCACTTAGGATACACTCATTACCCGGTTGAAAAAAATTCACACAGACCCTCAAACTTTATGACCTTGAAACACCTGTCGACGTATTTTTTGATTCTAAGTCTTGTTAGCGTATTCATTTTTGAATATTTTTTTGTTGTTCAGAAGTGTAGGTATTTTATCTTTTAGAATAGAAAAAATAAGAAACTTATCAATAGAAATCGACGTTTTGCTTTATTTTGACTCTGTAAAGCGCATTTTATCTTTATTTTATTACTGTTTTTCAGAGTTCCAAGAATTTTGTTGTTTAAATTAGTAAGAATGTGCAACTCATGCTAAATAATATTAGTGAAAATATGGCCATTCACTTAGGATACACTCATTACCCGGTTGAAAAAAATTCACACATACCCTCAAACTCTATGACCCTAAAACACCTGTCGACGTATTTTTTGATTCTAAGTCTTGTTAGCGTATTTATTTTTGAATTTTTTTTTTTGTTTAAAAGTTTAGGTATTTTATCGTCAAAAATAGAAGAAATAAGAAACTTATCAATAGAAATCGACGTTTTGCTTTATTTTGACTCTGTAAAGCGCATTTTATCTTTATTTTATTACTGTTTTTCAGAGTTCCGAAAATTTTGTTGTTTAAATTAGTAAGAATGTGCAACTCATGCTAAATAATATTAGTGAAAATATGGCCATTCACTTAGGATACACTCATTACCCGGTTAAAAAAAATTCACACAGACCCTTAAACTCTATGACCCTGAAACACCTGTCGACGTATTTTTTGATTCTAAGTCTTGTTAGCGTATTTATTTTTGAATATTTTTTTGTTGTTCAAAAGTGTAGGTATTTTATCTTTTAAAATAGAAAAAATAAGGAACTTATCAATAGAAATCGACGTTTTGCTTTATTTTGACTCTGTAAAGCGCATTTTATCTTTATTTTATTACTGTTTTTCAGAGTTCCAAGAATTTTGTTGTTTAAATTAGTAAGAATGTGCAACTCATGCTAAATAATATTAGTGAAAATATGGCCATTCACTTAGGATACACTCATTACCCGGTTGAAAAAAATTCACACATACCCTCAAACTCTATGATCCTAAAACACCTGTCGACGTATTTTTTAATTCTAAGTCTTGTTAGCGTATTTATTTTTGAATATTTTTTTGTTGTTTAAAAGTTTAGGTATTTTATCGTCAAAAATAGAAGAAATAAGAAACTTATCAATAGAAATCGACGTTTTGCTTTATTTTGACTCTGTAAAGCGCATTTTATCTTTATTTTATTACTGTTTTTCAGAGTTCCGAAAATTTTGTTGTTTGAATTAGTAAGAATGTGCAACTCATGCTAAATAATATTAGTGAAAATATGGCCATTCACTTAGGATACACTCATTACCCGGTTGAAAAAAATTTACACAGACCCTTAAACTCTATGACCCTGAAACACAATTCGACGTATTTTTGATTCTCAGTATTGTAAGCGTGTTCATTTTTGATTATTTTCCTGTTGTTTGAAAGTTTAGGTATTTTATCGTCAAAAATAGTAGGAATAAGCAACTTATTAATAGAAATCGACGTTTTGCTTTATTTCGACTCTTTATAGCGTATTCCAACTTTATTTTATGAGTTTTTTAAAGTTTTGAGAATTTTATTTTTTAAATCATTCAAAATGTGCAACTCATGCTAAATAATATTGTTAAATATATTGCTATTCACTTAGGATACACTTATTACCCGGTTAAAAAAAATCTACAGTGATCCTTTAACTCTATGACCCTAAAACACATGTCAACGTATTTTTTGATTTTAAGTCTTGTGAGCGTATTTAATCTTACTAATATTTTTGTTTTCAAAAAATACAAGTATTTTATCGTTTAAATTATTAAAAACGTGCAACTTATGCTAAATTATATTGTTTAAAATATTGCTATTTACTTAGGATAGACTTATTACCCGGTTAAAAAAAATCCACACTGACCCTCAAACTCTATGACCCTGAAACACCTGTCGACGTATTTTTTGATTTTCAGTCTTGTTAGCGTATTTATTTTTGATTATTTTTTTGTTGTTTTAAAGTTGAGGTATTTTATCTTTAAAAATGGTAGAAATAAGAAACTTATCAATAGAAATTGACGTTTTGCTTTATTTTGACTCTGTAAAGCGCATTTTATCTTTATTTTATTACTGTTTTTCAGAGTTCCAAGAATTTTGTTGTTTAAATTAGTAAGAATGTGCAACTCATGCTAAATATTATTAGTGAAAATATGGCCATTCACTTAGGATACACTCATTACCCGGTTGAAAAAAATTTACACAGACCCTCAAACTCTATGACCCTGAAACACAATTCGACGTATTTTTGATTCTCAGTATTGTAAGCGTATTCATTTTTGATTATTTTTCTGTTGTTTAAAAGTTTAGGTATTTTATCGTCAAAAATAGTAAAAATAAGAAAGTTATTTATAGAAATCGACGTTTTGCTTTATTTTGACTTATTTTAGCGTATTCCATCTTTATTTTATTAGTGTTTGAAAGTTTCAAGAATTTTATTGTTCAAATTAGTAAAAATGTGCAACTTATGCTAAATAATATTGTTAAAAATATTGCTATTTACTTAGGATACACTTATTACCCGGTAAAAAAAATCCACACTGACCCTCAAACTCTATGACCCACAAACTCTATGAAACACAATTCAATGTATTTTTGATTCTTAGTACTGTAAGCGTATTTATTTTTGATTATTTTTCTGTTATCTAAAAACTTTAGGTATTTTATTGTCAAAAATAGTAGGACTAAGAAACTAATTAATAGAAATCAACGTTTTGCTTTATTTTTACTCTTTCTAGCGTATTCCATCTTTATTTTATTAGTTTTTTAAGGTTTTGAGAATTTTATTGTTCAAATCAGTAAAAATGTGCAACTTATGCTAAAAAATATTGTTTAAAATATTGCTATTAACTTAGGATACACTTATTACCCGGTTAAAAAAAATCCACACTGACCCTCAAACTCTATGACCCTGAAACACCTGTCGACGTATTTTTTGATTTTAAGTCTTATTAGCGTATTTATTTTTGATTATTTTTCTGTTATCTAAAAACTTTAGGTATTTTATTGTCAAAAATAGTAGGACTAAGAAACTAATTAATAGAAATCGACGTTTTGCTTTATTTTGACTCTGTAAAGCGCATTTTATCTTTATTTTATTACTGTTTTTTAGAGTTCCAAAAATTTTGTTGTTTAAATTAGTAAGAATGTGCAACTCATGCTAAATAATATTAGTGAAAATATGGCCATTCACTTAGGATACACTCATTACCCGGTTGAAAAAAATTCACACAGACCCTCAATCTCTATGACCCTGAAACACAATTTGACGTATTTTTGATTCTCAGTATTGTAAGCGTATTCATTTTTGATTATTTTTCTGTTGTTTAAAAGTTTAGGTATTTTATCGTCAAAAATAGTAGGAATAAGCAACTTATAATTAGAAATCGACGTTTTGCTTTATTTCGACTCTTTCTAGCGTATTCCACCTTTATTTTATGAGTTTTTTAAAGTTTTAAGAATTTTATTTTTTAAATCAGTAAAAATGTGCAACTCATGCTAAATAATATTGTTTAAAATATTGCTATTCACTTAGGATACACTTATTACCCGGTTAAAAAAAATCTACACTGACCCTTAAACTCTATGACCCTAAAACACATGTCGACGTATTTTTTGATTTTAAGTCTTGTGAGCGTATTTAATCTTACTCATATTTTTGTTTTCAAAAAATACAAGTATTTTATCGTTTAAATTATTAAAAACGTGCAACTTATGCTAAATTATATTGTTTAAAATATTGCTATTTACTTAGGATAGACTTATTACCCGGTTAAAAAAAATCCACACTGACCCTCAAACTCTATGACCCTGAAACACATGTCGATGTATTTTTTGATTTTGAGTCTTGTAAGTGTATTTATTCGCGTTCATATCACTTTTAATTTTTCTTATTTCTTTGGGTGATTTGGTTATGAGCTATTACGTGAACACAAGAAGTAGCAAAAAATGCAAGAAAATAACGTATCGTGGAATCCTAATGTGAGTTACGAGTGGTATAATGAGTTTACATAGATGTAAAGCTCCAGGGAGATAGAAAACGAAAAATTTGGCATTTTTAACATTTTGGGGTATTGGGTAATGTCCTAGGTTATTGGGTGACGGCTTTTGGGTCATGAAATAGGCAATTGGGTCAGCAAAAATGGGTAATTGGGTCATCAAAAATGGGTAATTTGGACACGGAAATGGGTTATTTGGGAAACGATCTGACAGAAACTAATTAAATTTAATTTAGGAACGTTTCCGAGTAGTTTTGGGTCATAAAACGCTTAAATGCGGATATCTACAGCTTCCTCGTATACAGTTCAATTTAATTTAGGAACGTTTCCGAGTAGTTTTGGGTCATAAAACGCTTAAATGCGGATATCTACAGCTACCTCGTATACAGTTCATGCGGATATCTACAGCTACCTCGTATACAGTTCAAATTTAATTTAGGAACATTTCCGAGTAGTTTTAGGTCATAAAACGCTTAAATGCGGATATCTACAGCTACCTTGTATACAGTTCAAATTTAATTTAGGAACATTTCCGAGTAGTTTTAGGTCATAAAACGCTTAAATGCGGATATCTACAGCTACCTTGTATACAGTTCATGCAGATATCCACAGCTACCTCGTATACAGTTTACTCGCTTTTATCTGGTTGTGAAATGTACGGGCCTCATAAAGTAGCGGAACATCAAAAACGCGTGCGAAAGGGGTATAACGAGCTCATATCGCACCTTGATGCACACAAGTACGCCCTTGACATTAGGCTAGAGATTGTGGAGGGTTTTCGTGGTCTGAAGGAACTCGATAGGCCGATTGATGACGTATGGTCAGCGGCGGAGTCTATCTTGACGCGCGTGCCGAAAAATTATCTGGGATTAACTGTGCTGCCCTTGGTATTGCGCGAACTCGCCTTACACAATGTTTTTGTGTTAATACGACATTGGGATGAACACGTTGACGCCCTGACATCGGTGAGTAATATCATTTAATTATGCAACTAGCATTATTAGTTTATATATATAATGCTTGTAGATTACTTGGTTAATCGTCACGTTATTTTTGTTGTGTTTCAGAAGTGAAAGACGATCATAGGGGACTTAGTCATGTCTCCAGGACCAATTCTGGACCGAAAAACGTTGACACGCCTTTACGACGCGGAGAAGCGTCCTAATTTCTTCATTTGTGGCTTCCAAGAAAAAAAACAAGTCCGTTTACTTGGAAACTCTCTTGAACCGCTCTGACGAAGTCACCGACGTGATAACTTTGGGTACCGCATCAACGGATCTCTCCCTTCGTTGCCTTATGGAAAGCTCCAAGAATTTCAACGTTGACGGCAGGACACAATTTTCCGCGACGTTTCTGTATCGCAACGCAGTGCCGGACGACGAGACAAGGAACGAATTGTTGAAAATGCCACATGAACGGGCAAAGTTCCTTTTACGACTGCTGGGAAAGTTGCATCGGTCACTCGAGAAATCGGATACGACGGCATTTGTTTACGCAGACAATGTCTTTGCGGAAAACAAAAAGATACGCCCCATTGCTACCACCACACACTACGACGTCGTTGATGCGTTGAAGAAGCCGGTCAACCTGATGGTCGCCTACATGGTTGCATATGTCGTTGGAGATGCGCACCATAAGGATGCCCTCTGGAATCATGTGCTACAAGTCGTGAAGCAAAATTGCTACATGATTCCTTTGTATTTCCTCGAAGAGAAGGCCACGATAACGCAGTGGGCCCGAGTGGTCACGTCAGCTAACAATCCACCTCCGCTGTCCAACATTAACCTGCTTATGGCACCATTCAGCCAATGCTTGCGCAACTTAAAACAGTTTGTTGTTAAAGCTGACGCTGCCGAAGTTCGACAAGCCATCGTCCCGTTCGAAAAGTTCCTCCTAGATGGCCTTCAACTGTGCAAGGAGTTGAGAGAGAGCGCCGAAGATAGAGCCAAGTGTACTTCGGCTTTCGATGAAATAATGGACCTGTACACGTCAATTACGACGGGGATTGCGGCACAACAGAGACAAAGGCAAACGCAGCAGCCAGAGTCCATTGAAAACGAGGTTACGGAACATATGCTTGCCAGAGAAAAGCGAGTGTTGGACGAGAAACAGCGAGAACTTGATCTGGAACGATTGAACTTTGAGGAGCGCAGCAAGTTATTCCAGCAGAGAGAGCAAGAGCAGCAACAACAAAGCGCACGGCAGCAGCAACAACAACAGCTGCGACAACGACAACAACAACTACAACAACAACAACAAGACATGGGGAGTGGTGTGGATGATAGTTTGTTGGACTTACTTCTACAAATCGGCGAAGATGAACATTACGTGGCCTCACAAGTAGATAGAGGACAACAACTTGGCACAAAACCACGACCGACACCTGCCGAGCCACCAAGAAAGAAGCAGGCCACGTTGGTTAGCTTTTTTGGAGCAGCATCTGCGAGGACGACAACTGCAGCAACATCAACAACAACAACAACGACGACAACCATCACCGCAACGACATCGACGGCGGCAACGACAACAACAACAACAACAACGGCGGCCATCAACAAAACTGCAACAATGATTGTGGCGCCACGGCACGCGGAACGGCTCTTTAGCGAGGCTGAGGACCGTCTGATTGTCAACAGGGTTCTGCATTTGCACAGGAACAGAATCCCACAAGATTGGTCCAAGTTGAAGGGAGTTTCGCAACTGCAACACAGGACAGCTGTTGCTTTGAGAAACAGGGCGAATAAGTTATCCAGTGATAAGCCGATTTCGTACCTCGTAGGACTTGGACTATCGACGGCTGTTGCCAACACCTACAAGAAGATCTACAAGAATAAATAAGACTCACCAGTGACGTAGGTGTTGGTAACAGTGATAAAGTGCGCGATGTGACACTCGTTAAGTGCGCGGGACGCTTGTGATAAACTATTCGCTCCGAGCCGATACAAAGGTTGCGCCGCCTCCAACCAAAATCAAGCAAAATTTCTTGAGATCGCGAGTAGCTATACGCATGTATATATCTTTTAAAACGTTTGTTTACATGCAAGGAATTTTACCTGATTTTGGCTAGGAGCGACGCAACCTCAGCATCGGCTCGGAGCGAATTAAACGCTAGGGGTTTTTAAAGGAGTTTGGAGGCAAAGGGAAGGGAGGAGGGACACCATATACGGCACAAGTGGGAGAGACTTGAGTTGATGGACAATGGTGTAGTGACGCGCACTCGTCTTTATCCCACTTATACGAACACGCACACACACAAACAGGGATAACAAAGGAGGTTGGAGGCGTGGGATGGGTGGGTTACGTGGTAAAATAGGGCTACCGGCGAAGGTCCACGTTAAAAAAACCTAACGCGCCAATGACTGGTACCTCAATGGTGGTATGGAAAACTAGTTCGGTTCCTTCAAGATGCGTTAAGATTTGAAAGTCAAGACTATTAGTGTTGCGTGATATAAGCGACAAATTTCCGTGCGGGGTTTTGACTACTTCCCCCATCGGACGCCTCCCCGGGTGGCGGATAGGGGACTGCCCCCTAGATATAGGGGGTACCGGCTTAACAACCAGGGCGGACCAAAAAGTAGTCGCGGGGAAGGTAACACTTCCCCACAATAATAAAACACAATGGAGCACACCATAATAAAAAACAACGTTACCGTCCAGGGGGATTCGGACACCCCAGGGCCGGCGGCTGTGCCAGCGGGAGCACAGGCGTCGTCATTCAGCGACCGCCCGGCGATTGTGGTGGACCAGGCAATCGTCGGAGTTGATGCTACTGGAAGGCTAGAGGAGACAACCTCGGAAAAAAAACAAAATATGAAGACACGACTACGGTGCGAGTTGCCGTCTATGCCAAGGCTCGACGAGGTAGAAGGAGATAGTGGCGAAGGCAACAATCCCAAGTCCAATGTGCTCGGTGAATTATGTGCCGAACTTGGGATTGAAAACGACGGCTGGGCCGATGAAGATGCAGTAATTGGCATTGTGGTTGCTCCACTCGATGTCGCTGAGGCTGATGTTGCAGCGAGGCAAGAGTCTGTAACACCAACGTCAACTGTCGACTTACATCGAGACCTCGCCCTCTCTGACGACGACGACGACGAAGATGGCAACGTGGGGCAAGCACCGATGCCAATTGCCGCCGAGGATGCTGCAATGGAAGTAGCAGAGGAGGTGGCTGGTGGTGATGTCGAAGAAGTGGAAGCCTATAAACGGGAATGCTTCAAGAAGTTAGTTATTCCGTTTGACGACGCTGGAAAGGCCACTGTAAGGGCGATGATTGCGTTCCTTGCCGCAATCAACAACGCGGCGTCCATCAAGCAAAGGGCAACAAGGAACGCAATAATTGCCACGAGCGGTGGTCAGATCCCCGACAGGAATGACTCTTGGGCGCGGGTTATGGCGGTGATAAGGATACCGTCGATGGAAGAGAAATTCTTACGGATTTACACCGACCAGCAAGGCGTCGACAAAATAAAAAGAATAACCAAACTTCCACACGCTTCTATGGGAGGTGATCGAGGAGGTCGTCGCCCCAGCCACACGAGAAAACTGAAGAGGAAACCGTGGCATCTCACTTGACGTGCGTAATAGTAAATATTGGGGCATTCTAAGGGTTATTGGGTCATAAGGTTATTAAACTACTAGCAGCCCCCCGTCTCGGCTTCGCCCGAGACTTACTAAATAAAACACCGTAGTGTCTTGACACGTAATGTGAAACATTTTTAGTTAGAAAATTTTACACATATTCCCGATACATCTCAGAACAAAAATCTTCTTATTAAAAACATATTTTTTCGGAATCCATATAGTTTATTTGGTCAAATAATAAGGTGTACAAATTCAAAAAAATAATTATGCTGAAAAGTACCGTGCGTTCTTTATGCCATAAAATAATCGATGGCTATAAGAAGTTGTTGATTTGGTTTCTTCTGTGTAATTCACGAAAAGGGCTATTTTTTAAAGCTGTTAAGATTTAAAACCCCCAAAAAATTTATATTAAAAAAAAATTGTTTTTTCTCATATCTGACAATTTTATTACCAGAGCAACAAAGTCCTGGACCTTAAACCCAACATCTTTATTGCCACAAAAACACAAATACATTTTCTACTCATTAAAAAATCTGAAGTAGGATCTTTAAAGATTTTAGAATTTGCTGTGAGGGTACAATGAAAAGCTGATCTCTCACGTAATGGACTCTTAAGTTGACGATTTTGACGCTGCTGTTTCAATCTCGATAAATTTTCTGCGTCAGTTTCTTGACGCCTCAAATTGTATTCATTAGATACATTTGAGGTTTTCTTTCCAATATACCCTTTTGCGACTATTGGTATGCTTACGACTTTTATGACCCCTAAAGGCTATTTTCAGTCAACTTTTTTAAGTTCTAATATATTTGTTGGCAAGGTAGTTCGACGTCCGATGGCCCTAAAAAAGACCGGTGAGCTTCTTAAGTTAACTCTTTTTTGACTGCTGTTACGGATGTAATACCGTAATATGTCTCATTGACCAGGTCGGCGCGAGATTTAAATAAAGACGCACGATGTCTGAGTTACCTGAACATACAATGACTGTACACACGGGCCCTTGATTCCCGCATGCTGTACCAAAAAAATGGTTTTAAAAATCTACTTACATGTAGTCTGTATATTGCATTGTCAAAGTTAAAATTAAGAAATAATGTTCCTTTTATTTTATCTATATTTGCGTAGTCAAAACTGTACGCGAGAGACTGACTAAAGATTGGTCTAAAGGCCGAATGAGACCAGTAAAAAGCACCAAGGCGGAGTGCCGACCATCAGGGCGGAGAATTGCTCCGCTTGCTGTCACGCCAACCCTTGACCTCATGAGATTCCGTGCCCTAAAGCGGCTTGTTTGATGAGAATCGACTTATGGGTAGGTACGCCACTGGACGACCTATGCCTTCAGGCGAAAGGTACTCTGCCTCGGAAGAAGAGCACAAGGTGCTCGATTTGTGTACCATACCGTCAGTCCCTCGCATCATCATCAATCCATGTATATATATATATATACATATATATGTATGCTGACGTCGACACAGATAGGATATAGGTTGCATCGTTCATGCGATGGAAGGCAAGGGATGGAGATATAATAGAGTGGGAGATTAGGCATGTAAGGGGAGTGCGGCAAGCCCGCGCCGCCGACCAGCGCGTTGCGGTTGCATACGGGTGCAAACACCCCAGTTCACAAAAGGCAGTCGAGTAAGTAGGTAGGTGTCGGCGTTCAGCCCATCTTTTCGATTTATAAGTATTATTTCAATAAATCCAACTTTGTATAACTCTAATTGTTTTTGTTTTTTGTCACTTTATTTTCTTCTTGCCTTGGTTCTGTCGCTTACAACTGCAGTTAATAGCAATTGTGACTGCCTGAATACCTCAGGGTGATCTTCTCTGGCTTACTGTTAAAGACCCAGACTGATTGGGAGAAAAATTACAAAGTCCGAAGCTTTGGGGCTAGTTGTAGTGCTCTTTCCCAACGTCTCCCGGTATAACGTCAAAGACGTTGGTGTCTAAAGCACCTTTTTTATTTTGCAGATTTGGTTGTTTTGGTGATCTTAGATGGGAAGATTGGTTAGTGATACTTGTCCAGTAGAGGCTGTCCCGTTGGCTCAAGTTTTTTTTTCCTTTATAGCTGTTATAGGTTTGCCCAGCGCAGACCTTGGAGAGGATCAGTGATTCCTGGTTGAATGCTTAGAGTCGAGAGGGTAATATAGAGTCGTCGGTCACCGGGTTTCCCAGCCTTGCGAAGAACAACTCCGCAGGTGACGTCTGCCAGTGAATAGCTGACTTGGTTTAATAGTGCCCGTCTTTAGTTAATATAGTCTTTTAGTTGACGAATCGCTTCCGGAAATGGTAATAAAAATGTATTTGTTGGCAAGGTAGTTTACACTAAGGTGGCCCCTAAAAAGAACCGATGAAATTGATGGTTAAGTAGGGAACGTAAATACTTATAATGGCCCTAAAAAGCGCCAGTGGTGAAACTTCCAGGCTATTCTTTATTATTATTCCTGATGATGAAGAGCTGGCTACGGGTTGCTTGATTCTTACCCTGGGAGTCTCGATGTACGGAGACTGTGATGGAGGGAGGTACGCCGCTGACCAAAGAATATCTCGTCTCGGGTCGTTCCCCGGATAACCAACTGCTCAATTGCTCATCTTTATACGGGAACATGTGGGTAAGCGCGTTGAGGACGTGACTACCAAGAAGGTAGCCGTTGTGGCTTCCCGTGCCCATCAGAGCTGTTTTTTCTTGCTTACATTTGTAGTCACAAATTCTTTAACTACACCAGGTGGGATGGTGGGACTGCCACACAACTCTGAAGAGTTGGTGCAGATTGTGCTCTGGCTAGATATGTCTCCTGGTATTCTGGCAGAGACGGCATCGGTTGGAATTAATATATTTTTCTTTGATCGCACTCGTCGAGATTCAGGGTGAAGGGACACTTAGGTCCCTTCCCCTTAGAGAAGAGTGTTGTCCGTAACCGGGATACCCAGCTGCAGGACTATCATCAGCATTCTCTGTACAGCTTGTTGAGCTGCCGAAGCTCGACTGTACAACTATCGATACGCTCCGGCGTATTATAACCACACTTATTTAATTATGTTGCAGGTAGCTTCGATTTTATGTCGACGCCACCTAGCGGATTTTACTGAACTAAAGTGAAAAGCTGGCGTATTTTTGCAAAACTTTGGGCTCATTTATTGCTATTGTTATTAAATTTTTTAAGATAAAAACTATACTAAAATCATCTAGGAAGTATCATGAATCAGTGTGCAAAATTTCAGCAAAATCGGCTCAGTAGTTTTCGCGGTTAGCGATTACAACGGTTTTAGCGACTTTGCTTTATATATTAGTAAGATAAATGGAGGACGGAGGAACGGGTGGGAGGGAAAGGCATATACACGGAGGATGGAGGAAGGGTGGGGGGAAGGGACGTGGTAAAATAGGGCTACCGGCGAAGGACCACGTTAAAAAAACCTAACGCGCCAAAACGGGTACCTCAATGGTGGTGTGGAAATCCCGAGACTCAAAATAACAAAGTTAAAGAGTGATGTATGTGGTAAAAAGAAATGCTGACTCACAAGGAAAGGATGTAAGCGTTGACTGAACAAATATTGCTCGGAATAAATTTCTACACATTTTTGCGCCCGGGGGGTTGAAAACTTTAAAAATTTGGCATTTTTTCCCGTGAAACACCCCGTCGAGTTGCCTTTATTATATAAGGGTAAATACCCTCGAATCACCCCTCGGACCCCCTAATTGTATGTAGAAAAAAATAAATATTACTTTTCGTGGGGTCCTGAGACTTAATTATTGAGAGACCGAATAGAATGGTAATGGATAAATGACAAAGGTTTTCGAAAAAAAGTTAAAACCTAACTAGGGTTGATCAAAATCAAATTTTAAAAAAATTTTTCCCGCGGGGTTTGACCCTTTGAAAATTTTTACCTTTTTTCATCCCGCGGGGTGTATCCCTTGTGATGTTTCCCTATTTGCACCCCGCGGGACACTCCTCGGGGATGCGTATTTGGCTCCTGGAAGGGGTGATCCGCACCCTCTCGGAGACCCCGTGGAAAACGTAAAAAAAATCAAAGTTGTTCGTTCGTGGGGTGATAGCCCCCTCGGAATGATTGTTCCATGAAATTCCGGCGCTAACCTGGTCCAAACTTATCCCGCGGGAATTAAATGGTCTAAATCAGGGCGCATTCGATAGAGAGCGCAAAAATCTTGAATATGGCGGCGGTTCAAGCGAGATCCACCGAATCGGCAGGGCTAAACATAATAGAAAGTGAGTTGTGCACAGGAAGGCTTTTGTTATGCAAAAGATTGCTATACTTTTTCTTCCATACCTATAATATTACAATGTTTAAATTATTAATTCGCTTATTTGTTCAGAAAAATGAACACCAATCTTCATTTATTGTTAACAAACCTTCTGATTTTTCTGACGTGCTAATGCTAAATTAGCAAGTCTTCTAGCTGCTACTTTGTCAGTCGTGTCACACTCTTTGCCAAACGTGTCTTCCTTGCCAATCATAGACCACTGGTTCCGAATAGCATGGGAATATACTGATCTCATTGGGAAAACTTCCATGTATTTACGTACAAAGCTCACAAGTTGACCTTTGAAATCACGTTATGAACTTGACTCCTCAAAACCCAGAGTTCCACGAATTAAGGAACCTATTAAATTAAAATTGATAATTTATTAAAAAATAGTTTTCATGGTCAACAAGAAAGTGAAGATAAAGATCTACCTATGAGTGTACTCGGCTGCAGTAGATGCTACACAATCGTCTCAACCCTAACGGATAATTTTATGCGCGCTACCCCCGTTCCTTTTTCACGCTGTATCAGTGTCTTAATTGCATTTGACTGGAACACAGTTTTAAGTTTTTTTATGAATGCATCTTTTCCAAATCCTCGTCCTCTTCGTGCACTGATAGCAACTTCCATCAAAAAATAATACAATTTTCTGGTAATCATCAGACCTCTATCGCCACTTTCTGGATCAATTTGCACGGTATCGACTTTGTTTATGACGTCATCAGTAGTTAGATTAAATTTTAAAATTCTATACATAGCAGCAGTCAATGGAGGCAGGATAAACTTATTGCTTCTAAACAAGATAGGGTCGTAAGGCTGCCTCAACCGAAGTCTTTTTTCGTCGGTCATTGGAAACGGATGTTTTAATATGAGGCATCCATTAAAAGAGTTGATTTTTGAGGAAACTGAACAAAAATTTTATTATATGATTATTATGAATATGTGTGACAAAAAATTCGTGTTTGAGGTTGAACAATTTTAATTTAATTTTAGTTGAATTGTAGAGTCAATAGTTTAAATAAGGGTGATGAAGATGTTCATAAGGTTAAACAGGTAATCTTATATTTCAAATAGAAAAATTACTTTTCAATCCATCTGAACGGCGTGGGAGCAAAGAGCGCCAAACAACACTGTTAATGTTTCTTACGCCGTACAAAAACCACTCTATTTTTGTTTCTCTGTCGTAGAGCTCTTGGAGCTTACTTCCAGACATTCCGTCTGAACCGTACTGGTCCACAACGTTCATCCCAGCTTGCAGTGCTCTCACATCTTGTAAAAGATTGTGAGATCGGAACTATCGATCCCAATTATGTACAACGTAAATCTCCCCGGCTTCCATAATTTTCTTTGTGCTCGGCAGAATAAGGAGCAACTTTCGTAAGAGTCACAAAGCTTATCAAACCCTTCAGACCCGACAAATGTTCGAACTTTTTCAATTCTATATGCAGCTCTTTGAGACAAGTAATTGGTAAGAATCGACTCGTACCCAGATATGAGAGCTTTTGCGTCATGATGTAAGTGCTTCAATACATCGTGGTTCTTGTACCTATGAAACGCATGCATACATGTGCATTAGTTGATTGTACACTGAAAAAAGGCCACTGTAGCCTGTCGATTTAAGCAGCTACTTTCAGGCTAGGATAACCTGTGAGCTAAGCAGAATCTGCTTGGCAGCCAACGCTAACGTGACAAAATATACAAGGTGTTCAGTTAGTGACCAGTCACATTTGCCTCGGCTGCCAAGCAGATTCTGCTTTTTTTCAGTCCAAGTATATTTCTTGATTTTATCAAGATTAATTTTGCAGCACACATAATGTGGAAAAAAAACAGAAAGATTCATTGCGCATCTCACAGAGAATCGAACCAAGTACGTACTTGAATGCTCATGCTCATTCAAGATGTAGCATTCAAAATGTCGCTTATAGCTGTTATCAGATAATTCATTCAGAAAGTAGCCAATGACGGAACAGCTGTTCAACTGCAACCTCATACATTTGCCAATAAATTTAAGTAGCCATGATAATCGATAGATCGAAAACCAGATGCGCCTTATTTTGCTTCACATTATACTGAGACAGAATGTACTTACTTCTATCCACCAGCGATTAAATACCCAGTGACAGACCCAACTCTCTGGAATGGTTCAGTTCTCACAACGTGGTGTTCAGGATAATACCCTTGAATATATGTCACATGATCCCAAAAGACTTTCCCCTTTGAGTTACTGATGCTGTTATATAGATACTTTCTGTTAGAAACGTAATAACGGTTTAATTAAATTGGCATTTTCTGGATGTACGTACCTGGTAGTAAAGTTACCATAATCACGGGAAAAAAATTAGGGTAATGAACAACATCTGACCGTCGATTGAACAAATCCACTCTTTTCATATCTTGATACTTGGCGACTATTGCATATCCAGTCATAGGAGTTGATGTATTGGCAAGATGAATCTGTGCAATGACAATTTCGCTTTTGTTGCTGATGTCGATGTTAACGGTATCGAGCAGGATTTTTACGAAATTTGGCACATGATTGTGATCGCTTGTTTTACTACCGTGCTTGAATCTGAAGGGAAAAAAATCATCATAAAATAAGTGTTTTTCTGTATTCAGAAAAAAATTGCCTGTTATTTGTTCATACGCTTCGTGAGTGACTAGTGCTACCTTATGACAACATGTTACTGTTACATTTTGACTTTACCTAAGATACAGTACGTTTACTATACCATTTGAAACCTTCCATGCCTGGCCTTCAGTACCATATTGCAGTTCTTCAATCAGAGTGGAACAAAATAAATTCCAATCTTCAGGAATGATGGCTTGCCTTTTATTATCATCAGAAATAATAAAATTTGCGGATAGATAAGAGGAGCGAGCATTAAGCGATTTTTCGCTTATCGTTTGCACGGATTTCCGCACGACGGTGTTGAAAAAGTACTGCCATACTCCTTTCGTCGTATGCATCAGTTCGGTTGGAACGGCGTAAACCACACTAATGAATCGCTCATCATATCCTCCTAGTTTGAACTAATACCATTGACAGGCTCCATTAGGGTCAATAATAGACATGGTTTTTTTGCTGATCACAAGGCAACACAATGTTGTCACCTAAAACAATTTTAGTGTACATTAGATACCGTACAGTTTGATTATACATGACCCCAAAAAAAATAAAGTGGACAGGTACCTTTCAGCAGCAACGCATTTCCTTTGTGTTTTGAGGTGCTGACTTCATTCCCTATGTTCAAATTGCCCTATCACATCACAATTTTTTACACTTGTTTACATGGGGACTATTTTAATTACTGAAATAAAAACATTGCCGCTTAAAGACACGTTTTTATATGTTAATAAAGAATTGTGATGTGATAGAGCAATTTGGACACAGGGAATGAAGTCAGCGCCTCAAAATACATAAGAAATGCATTGTTGATGAAAGTTACCTTTCCACTTAATTTTTTTTGTGGTCTTGTGTTATCCCAATTATAGTTATATGTATTATGTAACAAAATTGTTACATAACTTGACATAATTGTAACTATTTCATGTGTAAGAGTACCGTTGTCATTGGTACAGACTAACAAATAAATTAACTCTGGTCTTTGTATTTAGAAACGAACGTTCAAGTCTGCATAGATTTTTATTTATATACTGAAAAATATCAGACATATTACACAAACTGAACATACTTGTGGTGAGTCAAAAATTCTGCGTAATTTAAAATATAGCAGGAGTTCTTCCCATAACCACAAAGGAGTCCAAATCGGAAGTAATGGGTTCTAATCTTGTGTCATATCGTCCTTATAATTGTATAAATTTTGGTATCAAGGCAGGCAAAGAACCATCATCATCATTACCACCATCATTATTGCTCTCAGCTGCACTGGGTACCTCTGCCTTCTCCGTTACTCTACTTCTCTCACAAGAGCTTACAAGATCTCGTATGGACTGCATATCTTTTTGAATCGTAGAGGCTGCAGCTTTCTCAGCCCGTTGAGATTCACTAGATTGTAAGTTACGATTATATTAATACATATTAATGTGAACAACCGTTTCTTTACACCGTTATGTATTATTTATGTGAAAACCAGCAACTTCATCAAAAAAGATAGGTTTGCGCATATTTGCATTTTAAGGAATATAAAAAAAGCCCAAACTTGGTAAAATTAATTGAGAAATGGAGGCAAAAAAGGAAAAATTTAACGCATGTAGCAAAACAATACTTGTGCGTAATATGCACAGTGTACGTATCGAGGTATTACATTACAATGTAACGTAAAATTTAGAATTACATTTTTATTTCCATCTACATCTACATTTAAAAACCAAAAAACATGTACCGTAAGTTCAATATTGGTTCATCATCCGGGAGAAATGCTCGCAGAGTGAGTCTAATCTTCTGACGCAAACTGTTGTACATTTCTGGCAATCCATCAGGCAGTTCATCCATGATTCCTCGATTGATGTCGAACAAAATAGCATGCGCGTTGGACTTTGCATCGATTCCACAGTTATTAGCGTCAATATCTAAATTTTGCTGATTGATTGATAAATCAATTAAACTCAAGCTCATGTTTTGAATCTCTTGGCGCAATTCGGCTATAAAATTTAAGTCCCTATGGTCACCCACGCTGTCAGCGTAATACACTTTTTCGTGAACTAGAGTAAATAAAGAAATTTTGTTTGTAATATTGCTGTATGTATATACGGTGTTTAATAGAACTTTAATTTGTGTATACGTTTTTTTTGTTCATTCATTATCGCCTGTAGGCTCAGACATGGCATTCTTTTACACAAGCATAGTGTTAATTAGGCGAGACCCAAATGGTGACCAAGCGGTCACCCATCTGAGTACTAACCGCGCCACATGCAGCTTAACCTCGAAGATCGGCGGAACTGCAACTCTACCGTTGCGCCACCGCGACCACAAGTATATATGTAGCGATTAGTTATCGCCTACTTGAGAGAGAAAAAGGTGTTTCGTCCCGAGAGCACGCCAGGACTCATCAGTAAGGCTGATGACGTGCTCCCTGCCTTAGACACAGGAGAGGTGTGGGTTCAGATTGACTCGATCGCGCTTATATACTAATCGTGCGGGAATTTCACCGCTTGACGGGAGAGAATTATTAGGGGCTTGGCCACCTGGCGAGTAGAGCCTGAAGCGCGAGAGATGTGAGACGCCACATATATACGTACGTTTATCGTAGACAACAACCGTATGGTGATTGTTACGGTAAAGAAAAATTACGACAGACTCGTGTCGTGCTACATCTTGTAGTACAGTCTCAACGACCCGTCTCACGTTTTTGCTCGAATAAGCAAAATAAAAATCTTTATCGGCTTCTTCTAAGCCGAAATGCTGTTGAGAGATAACCACAATATCTCGATGATCGATCCAGTAAGACATCCTGTCGATTGACAGCCCACTCGAAACAATCGTCATCTAGATGATTGGGAAGCCTTCTATCTTCAGCATTGAGGTCCATATTGTTCACAATTTGTTTTAGCAAAACCTAAAACTTTGGTCCGGTTTATTGTGTACGCATCTCCTGTTCAATGCCCACTGACATACAATGGGATAAAGTATGTTGTATTGTGGATCAGCACACATTAATTTATAAGAATGGATCATGTTGTATTGTGGATTAGCATACATTCAATGATATTTTAGGTTGTATTGTGGATCAGCATACATTCACACGCTCATTTGTATTAATAGATTATGAATATGAATGTTATCTTGTACATTAGCATACATGAATTATAAATATTGACCAGCAAAATGACAATCGATATATTATATTGTAAATGGTATAGTTAACATGTTAAGAAAGTTAGCCTGTAATTGACTTTTTAATAAAAAAAAGAGAATAAGGTTAGAATATCGTCATGAGCAAGTTATCATGTAACTAATGTAAGTTAATGCTACATGACATGACTATTGGCTCAATCAAATAAATAAAAATATCCTACAAAAAGCTTATTATCTATGTTTGTAAGAAAAAAATTTGTACAATACCTCTGAGAAAAAAACCACTAAAACGTGAAGGCGTGAAAGGATTCAACAACAGCAGCAAATTCCGTGGACCGGTTACTCCACTCCGGGAAATCGTTCATTTTGTTTTTTTTGATTCCCCGAAATCACCGTCGACACCACTTCACCCACCACAGCCTTACAACTGGTGGCAAATGCAACAACCACAGCAGCAATATTTTAAGGAGCGCTTGTATGGGGCGCAAGCCACGAGCGATGCGCGACATTAGGCCTGATGCAGGCTTTTATCCAACAATGTTACGAGAAGCAGGTCAACAAGGGGTTGTAAGCGAGAAGAAAGAAGAGGGAAAAAAGAAACAAACCAAAAAAAACAGGTCCTTTTCAGGACCAAACAAATGTATTACAAAACGTTGAAACGCTATTCCGTCGCGTATTTTTTTATGGTTATTGGGTTATTGACTTTTGTATCGTTTGATGAGTCATTGATCGACTTGATTGGGTAATTATCGCGTGGGGGGTTGATTAACGAAACTGTTTTTTGTAATTTAAACGACGCTGATTGAAGCATTTTGAATCGTGTCTTGTTCGTTTCATGCGACCCCAAAAATAATAATGGCAGAATTTGGGGGGGGGGGGTGGCATCCTTATGATTATAATCCAAAAAGGACAACCAAGACGTTGACGGTGAACGCTACGCACGAATTACCCTGCGATCGCCATTTTTGCGCTACGACGGCGCGCGCCTTGTCAATTTTTGGTTGGGCGCCCTTTATGTGTGCAACATTGCGCTTTGCCCTTGATTAATTGTTCAACTGATTACCTGGCTGCTGTCGTAACGATAAATCCATATTTTTAAATCTCATTATCTCTCTTTCCCGATATCGCTTCGTTTGTCCGTTCGTACTGCCCAACGGCCGCCCCAATTGTTTGCGTTGGCATCGGTGACGATCGATATGAGGGATAATAATTGCGATCGCTTTCGTAATCTGATACTCTTTACGAAGCTACTGTTTTGTACCTTGCGTCGTACGACCAAAAACCTTGAAGTTGTTTGTTGAATCAGAAACAAGGCTCGGACGCGGACTATTATGACGCGAGTAGCGCTTTAAAGAACCCAAAGTAACATTGACGGGAAATTAAGAGTATTCAATTGGCTGCGAATTCTTTTGTTTGAATCAATCGTAACATACCTTTATTAGCAATCAACGAAATAAATTTATTTCCATGGTCTAGTTCATAAATTTTCATTAACATTCTCCATCAATTCAAACATACATTTAATGCTACAAAAAAAATCCATAATCGTTCTGACACACAAGGCTTTTCCAATAAGGTTTAAACGTGCAGTCTTACTGAGATTAGCTACATCAGTATAATGCTGAGGAAAGTAAAAAAGTTTTTCAACTTTAGTAGTCCATAAAGAATCGTACGTACCATTTATCGAAACAATTTTATCTGTTGAAGAAATTTTTAAAAATGAAAATTTTATTAACAAAAATACTGTTAGCTACAATTTTTTATGATTTACTTTTTTTTAGTGCCAGTGAATTTTTTGTAACAGTACCAAGTGTTCGTACTGTGGTTTTTCGGTCAAAGTTTCCATTAAGTACTTCTTGTAGCGTTACTGTTTTTTTGCCTACTCGAACATCTGGTAGGTTGGTCCAAAATAAACGCTTCCGGAGTTGGGTAGAAAATTCAGAAGAATCTATTTCGACTAGATCTTTTTGTAAGGTCCTATATTAACAGTTTTTCATGGTTTTATGTAAATGTACATCAAGTTTATATTTTAATTTTAAATACATACCTGCTGATTGTTTGTTTTAAATTAGGTGTCATAGAAGAGACATTTTCAAATAGCCAAAAAAAATTGCTGCTACCACTACATTTTTTCAGTATTTGTAAGATTCTGACATACTCATAGAACAATGTTCATAAGCCTTAATGTGGGATTATTGAAATTTATAAAAATTAAAAAAATAGTTCAGTACTCACGATGGTTGAACTTCGTGAGAACGGCGTGCATAAATACAGTACTCACGAAGTTTAACCATCGTGAGTACTGAACTATTTTTTTAATTTTTTTCTTTAATTCGTTTTTCAAGTTTTTGTTTAGTGAACTACATGAATGCAGTACTAACTTTTATAGAGCTTCGTTCTTTCTACGGGTCTGGCGACCCCCTTGTTACCTGAGAAATTGTGTTTTTATACTCATGTCATGTTTACAGAACTTCGTTCTTACCGTGGGTCCCATGACCCATTTATACCCCCTGGTTTGTTTTTAATTTCTTGTTTTTTTTTTTTTTGTTTTAGTTTATTAGCAGACGACGCTCGTAGGGTAAACAAAAAACACCTCGTTACTGTTAATGTAGTATATTTTTATATTTGTGCAAATTGGGGATGTCATTTTTGTAAAATGAATACTGTCTGGAGCAACAAATTTGAATTTGGTAATCATACTTTCACTCTGCAGTCTTCACTAATGTTATTTATGTGTGTTTGAATTCGATTCAGGTTGGTTAACCTATCAAATTCAGTTCAACTTGTTACTTTTGTAATTTCGATTTAATGTTATTCAAGTAGTTGTATGTCTTTTTCTCCTAGTACATTTTTAAGTTGTGTCATTGTGTGTTTATCAAAAACGTCTTTTTTCCAGAAATATTGTCATCAGCTACAGTGTTCAAGTAAGGATATAACCATGAGTTACCGTCAAAGTAACCATGCCAAAAAGTCTAAAGGATTTGGGTTTACTGGCTTTCAAACTCCCAGTAGTCGTAAGCGTGCTGGAGCTGCTATACCTCCTCCACCACCAAACTCGGGTTTCAGCAAGCAAGGTTATCTCACGATGAATTTTATCACTGAAACTGCCTTGTCAGCCAGCTGCTATGGAGCACCAAAGAAACGCAGTAAAACTGAAGAAGAGTTGGTTATTTGTTTCAAAATTATACAAAAATTTCACGTTGTTCATGCATTTTATTTTAACTTGATGAGTACTTTGATGATGATCAGATGATTCGTTAAAACTGGAATACATTCCAGTGACAGACTCACCTTTGTACCAAGAGCCTGTGAAAAGGAAACTTGAAAGCCATGTCGACAGTGACAGCGAATAAAGTCATTTTGGATGCATTCGTGGCAGGAATAAACGCTCAAGTTGAAAGTAATTAACGTACAGATGAAAAAAAAGGATGATAAAAATACAGAGGCATTAGAGGTAATACATATATACTTAGCAAATAATTAATTTCCGATGACGTAATAACGTTATAATTTCCAGTTCGTAGAAACGATATGCAAGTTTCTTGTGTGTAGAAAAGACTTTGTAACCCGATGGCTATTAAACTTCGTATGATTTTACGTCCTCTACTTGATAAATTTTGTTCTCATATTTACATATTACAGCATACATATCACCACCAAGTCGCTTTGCGAGCCATCGGTTTTTAACAACGGCAAGCTTTAAGCAATCGCACTTGAATTTAGCGTAAAGATTGGTATGTAGGGTCCGTCCCATACCTTCGACTACAATGAGATCAACGTTGTGTTTTACCATCTCTAAACACAAGTCTACATTTAAACGGCTGGAAATTGGTAACGATCGTTAAACCAAGTGTCATTGTTGATCTGTTAAATTAAATAGAAAACGTACTCTTACCTTAAATCCAAGCATGGGCCGGCTTGAGCTGTTTCCATAGCAAACAATCGTTTTTCCTTCAAAGCATACTCAATTACGTCACAAATGTTGGCTGCGTCTTTCAGAATCACCAGCAACTCTGGATAAGTAACGTCGTTGAGTGCAGGCATCGAGTTGGCACACAATATAACTTTTGTTCCTCGCTGCAACAGGTCTCTGACAAACGGCAGTATGCCGAGAATAATGTCAACCCCGGAATTGTCGACAAATATAGCAGCGCATCTGTGCGGTGCTTTCTCCTGTAACCTCGTTATCCAATCGTCTAGAGAATCGTGTAACCATGGCCTAGCTAATTATTTCGATTCGTTTTTTATTAATAAAACGAATTATCTCACAAATGATTAATCCGAAATTCTCACCTTGTACATTTTTTTGCGCATCCTCAAACGTGAAATTTGACGTTTCCATCAATGCAGCTACTTCTTGGGCTCCCCAATCGAAAATATTACCAGCCAATACCCCCCTTACAAGTTCTTCCAGCTTTGCTGTACCTTCCAAATTGTCTATATTTTCCAATCTGCTTTTCAAGTGCTTGAAAGCTTGCTCATTTTCTCGTTTTTTTTGCTAAGAAATAAAAGTTTTTTATTATTTTTTTTTTTTTCCTTCAGTTTATGAGCACAAAATGCAAAAATTATTAATTCATGTGCTTCGAAATCGTACTTACGTGTAAATAGGGGTCGGGGAAATCAAATTCTTTCATGCAGTGTTCTATTGTATCCAAAAGTGTTCTGACCGTTAATGTTCCGTAGGCACTAGAAAAATCAATGCCATTACTGGGTTAGGCAAAAAAAAAAATTTATTGTAAACTTACAATGGTTGCTCACGCAGATAATGCAAACGGCTTATGTATTTCTCTTTTAATTTGGTGGCTCTGTCTTTTGCAGTTGGACTTTGCGGTTGACTGTCGATGGCTCTCGTAATAAACTTATCCACAGATTTTTGAAAACATTCGAGCCAGTAATTCCTGCAAACCATGCAAAAATCTGATCTTAGTAATTGTGTTTTCTTTTCCCCCATTTAAATCAAAATGATATCAATATATTTCGTTCATGTGTGCACCTAGCTTCTGTATCTTGTACCAAGTCTGTCGTGTCGGGATTGTAATTGACTGGATCTACGAGTAGGGGGCAAAAAGCCACTGCATTTTCGGATTGATCCATTTCCAGCTGATTGATTTGAATCCCAAGTTGTGAAGATTTTACGTCAATTTTGAATCCAGATGACCCAGCGTAATTTTCCAACCAACTGTGCTTGACGGATTCCGACTGCACTTCGTGTAGAAAGGCACCAATCGCACCTAAATAACCTTCGTGACGTAAAAACAGTGGCTTTACTTGACCCTTAAACACAAAGGCATTCAATTAACAATGCAATTTTGCACGGACAGTCGCAAACAAACAATTTAACGAAATAACAAAAAAAAAAAAACAATTTTTTTAAACCAACTCGAGTCCAATATTTGATGGCATACGATATGCTGTGCATTGACAAAGGATGATTACGCAAAAAGTATCCTCCAAAATATACTTTATTAATATTGTACAATGAGGCGTATAGACTGGCTATTTGACCAATGTCGTTACTGATCAAAAACAGCAAGCTCCTTGCAATGTCTGCTTCAGAAAAGTTTTTTTCTCCTATGGATCGTGATTAATGCATATACAATGAATCATTTGTTGTTTCATTTCAAATAATATTATACTAAATTTCGACGAACCAAATGTTGCTGCAGCTTTGCCAAACGATGAGGCAATCAGTTCACCCGATAGACCTTGCAACGAATAATCACTACCATAGATATCGCGAACCAACATGTCGATATTTTTGTGATTTCCTACTTCAGCCAGCTGAAGCAATTCATCAAAATTCTGAAAATAAATAATGATCACGTTGTTGTTGTCATTCAGATTATGAGAAAAAAAAAATAATAATAATAATAAATAATTTAATAAAATAATGAACAGACCTTGACACGAGTGAGTAGTGAACCCAAGCCCCAAAATGTACCTCCGCCCGTCGCTGTACCGCCAACTCTTTCGAATTCTTGTTCCGATTCTACCTAGCGGAAAAGGGTATACCACTTGAACATACGTGATTAAAGCAATTTAATCAGATGAACGTAATTTACATACTTTTAAAATACTAACGCCACTACCAATGTTTACTAGCAAATATGGGAATATGTTTGGGCCAGCTTTCTGAAACTTATATTCAGGATTTGAGCGTCTCTCAAATTCAAATGCTTCATTGGCAATATTTTTCAGTAAAAAGTTACAACCCTGTATGAGGCAACAGATTTCATCTTTCTTGTCGACCCTACAAAATACACATACCCCTAAATATCATCTGACACGTATCGGCTTATTTTCATTGATCTTACGCAGCGGTGTAAAAGTAAAAAAACAATAAAATAAAACGATGAAAAACACACTTACTGAACCCCTAGCTTGCACTTTATCAACTCTGCATATTTGTGAGCCCCACCTCCAGTTACTTTGATATTCGTTCCAACTTTTACCAAGTTGGCTTTGACAAAATCTAAACAACTTTCTATGTGACGTGTTTCAAACTTGACAAAATGAAGCCTATTGCCTTCGAAAACTTGATAGACACGTTCGCTGCAGTCTTGAGTGAGCTTATTATCCCTTTTATCCTCGCTATCACCATCTTTATACAAAGCCTTGCGATATTTCACAATCGAGTAATAAGCGATTTTTGTCAAAGACAGTCCTGATAAACCGAAAAAAAAAATCTTTAACCATTGATTAAAAACCTTCAACTTGGTAGCGTGCAACAAAACTTACCAATGTCGATGGCAAATTTTTGAGCATTCTTGAGATTTGCAAAAATTTCTGTGGCAACAGGTAATTTTATACTTTGGGGATGTAAGGCATCGTCGCTTGCTTCTTCCATTCCTTTCAAATCACGTTTGACAATACTTAATGATGCTGATAATTTCATTAAAAACAATGTCAATGATAGTTTTTTTTTTTTTTTTTTTTTTTTTTTTTTTATTAATAAATCAAAACTAATTCTCAAACCTAATGGACTGGTTGATACGTGGAACAAACGAGTATAATTTAACAACAAATGATAATCATTAATCAAGTTCGTTGTATGTACCACAATCATTTGGCGCTTAAGGGTTATGTGAAACACTTTTTGAGAGAGATATGCCGTTCTTCATATGTATTTTTTTTTTATACATTTCAAGGATATTTGATTGTTTTTACTAGACTACTTATCAAAGATAAGTTATCTTGATTACTGATAAAAATGTAAGTATTGCATGCATGTTTTTTTTTTCTTTTCGCGAGCAAGATCATGCGTATATATAATGCAATGTGTTATGTGTTTACTCTCTCTCTGATATGATCACAGTTCCAGAGTTCCACTGATTCACCCCCTCTTCAATACGCATACTTGTAAGTACAGTACGTCTGTGTGTTTACATAGCTTTATTATATATACCTAATAAGCCAACCACCGAACCACCTAGTGCTTTACGTAGATAATACATAACACCAATAATTATTAAAAATTTACTGAGAGTTTCAGATGTTGTTATACTTTATTTTCTAGTTTAATTTTCTACATGTTCGAGTCTCATTGTTTTTGCTTCCGTCGATGTGTAGCGTCTCAGCCCAGCCCGCCGACGACATGCCATCGTCGATCGTCGCAAGCCAAGCGCTGGTGCCGAAGGAGGACTTTGACTATTCAGTCAAGCTCTTTCTCTCTCGCACACGCTGACGTACGGGTCACGGGAATACCGCGACCGTCCTGCTTGCTCTTAGGCGCTCTCTTATCACCACAGCTGAGGCGAGGGAAAAAGTCGGAAAAGGAGTCGAGAATTGTAGCATTAAAGTGATATTAAACATACTTGTACGTACACACTCTTATTACTCGAATCCTCGCCCACGTGCTCGCGCGAAACTCAAACAACTGATGTTTTGACCAATTAAACGTTATTTAAATTTGTCTGTTGATTTAATTTATCATTAATTAAAACTCGTTCATGGCAAACAAGCATCGACAAGCTTAGATGCATACAAGAATGTGAGTGATATTAGAACAATTTATTTCAAGATTCGTGCATGTCATATAAAATTGTTTTCTGAAATTTTTGTCCAGAAAGAATTTAACGGTGGAATAACAAAGGATGCTTTCAAATATTTTTTCATAACATTGGTTTTTACATGATGCATCAAACGTTAGTTGTGCAAATAAATAATAAATAAAACAGGGTTGTTTGACTACGTTAATGTAAATTTTTTTTTTGTACAATCGCTTCGACAGACGCGATTTTTCGCGATTTTCATGTTGATTGAATTTGTGTTGAATTTCTTGATTTTTATTAAAAATTATTAACTAATTTTTCTCTGACGTTCTCTTTCTCGTGCGAGCTCAGAAGCATAATCCAAGGGTGAATTTCGTCTGAAATGATTACGTTTGACAATGCGTCGCATTAGTAGAACATTTGTTATTCTAGAAAACCAAAAAGGCTTACCTATCGGGGTATCCTTCTCGATCCCGATGCTTATCCCTGTATGATCTATCACGACTATTTTTACGATCTCGAGATCGACGACTACTACTCTGTTCTCGACTCAGGGAGCGCTCATGATTCCGTTGGCTACGATCACGTTCACGATTGTGTCTGTCCTTGTCGCGATTTCTGTCTTTTCCACGGCTGTCGTGGTCTTTTAGTTTGTCTCTTCGATCATCGGTGGATCTGCAAAATGACGGAAAACAAGATATATATAATTTTTTTTTTTTTTTTTTCTTTCAATATCAAGAACCAAACTATGTGCATAAATGTAGGAATAAACATTTTTTTACAACTGTTAAAAGTGGTTATCGTCATACCACAGAGACGCACCTGGCACGCCACTGGCTTGCTCGTTCAGCCTCGCCCCATCTCACTTCACTATCCGAAATGTGTCTTGGCTGCTGTTGAATTTTTAAACAGTCGTCCTTTCGGTTATTGCAACTAGTATATTTTCCAAAATTGCTCAACGTTATCGAAGGCTTGGAACTTTTGGAGCTATTTAAATTGTTTGGAAATCGTTCAGCTAGACGTTGTTCTAATTCTTTCTGAATGGGCACGGGTATCCTGGGAAAAAGTGTCGAAAACCATTCCAGCTTTGTCAAAAATTGTTTTAAAATATCCCCAATTTTCATATTTTGACCACCACCTGCTTTAACATCTAATTCTTCCTCATCTTCTAAATAATCATCGTACCAAGAAAACAAGTCAGCAGGGGGTTGAGTATACCTGATGAAACAAACAAGATTGATGCTTGAAAAGTTTTTCAAATGAATGGATAAAATAATGACAAATGCATGCCTACCTTATGTACATAAAACCAAGTGCTCGGATGTATGGCGAATCAGGATGATTGATCAATCCATTGAGCTGTTTTCTCGTCAATCGTAGCGTAAAGAGTTTATAGAGAAGACAGTAAGCCGTTGAAACTATACCTCCAGCACCAACACCCCTGACCTGCATAAAGCGCTAAATTTAAACCCTAGGAAACAATAAATCTTATTCGCATCGCAGAAAGCTCTTGATTCAAGTGTATGCTTTTCTGCAATCGATCAAGACTATTGTCCATGGAAAAATGGCCAGCAGTCGTGCTACTTACCCCACCGCACATGCCAGTTTGTCCGGCTGTTTTGCGACTGCCCTTTTCCCATGGCTCCAAGTGTGAAACTTTGTAATAAATTTCATCAATGACCTCGTGATAAGTCTTCAACTCGTACAAGTTTATCTTAAAGTAGTGAGAGGATTGGATATTTGTTAAGATGAGGGGGTTGAGGTTCATGGTTCGCTCGTTGCCCCAGAGTGGCAGGGTGTTTGACTTTTTGCCTTCCTTTTGGATAGGCTTGCGATCATCTTCGCAGCCACTAGAATTGTTCCAGGGTGAACCTGCAATATATAGAGATGGAGAATCTCATGTTATCGACTGGTCTTTGTATAAATAATCGTCAAGATTCGGTTGTTGTCAATAAACATGCATTGTATCTGTCATTCATCAGAGGACGCGCGTAACTATGTATGCTTGTTTGGTTATGTTTTCATGTTTAGCATTTAATGGGACAAAAAGTTATAGCAGATTACAGCCATGAGGTCTTAGTTGTAAAGTTGTGTCGTGTAAACTAATTTTTCAAATAGGTACATACACCTACACTGACTTGATAAAAAAAAATACGAGTGAATACGTTATCGCACAACTTACCATCAACACATTCCATCCTAAATTGCAGCCAAGGAAGCCAGCTGCTGTACTAACCGTGAGAGATATACTCGTATATGGGTATATACCTACAAAGTAACTGGACAATCGCACGAGATCGACAGATTAATTGCAATAGGTATACTTAGTACTTATAACCAAAACTCGGTCTTCTCATTAATGATTCTCTCCTTACGGAGACTATACAATATTGACTGCAGCTCTCCCTCTCTCTCTCTCTGAGGGGGGAGGGGAGGTAAGAGTTTTGATCTTGCAGACTACGATGAGAGAAATCACGACATATATATACATATATATATAGGTATACGCATCAGACGCTGCAATTTGACAGATAGTCTCGCAATGGTCGCTCTGTTCACGTCATTGCACATTGTGTACCTTTATACTTTATAGATGTATTATTTATATATTTATATATATGTATGTATGACATATATATTTATTTTATTCATCATCGCCCGTAGGCTCAGTCATGGCATTCTTTCACACAAGCATAGTGTTAATTAGCCATCGATGCACCTGAGTTATGACCAGATGTTTGTATGTATATATAAACATCTGGACCAACTCAGTCACACCTATGATCACGTATACCAAGCGTCAGAGAAACAGTTAATCGACCTTCAAGAATCAAGAGCACAGGCAAAAGGGCGAGACTTGAATGGTGACCAAACGATCACCCATCCAAGTACTAACCGCGTCAAAATGCAGATTAACCTCGGAGATCGACGGAACTGCAACTCTACCGTTGCGCCACCGCGACCATTACAATACACACACACACACACACACACACACATATATATATATCAGATATGATGGTATTATTGGCATATGAAATATTGTCTACTGCTATAGGAAATAGGAGTGCTGAACTGCTGATGTTGAGCGGTGGTATACCTACTATAATGGTTGGTGTGTGAGTGAGTCATCTTCGTCGTCTGAGTCGTCTCTGAGAAGAGTCCTCTCTCATGCTCCATACGTCCAAAAACTCCGAATTATCATAATTTTCCTATTAATATTTTCTTAAATGAGATAAGTATGCATGTGTATAAACATACTCGCTTGAAAAACACAAACAAACCTGTATACCTACCGATTGAATTGAAAACGAAACTGCTATTTTGACTCGTTAATATTACAACAATGGAAGTAATGATTCTTGAATTATAGTATTCGGCATAGTTAATATTTTATTTGATGAAAAGTTTTCATAATATACTTGTAAAATTTTTTTTTTATTTGTTTCGTTTTGTAACAAATATTACTCCAAGTACTATTTTTAAGTCTGGTTTACTCGTACACAGTGTATTTCACTGTTTGTTTACTATTAAAAATTTGTAATTAATAATTGAAATTTATAACTCGTATACTTTTAATAATATTTTCAATACACGTAACAAGCTGCTTTCATGTCTTTTAACATTTCAAACTAACTATATTTTCATGAAATTATTGCTTTTGTCCCAGTACACCTCTTTGTACACTGATTATTTCAAAGTCGCAACAACGTATTTTAATTACTTGAGGCCGGGACTGTTCGCAAAAAAAAAAAAAAAAAAAAAAAATGCACTTACAGTACAGGTGTTTCAATACATAAATATAAAAATGCGTAGATGTCTTGACTGCATGCAACAATTGCATAAATGCATCACTCGAATTTATATCAAATAAAAGTTACCTCAATGCTCGGACACCGTTTCACATTTCAGTAATTCGCGATACGGCGTCTATAATGTTTTTCCAAATCTCAATATTTGTACGTGAACATGTGAAAATTTTTTGGGGGAGTACAGTTGATCCTTAATTGCGAACCAAAAAATTACAGTAAAATACATGTGTAAAACACTTTCTACTCATGATGTGTAAGGAAAATTTCATCAAGTTTTATTGCGCTTCGTTGTGTATTGATTTTGTGTAAATTAATCACACAGTAGCACTGCAACAAAACTTTATACATTTATCTCTTAATCACATACAAACGTGTGCATCATACGTACGTATTTAGAAACATTAAACACGTAACCATCGTACATTGGGAAGTTACTTACACTTAAAGTTAATGTATAAAATAGATAAAAACGATTGTTATTTAAAAATCTGATTGTTACGCTTACAAATTTTAAAAGGATTCGTTGTGCATGAATCCTCTAAAAATGGTGTAAAAAAAAAAAAAAAAAAGTGTACATTGTTAAGCACTCGTCTATCATTTTTGTGACATGATAAAAATTTGGACAAATATTAACTATTTAAAGATACATACAAGTAAGCTCAAGCTTTCTTACATCTTTTTGAAATAAAAATTTTTCGTGTTGTGGACTTAAAGAATACAGCACCGTGGTTTTCTGCGACTTGGATTATTCGTCTTGTTGCGCCTTTTTTTTTCTTTATCTTTTCGAATTTCTCTCACCTAATATAATTGAAGAACAAAAAAAAAAAAAAAAAAAAAAAAAATCAAGAAAATGCATTCTGAGAAGGTTTTAAAACAAGTCAACATGATGGAAACTTACTAAAGTGTAGAATGCGTCGTCAACTCCCATTCTGGTCTTGGCTGATGTCTCGACAAATGGTATGCCATACTGTCGTGCAACTTCTCTGGCTTGTGTCATATTGACAGCCCAAGATTGCTGAAGATCGCACTTGTTACCGACCAAAACCATTGGCACTTCCTCAGCATCTTTGACCCTTTTAATTTGTTCGCGATACGTACCAATGTCCTTAAAAAAGTTATTTTTTGATTTTTCAAACATATTTAACAATTGAAGATTTCCACTACTGTTGAACTTACTTCAAAACTTTTTGCTGAATTAACAGCAAATACTAATAAAAACCCTTCGCCCGTTCGCATGTATTGGTCTCTCATAGCACTATACTCTTCTTGTCCAGCAGTGTCTAAAATATCCAGTAAGCAGGTTTCACCATCAATTACGACCTGCAATATAAAAAAGACATTTTATTTGATTGAATACAAGATGCCAGAAAAACAGTAATAAAATGTTGTGTATGTAACTATTTACCTGCTTTCTGTAAGAGTCTTCAATCGTAGGATCATATTCGTCTACAAAGTGGTTTTGAATCAACTGTATTGTAAGTGCTGACTTTCCAACACCCCCAGCACCAACGACGACCAGTTTATACTCAGTCATGGTGTTAAATCAAAGTCTTTTGAAGAACGTCAACATGCAGATTTATCAACAGTTTATATTGACCTGAAAGTTCAGAATGAATAGGTAGGTTGGTTGGTTGTATTTAATGGCAGGAGGTACGCATGGACCCTGCTACACCACTTCAGAATGAATATAAAAATATGATTTTAACAATTTGTCAGGTCTGCAGTACATGCAACCAGAAGAGAATGAAAGACCAAGTTTATAGGGAATTAAAAACAATCAAGTAAAGATTGATTTAAAGGGAGAAAGACGAGTGTATTTATTCTGCCAAGCCCCATCTGATCAAGTAAAAAATCACAGCATTCTTATGGGACAAGTTAGATTATACAAGTATTTGAATATACATCAGAGCTGTATCAGAGCGGCATTCTCCAACAAATCGTATCCTATGTTTTTCAAGATATTAAAGTTTTTTTTTTTTTTTTTTTTTTTCCAACATTAATTAATAACAGAAAAGGTAAGCATTCGAGATTGTAATCATTTAAAACACACTTGTGCCTGTATGCCATAGTATTACACAAAAAAGAAATAAGTATCTCTGCCTCTGCAGTTGACACTGAGCAACTGCGAGCTAGAGATAAGATTTGTAACGAAATACTTGGGTACTTGAGATACACACCGCAAAATGATTGAATAAATAGATAGATGCTGGTGGAGAGAAATGAAGTTTGTTAAACGCGGTATGTTTTAACAATTGTGGGGATTAGACTTGTAAATACATAATTAAAGATTGACGCAGGAGAGAGAGGAGCTAAATTGAAAATATGTATTCGGGAAAAGTGCTTGCTGCATGCCTGAATTAAAACGGAGCTAGACGCGGAGGACCAAAGGCATAAGTAGCTCTTATAAGAAAGGAAGAGACACCATGATATTTAATATTGTTTTACGTACCCACAACAACAGAGCATAGTAGGCACGATTTTTTTTTATTGTATCGGCTTTGCACGTCGTTTACCAAGTATATCTTTTAAAATCCCGATCAACGATGCCACTGCACCTGCAGCATCAGAATTGGGAGAGTCAGTAATGCAACTACGCTGTATAGCTAACAATGCTGTGTGTGGAACAGACTAAGTACCGCGCGCGCGCACACGCACAGACCAGAACAGAGTATATACTTATAAGTGGCACTGCCACAATAATAACCAGCAAGGGCCCAGGGCCAGGGCAAAAATGTTGATATTGAGCTAATCGAGTCTTCTGATTGGTCGAAGATTGTCAATTTAAATATCTCAATGCCTTCGAGAGAGTACCCTGCACTTGTCCCCCACATTAAATGAAGTGTGGCAAAGTTTGGTAGTAGTGTGGGCTACTGCCTTCTCGACCAATCGAAAGACTCCGTTAGTCTTACGAAGCAACGATGTGTCTGTAAGGAATCAATGAATCATGTCTCCCCACCTATTACTTATGTGTGTATAGTATACATTTATTGTACATGCGCGCATTAGACTCAGGCGGTGAATAAGTATATACTTAATACAAAATTAACTTTCTAAATGATGGCAACGACGGTTGCAACGCATAACTGTAGTTATTGACTAAAACTCTCTGTTTTTGTTCTCCACTCCCTATAAAGGTCCATTTACATATCATACGCCGGAGACGAAAATTTAATTACCTATTGTTCATTTGAGCAATTTGATTTGAAGTTATTTCAATGTTCAAAGTTCAATTTCTAAAACCTTTTTGTTTTTTTTTTTTTTTTTTTTTGTTGCCACTCATGATTAGCCTCTCCATAACAGTGGACCTTTATCATATAAAAACTGAAAAATGTTAAAATTACCACCGTCCATATCCTTTAATGAACATTCTCAGACGGTAGGATCTCTCCAGTCTAAATCCCAATACAATTGCTAATATTGAAAGAACGGTTTTTGTTCATTTAGGTACTTTTGATTTTCATAGGAATAATTATTGCTATCACCAAGGCAATCAATATTATGGTGCTTTGTGTAAAAAAATCTTTCACCAGAGTGTGACAAAAATATTATTTATTGTAAACATTTATCCTAAACAAGACGTATGTACAAATGGGTGTTGATTTATTGTTGGGAAATACCGCCTTTATAGCTCAACTGTATAAATACATATTGAACTTTATCAGCTTGCCAAGGGTGACACGGCAAATTCCTTCTTTTTTTATTTTACAATTGATTACGTACGCTTTCGTAATTGTATAAAAATGTTAAAATTACAGCTAAATCACTCATTTGTAAAATAAATCAGACAAACTCTTAATGTAATTCAACAGTCTTCAGAATAGTCCTTTATATAGTACGTTATTCTTGTGTTTTTTGTCAAGTTGTTGGAGTCTACAAAAAATGAATTAACGAGGATTTAGTTTTAAAAATAAAATTCAAACAAGTTTTTTAAAAAACTTACCTCTTGATTTACTGTAAATACGGGAATTTTTCGATCGCATGATACGTGAATGAAACCTTTGTGTGAAGTTTGAGGCGAATTTTGATTGGGAGACAATGTGTCTTGAACATCATCTTTTCTTTTGCTGCATACAGATTTATGTCTATTTAAGTACATTTGAGTGCTAAATACTTTGTCGCAACTCATGCACTTGACTTTTTTACTATTTGTGTGATTTTGAACGTGTACACTGCCTAGTGTATTCGACGAGCAGGACTTGTTTGAACGTTTACGGGTCTTTTTTTCAGTCTGTGCACAGCAGTATCGCAAATGATATGATATCGTATAATAAGTACTAAATTTTCCATCGCACTTTAGACACATGTATAATAATTTTGCCTTGCACTTTTTGCAAATTTGGTTCTCCCATCCGACTTCAAAATTTTCGGAACTTTGAATTGCATCACATTTTTGGCAAAACCACTGTATCCATTCGGATGATTCTGCAAAAAAATCATCATCATTATTATTATTATTATTATTATTTTTATTATTTTTATTATTATTATAATTATTATTATTGTAATAATAATAATTATTATTATTATTGATATTATAGGCTTATTATCAGTGAAACGATCAAGAAAGAGTTAAAAAATATTTACGAAAATAACAGAAAAATTCAACACTAACTCAATGTTCTTCTTCTTTTTTGACAGCTCAGATCATCAATGTTGGTTACATCAAAATTGTTGTCACGGTAGTTGTCAATATCATTCTCAATAACTTTGGCGACGTCACCACATTTATCAGTTTTATCTATTACCACAAAATTTAATACCATCACAATTAAAAAAAAAAAAAAAACTAATAATAATAAATAATCTCTTGTGATTTTCTGAATGAAAATTGTCTCTTTACCAACCTGTAACCGATAATTGAGTGGGAAATTCTTCTGTTTTTACAAGCTCTACGTCGGATTCAGCATAGCTACAATCCTCTTGATAAATAATGCTTTCTGAAACGAGCGACTGTAACTTTGTCGTGGAACTTTGATTTATTGAATATGACTTTTGTTCTGATTCTGCAACTTTATTTGATTTACTCAAAAGTTCGGTCGAAGGAGGTGAAAATGGCGGTTCACAGTTTGATAAAACAGAGTTCGGAAAACGAAGCAGTGGTGGCGGAGATGGTAGAGGTACAGAGTCAGGGCACGTAAAAGGTAGACGAGTTAGACGGACATAGGGTATTTTATCTTGGCAGGCTGAATAGCCTTCATCCTTGCAGTATTCGGCACAAGTTGGGGTCGACTGATAGACGAGCAAATTGGTGAAACACTTGCTACATCTGTCGAGCTTATCTCCATCATTCACATGCTTATCATTATCATTATTATCACTATTGCACCAATTGCATTTTGGACAACGAGATAGTCGGATAAATCCCCAACCTAAAAATTGTTAAGATGTAAAATTTTTTTCCTGTAACAAAAATAATATTATTTTTCACCCATGAGCGTTTAAACTTACCAGAATTATCCTCTGTCTTTATTTTAGTTTTCAAATCGGTTTGACTAGAGTTAACATTGCCAAGTATCATTTCATTAGAATTTCCCAATATATGGTTTCCCAAATGTTGTTTGAAAATGCTTTGATCTTTAGTAGTATAAGGACACATTGCACACTCATAATCTTGACTCTCTACCTTACATTTTATTTCGTGATTTCGCAGCATTATAAACCTTTTGTATTTTTTTCCACATTTGAAGCACCCTCTAAGAAACTTGGCTCTGCGTCTTCTTACAACCCATCGTCGATCTAAGTAAAATTTTCATTTGTACACGCATATTAAAATACATATTTCATTATGTTTGAAAGATTATAAAAAATCAATCAATTAATTGGTCATGAAATGATTAATTTACTTGAAAGTTTTTTATGATGAATACTGTTTGATGGAAAATTTTGCTCGCATTCCTCATTACCATTAGTTATATCATGCACTGGGCTTTCCATGATGAGATTTTCATTGTCAGTAAAAGACCTTTGAACATTGTAATCGATTTCACACTCTTCACCCTCTATATAATAATATACGACAAAGTTTCAATAAATGACAAATTTTTTTTTAAACATCACAATTAAAAAATAAAAAAATAATCACGTCACCTAATGAGTCGACTGTTTCATTTTTTATGATTGGTTCTAATTCCATAGGATCAGAATCAGCGTTATCTAAGAATGAAAAAAACGAGTCATTTTTACTTACAATTTTTTTTTCGCATGTATGCAAATATTAACGTCAATGCTTTCTATTAATTTTGAGAGACATCACAAGACTTATAGTATAAAATACTTGATAATAATTACCATTTATGATACACACTGGACCAGAAGAAGTATCAAGTTCTTTTTCTTCCAGAAAGGTTACTGAATCTACAGCTGAAAAAAAAAAAAAAAAAAAAAAATTAGAATTCAATTTTATGCTTTTTTCACGCAAAACAAAGATAAATGTGTAATTTTGAATTAACTTGGAAAATATTAACTTACTTGAGCTATTAGGTAGAGTATTTTCTTCTTTTATGACAGTCACTTGAATATTTTCATCAACATCGGCATTTTTTGTAGAACTGGACTCATCATCCAAATTAATCATAGGAGTTACTTCTATTATTTCTTTCATCTCGTTTGGTGGATAAGAACTGGTACTCACATGATTCCTAACGTTGTCGATGCTTCTTTTTTTTTTCCTTTTAATTTTTAATTTGCCAATTTTTCTTGGATTATTTTTTAGAGCATTAAACCTTTTTTTCCTTTTTTTAATTATTTTTATTCTCTTTAAAGCAGATGCAAAATTGCTGTATTCCAAATCTTGTTCAATTGTTGGATGTTGATTTTCAACATTTGACGTTTGCGGTTCCATTTTTATCGGTAAAATATTAACTTCCTGGTTTGGTTTATCATCCGTATTAGTGCATAGCGATTTACCATCATTGGTTTCAAAACTCATAACATCGGTTGCTTGGTTTTTTTCAACATCACCTGAAAAAAAATTTTTTCATTTATTTTATCACTCATGTTGATGTTTTTTTTATTTTATTTATTTTTTGTTGGTTAACCTTGACTGATAACGGTTGAGTCTTCAACGTTGATTTCTTCCTTAATCTGAGTTGGTTGTTGATTTTCTAATTGTTTAGCTGTAAAACATAAAAATTGAATGATCTGAAGTAACAAAGCTTTGATGAATAATAAAAAAAATTTTCAATCTTTTCGATTTTTTTTCTCGACTACACTTGCAAAATAATATTATAATTTATGTATTATACTGTGATTGTTTACTCACCATTTCTAGGCAGTATGGTAATATCGTTTATTTCTGAGTCTTCAATATCTAGAATAAGAAATCAAATTATTATTTTTTTGTCATAGGGTATCAGAATCGTTAAGTCAAACACAATAGTTTTGTTAACCTGATCCATCGGACCATACTGGTATAATAATTTGTTTTTCAATGAAGGGTGCCACTTGCTTTCTAATATTTTCATTTTCTAAAACATTTAAGAAACTTTGTTGCAAACAACTTTTTGAGATATAAAATTAAGACTTTTAATGCTGTAAATGGTTAAAACTATATTTAGTAAGACTTATTTTTCATTTATTTACTCACGCAGTAGTGTCTTTATATTGACATTGAATCCACATACATCTAAAACAATAACTATTTGAGTAACAACACAATCATTTTAAAGTAATACAAAATTGAAAGATAGTTACTTGAATATGAATTTTTAGGGTCATTTTGATTGTTTTGCTGTTCATCATCCAAAGGCTTAGATACTTTATTTAGGCTAAATGTTTGCTTTTCTAGGAACAATTTTTCATAAATATGCTTGTTCTGATCTAAAAATTAAAAAAGATATTTTCCATAAAAAATGAACACCTCAAATTTGCTGGAATAGTTGACGTTTTACCATTAGACCATTGAGGGAGGACAACTTCTTCTTGAATGAAACACGACACTTTTTTTCTGATGTTTTCGTTCTCTGTTAAAAAAAAAAAAAAAAAAAAAAACAACAACAACAACAACATGTTAATTAACCAAAAATTTCATGAGTATTCAATCATACTGGCATTTCTTCTTGTATTTACCTAATAACGTCTTGATAGATCCACTTGGTTTAGCCATAATCTAATCTGTAGTTTTGTTATTACGCAGGCTTATACACTATGTGGAACACTGCAGATGACGAAATGGAAGAAAAAAAATGAGTAAACTACTGTAAAATTAATGTGGTAATGGTAAATAAACTTTGCTAACAATTGCCTCAGACACGTTATTACAAGATAACTGTGTGAAATTATAATTTTGTACAGCTGAAAGATTAGGTAGAAATTATTGCTAAAAAAGAAATGAAAAGATGATTATAAACAGTTGAATGAGAACGAAAGAGGTTTTATCAATAGATATTCTCATGGATAAAGATGCCATGTTTAGTTGCTGACAATTATTCAAAGATGAAAAATGATATAGCATAAAAGCAAAGAAAAATGAAAAAGGAGACAGATAACCTACAAGAAGCTCCAATGTTAATAAGAATGTTGTTGACTAAACTATAATATAAAATATTTTTCTAGGCAATGAAACAGAATTTGGCTCAAAGACAAAAACAAAATGGGTAACACTGCACGATCAACTAGGATGATAAAAAATTTCGACAAGTAAAAGAAACGTCAAACTAACACTTTCAATTTCAATTTCAGCCGTTCATAGGCCCACAAAACTGTAGTAGGTAGAAAAGCAACATTATTGAGTACTCAAAAGTAGGAAGATTACTTACAATCTTGTTAACGTGGAAATAAAGTTAATCGTGTCTCGAAAAAAACTATAGGAATGAAATGATACTTTGTAGATATTGTGCAGGTTTTATTGTTAAACTACCTCGTCGTGCACACGAGTGCCCTTTACCTATAGTGTATGTATATATGTGTGTGTACACCTACCACTGTAGTAGTAACAGCTAGCCAGAGCCTAGCGGCCTAGTAATCCTAGTATAGAGTATAGAGTAGCTTACTAGTAACACATAAATTATATTTTACCAAATTTCTAATCCGTAACCGGCATTCGAACAAACACATCATGATTGAGTCAAGTAGTACATACTACGAGTACATGGGGGGGTGGGGGCAGAGGTGGTGTACAGAAACGGAGCAACGCGCGAATCGGCGCGATACGTGCATGTGAAGAGAGAAAGGCTGAAGTGAACCGGGGGCCGGGCGGCTGGATTTGATATACTTAATAAAAAAAACGGACTAATGGATCCCCTACGTAAAATCCACGAAGAAATATTACAAATTCTGAACGCTGCGTGATTCTGATATTGATAATCATTCGAGAAATTTAACGAAAAAATTATTTTTTAACCGAAAAAAATGAAAACATAATATGTAGACGTAACCTGGTACATGTGATACGTGTTTTTCAAGGGGGAGAGTAGGTAAGCATCAGACCGAGCACGAAAGTAGTATTGAGAGTAATGGCTGAATCTCAAAATTATAAAGTGAATAAACTCATGGAACTTTGATACGTTACTTGACTTTGCCTTTCGTGAGATGTACTAATTATTCTAAAAAACAACCCGTATCATCGGTATTTTGTACCATGAAAGTAATTGACGAAGTTTCGAGTCCCGACTAATTACGCATAGATTTACCTATTGGTCAACTAAATTCATTCTGAAACTTTATACATTTAAAAAAAAAATTTTTTTATTTTATTTTTTTTTTGTTTTTTGTAAAACGTATCCGTTAAATCGAAACAATCAATTATGTTTCGCAAGTCTGTCTTATATAGCTTTAGAATTGCAATCAAGCTTTTATTGGTCACGTGATAGAAACAGCTGTTGGTAAGGTAGTTGGAGACAAGAAAAATAATGTATGTAACATATATGCATATATAGGTATTAGATAAATCACAAGAGATCGCTCGGAGTACTTGAATCGAACAAGTCTATACCAGAGATGAGTAGTACCTAGTTAGTAGTCTACTCATCTCTGGGTCTACACATTGCGCGTCAAACTGGGGCACAGGGGCAGTCAATAGGAACAAAGATTTAGAGTTGAGTACTCTTATAAATCTATTCATCTCTGAAAGAATTTGAGCGGCTAATGTATGGGTAGATTTTAATTTGAGGCATATTAAACGGTATAGTCCATCATGGCTGTAATCATGACCAATTTTTTTTCTTGACGCAGGTAAATGAATGAGGGCGCGGTCAAATGGAAAGCACACAATCTGTCTTCCGTAAAATAGTCGTAGGTAAAAGACATTTGAGCCCATGTGACCAATGACCATGTATTTTATTTTTTACGAGAGGGGCGACAATACGTGCGAGGTATGGTGGCTGAAAAGGAAACTAAAATCCAACTTTCCAGAGCAGACGATCGAATCAGCTGAGCCGAGCAGCCGAGTGCGCTCACGAATTACATAAGGCGTTTGGTGTGTCGGGTCGTCGTCGATTGGGGATCTGCTCCACGGAGGAGGTCTAAGTCGGTGTTTGAGTTTCACGAGATAATACACGGCACACAAGACCATACGATTCGTCACACGCTTGCAACATGGGTTTCGGCGACTATCCCGCTGAGTACAACCGAGCTGTCCACGGCCCCTACGATCCGGCTCGTTTCTATGGTCCAAGTAAGAAATCCGACCCTTTTTCATACACACACACGTATTTACACTCTTTCTGCAAAGTAACGTTTTCGTTGTTCAATTTACCTAATAACTGTGCATAAGTAGTACGCTACAACAAAGTGTTGAACGGTTTCGTGATTAAAGTTGAAATTGAGAGCAACGTCAAAACATAACCTACAAGTTTTCATTGTCATTTGAGCGTGTGTGTGTGTGTATGTGTGTGCGCGCTTTTCGCATTTTTGCAAGTAAAATTTTTTATCAAGTTATCACCTAGGGTAACGTTTTAAGCTCTCAACTTTTTTTAAATTGTCGGTTAAACCCTGTTGATTGATGAATCCATACAATACTTATTACCTACATTACTTGATCGTACAAATATTGATTGGGTTTATTATAATTTTTTAGAGGATACGGCATTCAGTGAGCTGAAACTCAATGAAATTACTGCCTGGCTGGGAAGGCGCAACAAAAGTCCACAAAGCTTTGCCGCTCTTTGCTCAAGAGCGTGGTGGCGTTGGCAACACAAATATGTCCAGCCCAAGCGTTGTGGAATAGCACCATTTTTTCAGCTGACTTTTGCTGGCATGTTTATGTTCTACTGCATTAACTACAAGAGAATCAAACACCACAATAATTACAAGTACCACTAATCTATGTTTGTTTCAAGTAGATCTGCAAGCTTTTACAGCTGTTATAAACACAAACTGTTTATTTCTTGTGTAATTTTTAAGTAAAGATTTATGTGAGAAAAATAAAAATTTCAATCAGTCTATGTACTAGTGCATTTGAATAATTTCCTATACTATGATATTATCTAACTACAAAAGAAAAGATTATTTAAAACAAATTGAAAAATAAAATATGAAACTTGTTCATGCTTCTTAAATCTCCAATTTTTCATAATACATAATTTTCAAAGAAATACTTATATTTCAGATTAAGCCGTATTATTCCTTTCAATCATCAATAATTGAAAAATTTGTAAAAGTTGTAAACATTTAAAACAAGAATTAAATTATTTTTCAGTGATTCATTTTTTTTCTTTTTTATTATTTTAACGTAAAAGAAAAAATTTTATATTACATAGAATACATATGAAGTAGCCAGCAGGAGTTGTATTCGACATTTTATGGATGAAGAAAACAACGTCAACAACGTATGCAACATATAATATCGGTCGAATTGTAATTATAATTTACATAACTTTGATTAATCATGAATGTTGAATAAATGTACATACAGATGGTGTGTGGATTGCTTGATTTTTATTATTTTTCAACTCGCACGTCTTGAGTTTGCTTAAATGATACATGGACTAGCTTAATTATTTTAAATTATCAAAGGACCCATCATAGTCGAGATCATAGTTGTTATAATAGTAACGACCATATTAATAATAACAATCGACATCGTCAATACATTTCAGTACAAAAATTACATGCTTATGCTAAAAGTTGTTTAAGTCAACTGCAGATTTTTCATGCATACAGTAAATTATTTTACTTTCGTGTCATAGCGTTGTTTGTTAAATAACATCTGTATCGTTTACCTGGTGTTATTTGGGTAGTTTTTATTTATTTTTTTTTTTTTTTTCATTGGAGTTTGTTTTTTTTTCATTCAAAAATCTGGTATAAATATATACAAATATATAAAATTGCACCGCTCATCGAAATTGAAAGTGTATTAACAAACTTGATTTGTCATGGGTTCAAGTACGTTGTCGTTGTTAGCAATACCCTATTCATACACGAAAACAAGGTAAAATCAGATGTAATACTTGAATAACTTGGGAAAATTAGGCCGTTATAAATTTTGAACATTTTGATTTAAAATATATATTTTTCGCAGTATAAGTACGTGTTGTAATATGCTAAGACATTATTCAGTACCGAACATAAATTGTACATCTCGCACATCTGGCAGTGTATTACATATCATGCTACAGGCTATCATGTTTTATGTATTGTGTTATAGAAATGCCTTGGCTCAGACGCTGATTTCCGTAATTGCTTAAGCTGCTATAAATGACTGCATTTTTTGGCCTCTTGTTAAAAGTGTATCCATGTATACACACGTATCATTAGAACGAGTAACTTTATGTAAAACAGATAAAAAAATTTACCTCTGCCACTTCACCGTATGACACGCGTTTGGAGTACGGAAACTTTTATCAACTCAATTATGATTTCAACCACACTAGTAATAATATATACTCATGATTTGATAAATCGTATTTTGATTATTCTCATGCGTTTTATCTTGATTCTGTTGTGAAAGTAAGATGAGATGCATATGTGTATACATAACATCAACACTGTAGTGTTTGGAGACAACAAAACATAATTTATCACGATAGTATCACTATATGTAATGGAAATACATTATTATTAATTTGTTTATCAGCGTATCTCTTGTACGTGTCCATCGGATCTTAAACTTGCGTTGTAATTATTGAGTTTTCTATAACTAATGCGTTTTGAGTGACATTTATTTTTAGCGTATTATTTATTCTTCTTATAAATTATTTCATTGACCTTTAATAAAGACGCAAAACTTAATATTTACACACGTGTAATACCCGTTCTACCGCGGAACAACTCGAATTTGAAAATTTTGTTTGCCATGATTTGTATGTAAAATACCTCCATACAATAATAATAATAATAATAATAATAATAATAATAATAATAATAATAATAATAATAATAATTGCAACACAATGTGATACAACAGTAAATATCTGTACATTGCCATCAATCGATCAATCATCAGCTGTCGATCCAGTCCGTGATGAGGAGTGGTAGAAAATGGGGCTAGATGATCATCATGGTTACAAACGTAGCAAAATATACTTGCAGGGTAAGCACCTGTGGGTACCAACTTGGTCACGTAGAACAAAAAAGGAGACGCCTATAAAGTACCTAGTCTGCTTATATTTGCTCCGTGGCCGCGCACCTCTCGTACATGGCGTCAAGAACCTGGACGAATTTGGCGTGTCTCTCGGCTGCATTGACGAGAGTGGCCCGGCTGCCCCAGAGGAACCTCATGTGAAACTCGGTTCGCAAGGCGTCGTGAAGTAGCTCGTCTTTTCGCATATCCTCGAGGGCGATCTCGGCATTACGCCGAAACAATGCCAGGCTCTCGGTCATTTTGCGCGAGCCCTCCAGATGGGCTGATTCAAATGGGTGACGTTGAATAGTATACAGTAGGTGCAACATAAATAATAAGCAGAGTAAGTACACACCCCACATGATGGAGAGACCACCGTCGGCCGCGGAGTTCTCCCAAGGCAGGAGCACGGCCGCCGCTAGAGCCGAGGGTGGTGCGTTGTCTGCACGATGACGACGACGATGACGGTTATTGTAATAATGTCGTAACAATTAATGAATTATTATTATTATTATTATTATTTACAATGATTTTTGCACGGAGGAAAAAATAATAATTGGCTTGTTAAATTTAATTACGCGTGGAAGAAAAAAAAAAAAAAAAAAAAAAAAAAAAAAAATGGGATCGTATTCTCTTATTGGGCAAGGTCAACAATTAAATTTATAATTATGTACCTCTGACATCGTCGTGGGTGCGTTCGTTGAGGAGGGCTATGGGCAGGACGTGGGGCACGGTAGTGTTGGGAGCCTGGGGATCGGTGCACTCGTTCATGGCGCGAAGGGTCGGCCTGAGCTTGGCCTCGAAGGTAAAAGCCTCGTCGGTGTGCTTTTGCCTGAGAAGGTGCCAGGTCTCGGCAAGCCTTTGTACCTAATTTAATAAAGTACAACACACGTTAGCCAACATCGTAGTATTATTATTATTATTATTATTATTATTATTATTATTATATAGCGTTGTACAGGTGTTGGAATTATTAAAAACATGACCGGTGCTTGAAAGTGCAAATAACCCTTTTTTCTAGGTATCTCGCCATAATCACCGAGTAAATAAGCTCGCGCGTTAAATATATTATATGTATAACCCTTTGTATTAATAACAATAAGAAGGGGTTATTTGATTGTGTTAGTATAATTTATAATATTTATATATTGTGCATAATAAGTATGGGTAATATATGTATGTGGCTTGCCTGAGGTAGACAGAGGGCGAGCATTATGGAACCAAAACCGTAGAGATTGCCGAGGGCGGTTTTTGTGTCAATGGCAACCTGGATCCAGCGCGCTATTGTCGAGGCCCGCTCGGCCGGCGTGCAGCAAGTAAGTATCGTAACCGCGACAAGCAGCTTGAGGCATTCGGTGCGCTCAATCACGTCCAGCCGAGTCTGGCGGGCGTGCGGCATCGCCAGGAGCTCTAGGCCGCAGCGCAGGCTACTCGCGTCCCCCTCCACGTACGTCTACATTGGGGTTATTGTCATTTAATTTTACACCCCACAATATATAATAATAAAAAAAAAATATGCTGTAGGTACATATGTATATACATGTATATAATATGTTTTGTTTTTGCCCGATAATCCAATAACATATGTGATGGACGTATGTATGATACATATAAGTATAACCTTGAGAAGCATGTCCACGTCGATCTTGGTGAGGTGAGCGGCCACGACTCGGGAGGCGGTTTCGTATAGCATGGCCGTGACGGCCCTGAGGGCGGTGGCATCGAGGGGCTTGTGCTCGGCAGCAGTGGGCAACAGCAGGGTGACAAAGTTCTCGTCGTCAAGGACCGAGGGTATGTCGAGGCTACTAGGCACGGCCGTCGTCTCGCTGAGGATCTTGCGCTCCAGCTCCTCCCACTGCTTGATGTCGAGATGATGGCCGAGTCCGAGGGCCTGCTTGGCTTGGTTGTGGCAGCTTCGCGCGACGATGTCCTTCATCGCCGGCTGAAAAGAGGAACAATTCGCCTCGAATTCGCTGTCCCCGGAGCCGTTGCCGCTGTCGCTGCCCGAAGCCGTAGTCAACGGTCGATGGGGCAGGGGTGGCTTCATTTGCCGGGGTGCCCTTGGTGGTTTAGGCGGTGGCTCCTCGCTGGCATCGAGAACCCGAGAGTTATTACGAGGCGACTGATAATGAGGCTCCTCCTCGTCCTCCTCCTCCTTCACAATCAATTTTTTCTTTCTCTCGATGCTGGTAGCAGCAGCTGCCCGTAAAAGTTGTTGGTGGTGATGGTGGAGCTGGAGTTGCTGGAACTTGAGCGCGGGATCGGACACGACCCTGGTGATTCGCTGACGGCCCAGGGACAGGGAACAACTGACCGTGGGTAACTGGTGATTATGGTGGTGGTGGGCCGCCGGTAGCCTCGGCAACGTGCTCGACTGTTGCACCCGGTGTAGGGTATGCACCAGCTGGGGCGGAGGTGGGCTCTGGTAATGCTGGCAAACGCTCAACGAGTTGCTGCGCTCCTTTTTGCGGGGCACCCGGGGTGGCGAGCGTATCGCCGTTGATATGGTAGAGGAGGAGGAGGAGGAGGAGGAGGAGGAGGATGAGGATGTGGACGAGCTTGCCCTGGGGAAACCGAAACAGTTTGAAGCAGAGGTTACGGTGAGGGGCAGCCGACGGGGCCTTGGATGGACGATGCGGGCACCACTGGCCTGGCTGATGGGCCGCTTACTGCCCACGTAGAAGGTTATTAGGTCTGCAACCGTATCGAAGGGCTCGTCCTCGAATTGATACTGCACGCGCTCGTACACCGTGTTTGGTTGTAGAACCAGCTACGGGAAAAGTTTTTTTTTTTTTTTTGTTTTTTTTCCTCACACCCAGGGTTGTTTGAACGGGGAAAAAACGAGCATGCCGAAAACACAAAAACAGTGTCCGTGGCATCGTGAGAGCCCGCGTAATTTGTTAAAAGTAGTACATCAACGTGCATGCACCAATGAATAATTGTAAATACTTGTGTTGTATTGTATAATAACATAAGGTAACATCAAATAGTAAAAAGAAAAATATATGTACTACTTTATTATTATAATAATAATTGGGTGATAAATGAGACAAACCTTGTTGATGACAAAGTGAAGGGGCTGACCCTTGTGCCTGACGCTGAGTACGTAGCTATTTCCCGGCTGGCTCGTACAGTCTCGTACGAGAAAGTCGCCGTCACAGGGTATCTCGGCCTCAGCGCCCTTGCGGCCCCCGGGCAGCGTGCTCCCGTGGTACCAGGCGTACGAACGCAGGTCCCGCGGGTCGATCAAATCGAACAACCGTAACTCGCGCTCCAGCAACTTTCGCGCCACCTCTTCGCTCGTCTCCTGCGACTTTTATACACATTACGTGTACAATACTTATTACATGTACGATAATAAATAATAATAATAATAATAATAACAACAACACATGATATAATAATTATTACTGTATGTTTTACAACCACAAACTTGGGGAAAAGAAAAAAAAAAAAAAAAAAAATGTTTTTGTTGAGAAACCCGGCAAAGAGCTGGAAACTCTGGTACAATGAAAAATTTAATGACTCGATTGTGACCGTTGACACACGTTGACCGAGTCGATTACCACGACAATCTTTGGCAGGGTTGCTCTCGATATGAACATATTAAGTATATAAAAAAAAAAAAAAAAAAAAAAACAACTGAGCTGTGCATGACAACACTGCTGCTAATGTGAATTTACATCGTATATACAAGATCGCGAAACCGAAAATTAAATGTTAATGCGCGTTGTCTCTAAATATAAATAAAAAATTTCATGTTAATACTTAACACGCCTTATTATTATTCTCGCCCGAAAAGAACCGATCGAGTTGGTTGGTATCCCAATAGATCCAAAGTTATCCGAGAGCGCGTGTTTTTTTATTCACCAATATTTAAACTCAAGAATTACGTTGTACAACCATGCGAATGATGTTGTTCTCATGATTAACGTAACAAACGAAGGGTGCTCGGTGCGAGCAAAATAATATGAACGTAATGGCAAATCGTTGCAATATAATGCGCGATGCATGAAAAATAACCCATGCAATAACCCTCGATACATTATAATATGAGATGGGTGGGAGCGAGCCAAACCAGAGGGGAGAAAAGGATGAAAATACGTGTATATATATACAGAGCAGCAGAAGGGGATTGGGGTGATTGTAGCGTTCTTGTATAAAAGTAAGCAACATAAAGGACAGGCATGAGGTGTTTGGGTTATTGGGTATTTGTATAAATATGTAGAAAGACGGGTACCATGGTCATGCGAGGACTGTAGCTGCTGCCGTCGGAGACCGGGTCTGATTCGGTACTCGCCGTGTCCTCCCCGGGGCAATGTCCGTCATAATCGGCTGGTGGCTGCAGTGGAGGCTCCCCGAGGCTGATCCTGCTTGTCGTTCGCCGGCAACTCCACCGTTGACGACACTATTGACACGGCATCGTCCTCCAGCACCACCCTTTTACTATATACTATACATTACTACTCGTTATTTTTGTTTTTCTTTCTTTTTTATCGAGCACCCTCCTTCGAATCAGCACGAGCTCTAAAAGTGCAGCGAACTCGCAAGTCAGGCTATACAGGCGAGGAAAGCCGGTGGGGATTTGGAAGGGCGGACGCGCTCACCCCAACCAAACGCCGAGGGAGTCGCGCGCGAGCGCAGTAACGCCGTGAATATTGTGTGTGTGTGTGTGTGTGTGTGCGCGCGCGCGTGTTATCGGGGGAGCACACGACACGCGTAGTATACATCACCAACACCTACAGGACTATACTTATTGTTACCACCTCTCGATATCTTACTGTACGATAATCCCTTCTTCGATTCCGATTATTATTATTATTATTATTATTGTTGTTGTTGTTGTTGTTGTTACTTTCCTGCGTATCCTAATTATAATCCTAACGGCATGGAGCCAAAAACATCTTACAAGAAAGTACAAATAACTTACTCCACATCCATACATTGGATCCACAAATCGAGCTCTATACACTTTGGGGGAGGAGGAAGGATATGGGGGGAGGGGGGGGGGTGACGACGACAGACTAGGGGTCTTCAACCCCTATTTTCCCGCATCCATACACTTGTATAGTTTATCTCGGTTTCTTTCGTTCGGTAATATTTTCGCTTTGAAAAAAGGGGATTGGGGTGGTCGTGACCGTATAGTGTCCAATAACACGCTGCGCGAACCAAGGTACACATCACCACGCGGTTGATCAAAGAGCAGCTCTCCGTTATAAATAATAGCCGCGCCATTAGCCCTCGAGATACCTTTCACCCGCGTCAAGTAGGTACTTACATAATGTGTACTTGGAGCCATTGTAAGCGCATAATCTCCCGCCGACGTGTTTATCTTTTCCGCTTTTCTTTTTTTCTCTCCGCAAATTCGAGTCCCCAAGCGCTGCACATGAGTATCTGCACCGGTACAGGTATATGTTGGGCACCGAGTGTTTTCTCTCGCTGATGCATGAAAGACCCCCCCCCCCCCAAAGTACTTGTGGGAACAAATTATTCAGCAGAGAATGAATAGCAGTGCTCCAGAGTCACGCGTACTGAACCAATAAGAGGAGAGGAGCCAGGGAGCAGCTAGGTGCAAGTAGTCAACAATGACACATTAATTAGGTATAACAATACAATGACATGATTCCTAATTGGTCAAAGCTTTATATTAAGCCGTCGATATGAGTATTGAAACAACTCAACGTGATTAGTATTTGTAACTTGAGTAAAATTAATTTTCAAAGAGTGGCTTGTCTTGATACATACTAGCGCTCCGCGCGCCAACCCCCCACTAACAGTGATAAAACATATGATTAACTTAACATAAATAAATTAATATAAATATTAATTTTCCAATAGTATTTTGAAATAATATTGGAGAGGCTCTTCCATCACACGAATTAAAATTAAAAATAAATGCTATTGTAGTGTTAATAAGAACTTTAAGTATATCAGACGGTTTCTGTAGAGGCACAAGATTAAAAATAACAAAATTATTTAAGTATAATATATTATTTTATTTTTTCTAATTTCTCTGTTTGTGTTTCGTAAAGTTTGCCGTATTGATATATGTAGAAAGTGAGAGAGAGGGAAACGCGAGAAAAAGACGATTATTGTACGAACGCTCCGAGCAGTCTTAGAGTCATTGATTGACAGATCTATATTTACAGTATTGGCCGTAGTAGATGACTTTTTGGTCGCTCGAAGCGCTCCGAACACCTCAATCGAAAAAATTTATTAATATACTTATCCACGCACCTTTGCCGTAAATTAACTATGTACATCAAACAATTCTAAATGCATATTTCTATAATGCAATAACATCGTATGTGCATGTGCCTGCTTGATACTTTACGTGTTTTCATGCAACTTCATTTTCGACTGACTGTGCTATTTGTTCATCAAATCATGATTCTTCCACGCGATTGAATGTGGTTAAAAATCCTCGCACTTGAGATTGTAAAAATTAAGTAAAAAAATATGTACGTACATATATTTATGTATAGGTAAAATAATACTGCAAATTTTTATGAATTAATAAAGAGTAATTTTAAAATTACAGATTTCATCGATACAAATGCTCACGATACTTGTGGAGGGAAAAACATTTTAGTAATCGAATGTGGATACCCATTTTTTTTTATCACCATTTTGTAAAAAAAAATTAAACTATAAAAAATCAACATAGTATAAAATGGGATTACGTTTTTTGCCAAGTCCAGATTAATGGTCATTATTGAGAGGATAATACGATTAATATGAGACACGTTTAACAATTATTAGGCCTTATGTTTATTTGGTGCCACTTATACGTGTGTCTTGATACAACGAATGCACAAATAAGTATTTTTCAAGTTTATTTTTATATGCCAAATACTTGAATATTAATTAACGCCTGTCTTACGTTAATACGTATTTGATAAAGAATTTTTTCCAAATTGCTCACTCAGTAACACTGGCACGGTTCATGCACGTACAAATTTTAAAAAATAGAAGCAAACGGTGGTAAAACTCGTTATCAAAAATGCTATTGCTGTCTTGATCATAAACTTTGAGATTTTTTAATCTTCATCAAGTGATTTAGACACACATCAGAGCACAAATGGATTTTTAATTACCCTTAAACTAGACAGTCATTTTGTATTGGCGTGTTTAGGATCATCTAAACATAACATACACTTGCTTCCCTAGCGTTGCAGTATCACATGAAATTATTTCCATTTGTTTACATTTGGGATTTTTTTGTCATGTTTCTTCGTTATTTATTTTCATGTTTCACCCTCATAAACACTTGGCAATATAAATGCCGAACTATGTAAGAACGCGACGTCATCCAACATAGACATTCAAGAAAAGTAATGCATACGTAACGTAATCAGATAAAAATTTTATATTTATTCCAATAATGGCAGCAACTAATCAGATTTATGATTATCAACAGCAATATTTTCAACTAATACTTCATATTTAAAAAAAATTTGTTTTCTCAAATTTACGCTCCCATCCCAAATGCCAAAGCTCGTGCATTTTTTTATATTCACACGTGTATGGATATCTACAGTCTAATTGAGCCTCTAATGCAGCGAAAGGGACTGTAAGAGCCACTACTGCATCGTAGGTTTTATTAATAATGTTATACAGTAGGCAGTTGTAACGCTAAGTAAATTAGAGTTTACTTGGACTATTCGATTATTTAATTTGATATTTGTGTCGAGTTTGCACACCAAAATTTGAGAATAGAGTTACAGTTACGTCGGACAAAAATCTTTCTGACCAAAAATTTTCTGATGAAGTATATCAACTGTAGATATACACTTGACAAAAAAAAAAAAAAGAAAAAAAATTTACTTCTTTTTGTTAAATTTGTTTTTTCATGTTACGTACATTACTTTTTTGAAGATCTGCTTTTTAATAACATTGCAGGCCAGTAGTTGTATCGCCAACACGAGTACACGTAGCTGGAGGGGCTATAATACTGGCTTTGGACGTCCGACTTGTACTACAATGAGATTATAAATAATGTTCAACGAAAATTTTTCAAAAGCTTATAGTTGTACTTTCAAACAATATTATCTCACAACTGGAATAATGATTTTTATTACTGTAAAAATATGTTTATCTAACGAAAAGCCAATAACAAACTTTGGATTAAATTATTTATACGTTTTATTGATACAATTCGATTGTTATACTGTTGTAAGTTTGTAGGACAGTTGTCGTGTCGGCTAAGAAAAATTTTGGCCGATTCTTCTAAACTTTTTAGTACAAAATGCTTTGAGAATCACCCCCCCCCCCCGAAGATCCACCGTTTTCTACATGCAAAAGTGTATCATTCAAAAGTAAATGCATCGGCACGTAAGTGCCACTGTATTATCGGCTATATTGATATAAACATTTTCTACAGCTTGTGCCATAAACTTGCGAGACCTACGACTTTCTGACAAGTATTATAATATATTTATTTTTAATGAAAATATGCCATTACATCAAGTCAAATTAAATTTTCATTCTATAAAAAATACTTTACTTGGATTGAGTTCTTCATCTTGAGTAAAAAAAATTTGTATAAAAATGTAAATGGTTACATAATTTAGCAAACGTGTTTCAAATCATGAAATAACACGTATCCATGAATTTGAGGATCGTTAAGAAGACTGTATATACGACTGTAATCCAAATATTAATGTTAAGCGCCATACGACATTGAATGAGATTCATCAGGGCCGTGGCACGTACATGTATTTCACAATTATTAATACGCGATTTTTCGGTTTCTTATTTCACGCGATCTTTATATTTGTCGTAAACAATTTACTTTCATTTATTTCAAGCACGAGACCTCGTAGGTAAATTTTAGTAGTATTTTGATGCCTTTCGAATTTACTTTACTTGAAAAACCAAATTATACATGTATACATATTTTTCTATAAAAAGTTAATTTCATACGAGTAGGTAAGACACTTTGCAACAGACACACTTTTTAGTTTACATCCAAACATTCCTTATAGTTTCGATTATGATAAAAATTATTCTTTATACATTATTATAATTTTTTTTAGATAACGTTCATAAAAATACATATTGATGTGCAACTGTGTTATGATTAGTAAATTTTTCGTTTGGATTGAATAAGTCATATTAATTAAATTATTACATTAATATAAATAAAAAAAGTTTTCTCATTGAGACTTGGAAAAAAAAAAAAAAAAAAAAAATGCTTGAAGTTGAAGGTTATTTTATTAACAAACTGATATCGATATTTACTATAAAGAACTTGTCAAAACTTGGAAAAAAATGTAGATAGGAATTGTATTCCAGAGTTTTCAATGAATAATTTTGTTTGACTCATAACAATTTGACTTTTTTTCTTTTTAATTAATAATAATTTATTTATCTATTGACCAAAGCACTTTTACCTTGTATTTTTCGGTTTTTTTCATAAAAGATAATTTAAAATATGACACAGAAATATATACACAGATATTTAGGTACCCACTTCATCAGTACGATATAATTCACATAAATCGTAAATTTCCAACAAACATTCGATGCTCATTTACATTTGCAGCTATGCAATTATCATATTTGATTGTAAATAGTCGATAAAAATTACAAAAATTAGTTTGAATAAATCGGACGTGGGCAGTATCCTATAGGTATTTTATTCTAATTGAATTTCAAATTTTAGTTTCCACGGATACAAAAGATTTCTGGAATAAAAATGTAGCACATTTTTTCATGAATTTTTTGTTGATAATAATAATGATAATAATAATAATAATAATAATAATAATAATAATAATAATAATAATAATAGTAGTAGTAATGATAATAATAATGATAATAATAATGATAATGATAATAATAATAATTATTATATCCAATTAATATTTGAGTAAATAAAAATGTTGGTCAAAATGTTAATGAAAGATAGAAACACCTTTGTGTAAATACATTGTACTGATTATATAAATTTGCCGTGTTTTGGACATAAAAATATGTACATGGAGGTCAAAAAGCATTGCAAATATTTATTTTCTAATTGTTGGCTAAACGTTGGCAACATTTGTAATTATGCCTTTGACGTTTATAAAGAACTGCAACGAGCAGTTAAGATAAATATTTGGAGGCCAAGGTGTTTGAGATGATGTATAATATATCTAAACAAAGACCCTTTGTATTTGACGCATATATTTGTGTAGTGATATTTGATTCCTCCGCCCCTTAAATTGCCAATTCAAACGAAAAGACTCAAAATACTCTCTTTACCGCCGATGCCCACAGGTTAATCAGAACTCTTCTTAACCTCGAAATTATCCTCCAGTGCAACGCGCGTGTGGTAAAAAAAGGCTCGTATTTACTTTAACTGAGACGCACTGGAGGGGGAGGAACGAAAGACAAGGTGTTGCTCATGCATGCGTGTCACGGCGCTAAAGAGCCCCTTTTAGAGCAACAGGCAGGTCGAGCCGTGCATTATTTCGGAAACAAACATGGGCGTGCTGGCACTTAGGCCTCCATCCGACTGTTCCTGGTAGGTATCGTAGTCTTGGTACTTTTCATAGCTGCACTCAAAGTAGCGGCTCTGCAAAAAGAGTATATATATGTATATATATACTGTTTCAGTATCGCATAGCACCCAAAATCATCGCAAGTATACTCGTACCTGACAGTCAAGGCAGCGGCAGGTGTCGCTCATCTTACACGTGATGCCCCACTGCTTTGCCATAGCCTTGTAAAACTCCTTGCTCGACTTGTACGGCATTATCTCTGCTGCTGTGTTCTTCGAGCGACCTTTCCCCGTTGGTTGTTTTTGTGTCTGCTGTTGCTTTTTCTTTGCCATTTTCCCGTCGTCCGTGCTCTCCCCTATCGCCTCCTCGTCATCATCCAATGAGGCTGTTTTCGTCTGTGACAATTAATATTTTCTAATAAGCCTCTGTACAGCGGCTAAAGTAGAGGTTTTTTTTTTTATTCTAAAACTTTCTGCTAGTAGCAACACTTTGAATTTCATCAAGTTTATTCATTCACCAGTGATTGCGGGTTTTCCGAGATATCACTTTTATTTGCAACGAGTTACACGCAAGATAAAAGCTGTTTCAAAAAGTGGAGCAAAAATGTAGACAATTTTTTCAAAGAAAAAAAAATTACTTTGCGCAACTGTGAAAAATATTTGTAAATATTTAAATAGGATCAGTAACAAAATCAAGCGTTTTAACCTGTAAAAATGAGTTTCGTCTGGTAACGGAGAAATGGTTAACAATTTAGCCTAGTAATAGCTTACTAAGCTTAAACTCAAAGATTTTTTTTTTCCTCGTAGCAACACCATGCGTTAATATTTATTACGAAAATAATGTGACAGAGAAAAAAAATTTACAAGTACTTCTTCGAGGACGCGCTCGTAAGAGGGTGGAGGTGAAGAGGCTGGCATCGTCGAGTCCGTGTCCACACTGACGACGCTGCCCGCGTCAGCCCCGGTTATCGTGAGCATCCGGGCGCACTCGCCGCTCCCGACGCTCTCGGAGCTTCCGAGGGCCAATTGGCTCATGTCGGACAAGGGCTCCTGATTTTGAGCCACGTCATCCTGGGCCTCGGACAATTCCTGACTCTCGGAGCTCCGCGACTTTGAGCCCTTGAAGAACCGAAGCTTGAACGGTGCCAGCTTGGATGTCTTTTAGCCCTGCGTTATATATATATATATATATATATATGTATACCTTACCAAAATTCTGCTTGTTTTAGTATACATAGTCGGGAACGGGAGAACATTGCACAGGTTAAATGTGCCAAAGGAAAGTTTTAAGCTGCGAAAGACTAATTGAGTTGGAAAAAAATAGTTGAGGTATTGTCGTCTCCTCAAAAATATGTTATCGAAAGGCTTTTATCGTATTACAATCGTTGAACGTGTAAAAAAAATAAAAATATAATTGCACCTACAAGACCTGTGTTATTTTTCCCCCAAGTGACTATATATACCGCGAGAGTCACATGACCTTTTGGAATCCCAATAGTTTCTGTCACAAAAATACACAAGGTTGCGGTCCAGTAATAGTTTGCATCTGAAAGTTTCTGCTTTTAACTGCCATTGCAAAACTTTTAACGCCGAAAGCGACTATACAGCCAATGTTATTATTCTTCTCCTGCACGTTAAATACCAATTAAGGGCTCAGCATTTTTCATGGCTTTGAACGAAAGAGGGAAAAAAAGGCCAACTCCCTTTTTTTTTCTCCGCTTCCTTAATTCATTCCAACTTCGGAACGTATTTAATAACTTGAGCTTTGCTCGATCGGAAAAACTTGCCCCTCGCAAACTCTCCCTCCCCTCTAGAGCTCCCAACAAGAGGGAGAGTCGCGAATGCACGTAGTACGTTGTCATCCTCGTCGTCGCCGTGGAAACGGTGTGGGCTCCCCCACCCCCAGCCAAAAAAAAATCCCCTCAACCCTTCGATACATGGGTATGGGTTATATATGGGCGACGACCCAGTGACCGAGTTTGTCCGCCGGCGGATATGCTGCCTGTTCAGGCACTGGTATGCGCCAACATTTCTCTGTCCGTCAAAATAAATTGTCTGCTCGGCGAGGGTATGAGAGGCGTGGAAAAAAATGCAAATGTTGCCCATCCCGCTGGCACCGACAACTCCATTAATTTCTCGATAACTAATACATATAACCAATATTGCGTACCTGCCCATCCGTCTCTCTCTCTCTCTCTCTCTCTGTTTTGTTTGTAACAAAAATAATACAATTATGATTATAATTAATAGAAGAAAAAAATAATAATAATTTCTTTATATTATGATATTCGATATGAAATAATTTCTTTTTCTTTTTTTACTGTGAACACAACAAAAGTGGCAATGTTGTAAAAGTACAAAAAGAATTCCATTGTTCTGAGAAACATGGAGTAGCGCTTTTTTTAGCGCCATGAGCTATAGACTTGATGCATCATGGAGCCATGCAACCTGCAACCTAATAATTCTATAATCTGTGAGGCTCAAAGTACTTGGCTCGGCCGCAATCATCGCCCGAGAGCCGGCTGAATCATTAAATAGCACAAGTTGCATCGGTAGAAACAAAAAAAATCATCAAGGTTTTGGGTCGGACTTAAAATTACTCAAGATTGGGAAAGAAAAGGTAGGAAGACAAAAAACTGCTCGTTACAATACATGACCAACGTTTTACAAAAATCGAAGCACCGGTTCAAAACATACCCTCTTTGGAAAATCACCAAAATACTCTGTGTAACTCGTGCTTCCCTCGTAATTTTAACCGACTTGGACATTCATGTAGGTACTTATTTCCGCTTATTTTTCTCCGTAACTCCAACACTCCGACTCATTTTCTCGTTTATCCACCTATACTTTTAATATTTTTACGAAAATAGCTCCTCTGATGAGAGTCTTTGTAAATTAAAAACATGAAATTTGTTTTTGTAGTCCACCTTGCATACATAAATGAGGATTTTCATTTAACTTGTTGGAAAGAAATATATCCAGTGTGACACATTCTTTTGAGCTTTTTCATATTTTTCAATGATATGCGTATGCATAGACGATTTGTCAATATCTCGGGAAAACATTTAAATATCTTTATACCAAAAACTTGTTGGCACGACAAGAAAAACCATCACTTGTAAAAAAAACAGCGTCAATCACTCGTACATATATAATACATTTGAAAATCCTGAGGCAACAGGTACGCTTGACTACTATAGGTATACCATAAGCGCGATAAGCCTAGGATAGATGATTATGAGTCTCGCTTTTTAAGATGCTACAGTTGTGAGACCCCGAGTGCAAGAGCAATAAAGTTGAAAGGTGGCTCTACGATGAGGCAGTAACTCCAGCTGGCGGCGGCTGCTTCGGCCAAAAAAAAGTTTGACCTAATTTTCAAGCTGGTAATGTTTCTTGCTTACAAAAACGAAGAGACTCGCTCTAAATTATCTTCAAAGTTATATGCATCAAGTCAGTCACTTGGCTATCTGTTTGTACTTAAAAATCTTGAATCATTTAGTTTTCTTCGTTATTATTATTATTATTATTATTATTATATGAGAAAAATAAATGTTTTATATCGACCCTTTGCTCGGATGGAATTCAACAATGAGGGAGGAGAGAGATTGAAGCTGACGGCGAAACAGCTGTTGTTGCTTATAGCACGCGTCCAACAGATAAACATCCAGATACTATTATACATTACACATGTACTACATACTCGCGCCCTACTTTGGATTATTTTTCTCAACCGGGCTTTCAGAAAACCTTCTTTCTCAATGTCCCGTCGATTTATCGGAAATTTCACTGAGACTTGATTTCGAACGGTGCCCTAACGTCACACGTCCGGGAATATTTGAGGATGAGAATATATATATATATATTACAAACACGCGAATCCATGACTATGTATCAACCCCATTGGCTGTAGAGAAAATTGACGTGCCAGCGGCGGGGAAATAATTACAACCAACGCAGCCAAGTCGGTACTTGCACGTACACATGTCGCGGGTCAGAGGCGATAATAAAACGAGGTGAGCTTGTTATATATATATATTATCCGGGCAGAGCTTTCGAAGGGGGAAGCCTCTTTGCGGTTGAGTGACAGTCGATAGTTGTTGGTGTGTATGCACACACACACACACACACCATATATATATATATATCAGCGCAACAGTGGTCGTCAGTGTCACGTACACAATTATAACAGTTGGATGCTTCCGATAAATGATAGCAGGAATTCAATCGCCCAATAGAGAACGGATTGCGATCTTGATGCTGCTGCAACTGCTAAAAAGCTTTCGTGCGCGCCTCGCTGACAGCGATAGCCAGGGTACGAACGGAGCACGTGGGTGTATATGTAAAAGCAATCCCAGTTGTGTTTTAAGTGCACCGTGTAGGTATACGATTGCGTCAATTTGACAGCGAGCAAAAATCTTTGAAGCCGCGTCACCCGGCGTCACCTGTAGGCATACGGAGAAGTAATAACGGTGAATTTCACGCGCATAAGGCGTTTTTCCATGCACCTTTGGACGAGAGGATGATGGATAAAAAAAAAAACACACACACATATATATATATATATATATATATATATATTCATCGGCAGGACTCTCATATTTTACAAAGTCAAATAAACACTGGTGAATTAGGGTTTACAAAATTTGTTAGTGCTTTTTACGTATTTTTTTTTTATAAAAAACCATCCCTATCGTTGGTTCGCGCAGGAAGCTCGAGACTAAAAATGTGGACATTATTTGGTTAAAAATCTAACCATATTGCAAGTAAGGGTCTCGATAAATTTTTGACATTAGTTGATACGTAATCTCATTCAACGAGGTAAAAATGAAAAAATTACACCGACCCTCCCTCAACGCTAGTCAATGCTGTAAATATTATGGCATCAGCAGCTCAAAGGGAACTTATTGAGATATTTATTTTTCGGTGACAAATGATTAGATGTCATTTGGTAGTAAAGATGCATATTTGTCGTTTGAACAATGGTTAATGTTTACTATAGAGCACCAGACAATAAAGAAGGAATGATGCCCTAGTAGGGGGGAAGCACGTCAGGCTGTCGGATCCCCAGTTGGGATATACTGTAAAATTTTTATCGATCGGTCGGTTGGTACGGCAAAGGTGACGGCTGCGCGTTTACCCTCGCACTTTCAAGCGATAGAGACGTATTTCACAAATTACAGGCGTTGTAGAAATAATAGTCAACAATTAAAGTATGGTTGTACTAACTTGGCGAAAATGGACGATGGACTTGCAAAGTTTCTGGAAGCTGGACGGGCTAACCTTTTTGGTGTGCTTAACTGTTGTGCTGTCACTGTGCCGCGGCCATGTTGGTAAATTCGAACTGCAACGCCACCACTGGGCTGACTTGGAAGGCTCCAAAGCTCTTGTTAATGCTCTCCTCTCTCTCACGTAGTCCTTTGCTCCCTTGGCAGCCACTGAGACAATGTGTATATGTGTATCTATAGGAGCGCGCGGTGGCTCAGTCGGCTATAGGTCGTGGATTGGCACACGGGAGACCGTGGTTCGATTCCCGGCCATAGTGCGACTTATCGGGCAAGTACCTCTGTGCTTTTTCACCACGCAATGCTCCTCGAGGAGGGTTTAGGAGAGACCTTCTCGCAGCAAAATTGCCTAATTTCCACCTACTCCCCTTCCAGTAATGGGAGGCCTCCCACATCCCTCTTCCCTTCCTTCTCCCAAGTGCTAAGTGCCCTCAGTAGTGCCCTTATTAAGGAGCCGGACGTAGAGCACTATAATATAAAAAAAAAAAAAAATGTGTATCTATACATATACATACCTAGCCGGTATCTATTGCGATAATATGATTTGGCAAGGACAAAAGTACTCGTTGCTCGGAAAAATTATTCAAAACCGGTTATGTCTGACTACACGTTTACCTTAATCACTTGTATATATTCACTATTGGGACTTGAAAATGTTACTTTTAATATATTTATAACATAATTGTTTATCTTTGACAAAAATTGATATCGAATCGTCGAGTTTTTCAAAAATGTTTACCTCTAACGATAAATTTATGTTGCACATTATTTACTACCTTTTTTTTTTTTTCTCTTATGAAAAGTCGAAGGCTATTATGTAGACTGCTTTGGATTTTTTATTAAAACCTAAACGATTATTGAGTTTCTTTTTCCGTTATCTACACTTCCAAAGCAGCTTGCTATTTTCGAGCTCATCACTTGTTGTCAGCGACATTAATACTCTTTGTCCCCGTTTTTCATAGCTCGAGCATAAATGTGTGACTCACAAAAGCTAGAAAAAAGCTAGTTTCGCCCTGAAATTGAAACATGATTGCCTACTCAATTTTTCTCGTGTGTTTTACACGCGTCTCGTCAAAAAGGATACATTGAAAACTCCCGCTTCATCCTATCACGGTTTTCTCGACTAAGTCGGAAATTACATTTTTTCCGAGCTACCTGGATGCTTCTCTTGATAATATAACACCGTAATGAGGCCACAGAGTCAGAAAAACTCGAAAATAAAATTTTCCAAAGTAGGTCATGGTAAAAAAAAAAAAAAAAAAAAAAAAAAAAAAAAAAAAAAAAAAAAAAAAAAAAGTATCCACACAACTTTGCACCCAATCGTACTATAATATCGAGAGTTGTGTGCGTGAGGCTGAATTTCCAGCTCGGTTTTTCAAAATAATTTTTGATTCGCCTTTTTGAGCTTATACGTGGCGCATAAAGGATAAAAAGTGTAAGTTGCCCATCCATCACAATGTACGAGCTTTCAATCGAATAGCGAAAAAAAAAAAAAACTGCGCTCCTTTGAAAAATTCCGCTTGCGAAGAGGAAAAGTGCAGAAGGACGAGGAGACGAAGGGGCTCGCGTAAAAAAAACTGGTTGCCTCGAGAGGAGGTTCGCCGCGATTTCTCATAACTCCATCGTTTTCACCACCACCGAGCTGAAAGAGGGTCATTATATATTATATCTTAGGGGCAGTGCGAAAGTTGTACAAGGTGGTTTGAAGTTATGGAAGAAAGAGCCACAGGGGAGAAGACAAAAAAAACGAGGGGTGGGGACCGAGGCGGGGGAGAGCTTTCTCCGTCCGGATTAAGCATCGGCGCAAAAAGTACAGTGGTCCCGGAGAGGATCCCTCGCGAGACGCGCAGGCAAAAGAAATCGATGCGCCATATTCCAGCTGTAGGCTTACACGGAGCATGTAATATCCCCACCCCCGCCACTGCCCGTTCATTCTATACTCTCCCGGCCTAGCTGCAGCCATCACCCTGCGAGAGGACTGCTGGTCGCGCTCCTCGGTGTGGCTGGACGAGCAAGGGAGAGAAAAAGGGGAGGGCGCGCGCATACGGCTCGAGTTGAACTCGGCCGGCGGACGTGCTCGCGAGATCCAGCGAGTTCAGCCCTCGTGCTCACGTGCCAGTCGATGGGTGCTCGCTCATCCAACTTGTCCTATAGTCTACGTACAATTTGTGCTCTCCCTTCCTTACTGCTTGTATAACCTGCTGTCCCGTGTTTTCCGTCGCCCCTGGTCGGAAATTGCAAGTGGCGGGCCTCCACGAACCATCGGGCAATCGCGGAAAGTGATGCAAGTACGTTCTTACATTGATCTCGCTTTTTCCCTTACTCTGCGCGTCTCCGCAAATAGTTGGGCTGGGAGAGGAAAAAAAAAAAAAAAATTGTATCAAAGGGCAGGGAGGAGGAATAAAAATTTCACATCTCGGAATCGTGTTCATTTTCTCTTTTCTCTGTTGTTGCAGCGTCAAAACAAATTAATGTAAGCGAGACGAGAGATTAGCTTTCTGGCCCCTTTTCGATGTTGCTGTCGCCCACGTCATCGAACAAACGTGATAATAATAATTTAGAGGTAAGAAATTACATTCAGATACGTTCAGATATATTTTTCTCTTCACTTTCACTTTGTTTTTCATTACAATTTCACAGCCAACCCCACCCCCTCTCGCTCCCTTTCCTTTATCACCACCTACCGTTGACTGCTCGGCTCTCTCTCTCTCTCTCTCTGAAGTAAAACAAGTGCTCATTATTATTATGATGAAAATTGTACGTTTTTGCACGTTATCGGCTTGGGGCTATTATTCTAAAGATGGGTGAATATGCATTTGTGAGATTTATGGAGCGGTCAATAATAAATTTCATCTTTGAGTTTTGATTGATTTTTTCATCTTAATAACACCTTTCTCATTTGGGGCTATAACTGTATTCGTTTTACCAGATTTGATGTTGTTGTTTTTTTTTTTTTTTTTAACCCAAGTCTCATGGGTACGTGGAAAAATCCAAGTAATTGTTTGAAAAGAAAAAAAATCCAAAGCTATAAGGCCTAAATAATAATTATTATTTAGTTTTTTTTTTTTTTTTTACTTTTAATGCAAATTATCTGCATGACGAGCCTCCTCTCTTCCCACGAGGTTTCAAGTACAGATGTACCTACTCGCAGAAAGAGAGAGGGAGGCTTGATAAAATTGTTGATGATTGAAATAAAAGTGGATATAAGTAGGTATTATTGGTCCTCGCTCTTGTACAAACGTAGCATTTAAACAATATCTTGATAAGCATAAATGCAAAGACGACGGCACACGCACGCGCAAATAATATATTACACGTTAGTCCTCTAGCTCGCCCGTCAATCTAATACGTGTGTGTGTGTGTTTACGTACAGTTGGTTGTACTTACGTCCAAAGGGACGAGGCAAGCAAGTCTGTGACTCTTGGTTTTCCTTCGCCACGAGCCCTTATCGAGCCCATGTTCTTTTCTGTCCTCTCGTTTGTTTGTGCTCAAACTTTTTGCTTAGATTGTACGCGCAACAGAAAACATTTTCCACCTACTACCTTCCCTAGCTGGTAAAAATTCAAATGATTTTCGATCATCAAAATGAACAAAAAACTCTACGCTTGGATCATAAATGAATAAAAAATACCAGTGTTTTTCAACAAGTTGCTCGAAAGGATGGATATTACCGTATCCATTCAAACGTTTCGACAAAACAGCGCTCACACAAAAAAAGTTCCACCAAATGGATAAAAACTTTTATACTTACTCGGACGAAAATTCAACGTAAGTAGATCACGCGTGACCAAGTAATTATTTACAAAATTTCCAATCATTATCGGGATTCCGTCGCATTCGGTAAGACGAGCGGAAATATAATAGAATGCAAAAAGAAAAAGAAAGAATCTATACGCGAAAAATCAAAAGGCACGTGAACTCGACGTCGATTGCCACTCTCATTATTTATTCCGGACTCGTTGCTTGTCGATTGTCTCGCCTCCTTTGGTTGGCACCCATTATTCCGATGACACACTATTGGCCGAAAGCCAAGAAAAAAAAAGAATTTTTCTGCATTGGCCGTAAATTTGTCGAGTGTGAAAATTCACTCGCGGCGAAGATTCAATTTTTAATCATCCATTACTCTCGCATCGATTTTTCAGCCAAACTAGATTTATTCGTCGGCAGTGTGCAGTCAGGTGCGCGTTGTGGATGACGATGAGAAATTTCCGTAAGTAAAAAAACAATTCACATGCGCTCATCGATAAACTAATGAAAAGTTTGACCTGCACTTATTAAGCCCCGACCAATAACGTAATCATAAAACAATAAACGAGAATGGAGGGGGGGGGCGGCGGAGGCGCTCAATAATATTACATGACGATCACGTCCTCGCTCTTGGATTGAGAGTAGAGTATAGGTGGGTAGATAAGTACACACACACACACACACACACACACACACACCTTTTACCCGACGAGATTATCAAAATTTGTAAGTACCTACACGATCTCTTATACATACCTATACACTTAAGATAACACTCATATACAAGATAATTAACGTGCGCTCAATTAATGAGTTGAAAAAAAATACTTTTATGTCTCGTTAGCCATTATCTTTTTCGATTGATCAACGTGTCTCGCGCTACATCTCGTACACTAAGTTGTGAACGCAAAAAGTAAATTTTGACCGAAATAGGTATGCACACACACTCACACCCAAAGAAACTTACAAATTGAGTTTGTATCCCTTGTGTCCGAGCGGGGGACTAGTTTGCCAGAGTTTGGAGCGGCACAGCGCTTGATTACGCGACGAGGCCCAAGAGAGCTGATATATGATGCAGGTGCGGATAGGTACGTTTGATTGTTTGAGGTTCACGTTCTCATTTCGGGTGTCTAATCTAATCTAATATAATCTACCATGATATATAATTTACGTAATTTACCACCGCTAGTGAGCATTCCTTCCTCCAACTTTTCACCAGGCTCATATCCCGTGTACACATGTAGGAATATTTATCTCTGTGTTGCGTGTGTGTGTGTGTGTGTGTTATACAACTTGACGACAATAAGAACACAATGTTGGTAGTTGTCGTAAATAATTGGAACAATTAGCGACATCAGTGAGTACGAGGTACCTATTTGATCATTTTTCGAAGAATGTATTTTTTTTGTTTTGCATATCCGTCAAATCTTGCATCGACTTTATCTCTGATTGAAATGTCTGGTCAGCCGCACTGTACGTTCATTTAGATTTACGAAAGCCAATTTCCATCATCGAAACAAGATTTTTCCCTCTCTCTCTCTCTCTCTTCAAATTTCTCGCAGTGGTTCGGGCAATAAATCGGAGGATCCATCACCACGTGCATACATTCCGACAAAATGTGGTAATGAAGAGCAGGGGCTCGAAAATGGGTTGTAGACAATAAATACGGGTCGGTGCGCAGAAAGAGGCACTACCGAGTACAATACGATTCAACGGTAAAGGTAAAAAAAAATTTGCAATCAACCCATGGACAAACGAGTCGTTTTGTTGTCTGGCAGGTCCAATAACCCACTTTATCCCCGTCTTCCTGTACACATATATAGTTGTGTGCGTGTGCATGCGTGGGTGTTAGTACAGGCTATTCAATGTACGTGTGTATTTTTTTTTTTTTTTTTATTAATGCAGGGATTCGGATCAAGAGAATGGCAAAAAAAAGTTATTTGATGTTTTAGCTCTGATCTACTCGAGTCAACAGGTGTGTCCTGGGCTATTTTTTTTACGAACCAGAGCTTCTACTAATTTCCACGAATATGTTATTTTTATACCCACAACTCTCGTTATCTTGCTATTACGAAGCATCGTATCGATCGGATGTCAAAATTTGACCTCGGAAAATCACCCTTGTGCGTGATTGTTGTAGTTGGGGATAAATTTCGGGAGTAAATCAATTTGCAAGCATTAGTAACAACTATCTCCAAGTTATTGTGCCAATACACATACATTTTTCTATCGCTTCAAAATGTACCCTCTGGAAATTTTTAGATTTTTTTCTTTAAAAAGACATGCTTACATACACACACACACACGCGCGCGCGTAATAAGTCGGCAGCGGGTGATTAGAGAAAGTACTCTTGCACCTGACTCGTCAAAGATTTGCAGCCTATACGTGCAATCATAAGTATAAAATAACCCCACCTTTTTGTATTAGTCCTCGTCACCTGATCCCTTTCGCTTCGCAACTCCTCGATACTTTGTATTGCATTTCCCTCCCCCTCTCTTCATCCCATTCTTGTACCAAAGATTTTCGTCACTCTCGAGTACTCGTTGGAGTAATCCTGAATTGTTAGAAGGTTTGCTTGACGCTGGATTTCGAATAAAAAAATGCGCTTGCGTCGGCTTGAAATTACTTGGAATGTAATTATGAAGTGGCTCTTTCGTTTTATCTTTTTTTACAAATGAAATCGCAAAAGTTTAGGTAGTGTATACCCAATAACCCACTGTGATTGAAAAACCCGGTATTTGTGAATACAATGTTTATAATCTGTGTATGCGTATTAAAATACTAAATACAGGCCTATCTTTGGCTATTAAAAAAAAAATTTTCACGTCCGTGAGATTATGAACCATATTTAAAAGGATCATATCAAATTTAAAACTTAACTTGGGTCGTCAAAATCGTATACCTTGGAAAAGCGATGACAAGGCATCAGAAACTTATGATTCAAATGGTTGAAAATAATCATCTTTATTGAAATGAGGGATAAAAGGAAATTTAAACTTATTGCAACTATAACGTTCAGTGTACAAAATAGTCTCGTACTCCAAACGTGAAATAAAAAAAAAATTTTTTTCTCTACAAAATTTAAAAACATACATCTGGCATACTTCCATTGAGCATGCAGTTGTTGTTGGCCGGAGAAGAATGATATAATGGAAGAATGATATAACGAAGCTGAGACACAAAATTTAAGCCTTGTGTGTTTACGCGCAGACAGAAATTCTCCCTGGGTGATAAATTTATGTGTGTGTGTGCGCGTGCACCATCAAGGTACCTACGATTACACACGTGTTTACGTCACGGTTATCGTATACTTACGTGTGTGTTGTTATAGTTTGTCTTCCGAGTAAAGTCTTGCGTGTAAGCGCTACGTAAATTTCTATTTTTTTTTTCCTTCCTGAGGTCAAAATGTTCTATCACATAATAATTTGTAGACGAAACATTATACGAATTTGTTCCATACTTATGACACATTGGGATACAATACTCCTCTTCTTTTGATATTTAATTAACAAATAAAATCCATGATTGTTTCTGCGCATTATTCCATTTCGATATGCGCGATATCTTGCGAAATTGACTGTCACGTTAGCCTCAGTGTACACAAAAACGTGCAGCCCTTTTCGTCCCTGGCATGATGACGATTTCTGTGGCGCCTGATATATTTCTGTCTTTTACTATCCAATAACCAAATATATCTGTATATAGATCAGCACCACAGAAATCAGAATCATCCCTCATCCCCAAACCCCCGATATTTCCCCTAGGCGAAATGACGATTAAACTCAATACATCTGGTACAATTAATATATAAATTACTAAAAGTGGCGGACCATTCAAACTACTTGTTGGGTAAAAAAAAAGTTGTCTAACGAAAGTATAATTATAATATAATGAATTCAAGTAAACCGTTCTCAACAATTACACGTGAGTACCACAGGTGATAAATAATAATAGTAGTTTTCGTCGGATAACCTCGGGCGTTTTTGAGAGGCTGGTGTGCTCTTGGTAGGAAAAATAGCATTCGCCACACAAGCGCCATGGCTCCGTAGCTATACCTTACGTCCCTTGGGCTCTGCTTCGCAGGTGCCTTGGGCCGCAAAATAGCCCCGGAGACGATGGCACTTATCCGACGAAAACTACTATTGTAATCCTCAAATTAACACACCTGCTGTGTTAAAATCAGGGGGAAAAAAAAGGTGGTGTGGCTGACTGCTGTCCTTGGTCCCGCACCGAGGATGATTCTATTAATTTATATCTCTTTAACTAACACTTGTTGGGTGCAAAAGTTCCCAAAACAGCTCGGATCGATGATCCTCGTGTCATGGGCCGTGAAGCGGTGCTGAATACACGGAAAAATTGGGTTGCCACTCTGTAATATGCAAATCGAAGCCAAGGGAGGAGAAAATGTGGTCGTCCCCGTAAGGACTGATCCGTGGAAGGTGGCCAGCAGTAGTAGAAAATGGGCCAACGGGGCACCCCACGAGGGGGGAGGAAGAGAAAGAGGATTGGCGCCTCTCTCGGAAAGAGGGAGAAATCAGGTTGAAGAGCGACCCAGTTTCCAAAGGGTGGGCGATGCCCTGGCCCCACCGCTTCCCGGCATGACCCGGTTTCATTACCTCGCGCTGCTTCTCTCCCCACGCAGCTCTTGATCTTTGCTCCGATAGCCGACTTTCCGCTCGTGCTCTCTCTCTCTCTCTCTCTCTTCGTGCTCTTGATGCAGGTTACATAACATTTTATATATATATATATATATATATATATATATATATATATATATATATATATATATATATATATATATATATATATATATATATATATATATGCTGCGGCTCCCCATGCACTCGTGTGTCGCCCACTTTCAAATAAATACTAAGCATTGATCCGCGTAATGCAGGGATGCAAAAGTAGCGTGTGCAGTGTATACAAAGCTCTCATCTTTCATTGCCGATTGATCAATGATTCGCTTAATCTTGACAATTCATTGCTTTGCGTTTTAACAAATAATGCGTATATACACGCCGACGGAAATAGGGACAGGGTTTGTTTGATTCAACATTTCGATCGATCGGGTTAAACACTTCCTTTGTCAGATATTCCATGCAAACAAAGTAGACAAATTGGTAAAGTCTTCATTTTAAAACCCAAAACCGATGATGTTGTAGCTCGGTGCATGGAAAAGTTTATCGCGAGATTCACTGGCAATGCAATTTTACACATTTTCCATTTCTGCGATAAGAAAAATTAATTTTAGATTAACTACGCAGGTATAGAGATTTTGGAAAGGAGAGAAGAAAGAAAACATTGTTTAATTAAAAAAAAAGTTGGTACAAAATTTGCGCTCGAAATCCCGCCTCGGGAAAGTTTGTCCCCCCCCGCCCCCATATGCACATCTCTATTGTGATATGTAAACGTCATATAAGGCGAGGATGAGTAACGAGTAGGTACTTATGAATTATTTACAAGCGCGAAAAAAAAAAAAATTTATTGATTGAAAAAAATCAGCAGCAGATACAAATTACCTACTTTTGGAACGAGTTTCTCCCTCTACTTATGTAGGGGTAAACGGTACAGTTATTGACACCTTAAGGTAGTGATTGACCCCTGTATAATTTTTATATCTATATATAAAGGCTCCATTTAAAAATGCATGTGGCGGTCAATCACTATCAGGGGGTCAACAACTGTACCCGTTACCCCTATATGTCCCTGTAATATACTATACTACTCGTTCTTGATCAAAACGTTCATATCTCGTGGATCGAGGGTTCCCTGTTTTTTTGTTAGCTCTCGCATGGGACTTCAAAACTAGCAACGTATAGACATTGGTACGTACTTTACTGTCTTGTATAACTATATTATACATAGGTATATATACAAGAAAAGGAGACTCAATGACATACAGGCACACGTCAACTATGAGGATTAATTATCGATTGTGCAAAAGTATAAATGCCACCGCGAGAGCACTGTTATAGGCGCGTGCGTGTGCGTGTAATCCTTATATATTATATACTGTATAGATTTATTACAGTAGTTGGCCCATTAACGGGGCAGTCAATTTATGGGTACATTGGTATACACTGAGAGACCGGATTGTATATAGTTAAGATTTTTAAATTATCAATGTGTATGTTAACAGTTAACATACATCGTAACTGTAAACAATCCTTCACACGCACGCGCGCGCGCGCACACACAGAGAGAGAAAATCTTTATTCCTGGCTTGCAGGCGAATAGTCAAGCCTCAAGTAATTAGTAGGTTGGCACAAGTCATTCGCAAACTTTGTTAATTCGTATAATATACATACTCTCTTGTACTCTGTATCTTTGTCTATCTTCTTTCTCAGTACCTCCCTCCTACTCACTACTTATTCACAAATTTTTTTTTTTTTCCTTTTTTTTACCGATTTTCGTTTTATATATATATATATGTACGTAGCCATACATTGGCCATCTTAGTAGACCAATTTCTAAAGTACTCCATAAATATATTTTAAAAAAAAGTAAAATTTCAAGTCCTAATAGGTATTATTTTATAGTTATAACACTATTTTAAGCTGTACCAAAAAGAAATAATTTTTTGTATACACAGAAAAAAAGCTTTTATTTATTTTTGAACATGATGGAATGTGCCAATTCTTGGCCACTGTAGGAAAAACTTGTCCCTGTGGCTGAAACTTGCAAGTTCCAATAACTGTCCAGTCGTATGAATTGCACGTAATTAACTTTGGCCAGTTATTAGGACACACTAAAAGTGAGGTTACGTTGAAAAATGTCCCAAAGCCTGGCCAGCCGACCAAAATCACTTTCTAGAAACACTTTTTTCTAATTTCTTGGTTAAAGTATCATCGAGATAACTATTAATAATGAATTTCATACAATCTGTAAGCGTGAATATTAATGAAAATATTTTTTACAGCTGCAAAAATTTGTGCGAATCGTAAAATTGTGATTGTAACCAGTCTTTGGGACCAATTTTTTGGTGGCCAAGCATTGGTACATTTACCTTAAGATAAAGGCACTAGTTACTGGCCGCGACCAGTACCTGGCCACCAATAACACCATTTCACGAATTGTAAGAATTAACTTTAATACTAATTCGTGCCAGGATAACTTTACTGTAAAAACTTATCAATAATTCATTTTAAAATGAAATGAAGATAGTTTTTTTAGTTCAAGACTTTAAAAAATAATTTTGAAAAAGTGGTGGCCTAGTACTAGAGCACTTGTACATAAAATGTGTACATAACCTCACTTCTGCGAGCACTAGTAGCCGACCACCTCGATTTATGTACATTTAGCATGGGGTGTCCAGTTACTGGCTCTTAAATTTGGGCCACTAAAGCAACCCTTTTTTTCAGTGGCCATGAAATAAAGCATCCGACGTACTCAGATTGTTATAAATTATTATTGTCTACGGTCGGATATACGACTTCTATTTATCGTATAGTTTAAAATACATTCATAGCTTTCAAATGATACCTAACAGAAGTTAAAATTTTAAAAGCTGTTTAAAATATATGATGTTCTTTTGATAACAGCTACTAAGTGGCCAGTAACTAGTACTTTTACCTTAATAAGTGTAAAACAACTTGTGTTTCAACAAAAAAGAACTATGAGCAACAGCGTTTGAGTAAAATATAAAGAAAGACATAAAATTAGTACTCATTTACCGATAGTTTGTTTGATTGGAGTCCCAATAACCCTTACTGATGAGGGCACGAAAAATCAACAGATGAGTTATACACAAGAACAATGCACCTACTACTAACTACAAAGTACTCCTCAATGTTATAAGTAAAACTACAATAATATTTTAGGATGCCTAACGACAACACGGCAGTGTGCGGCTGCGGGGTCGTCCTGGATTTGCCCAAGTCACGGAGCGGCAACCTCGCTACCATTTCGACGCGTGATCTAGCCCTTCTAATACAAAAGGGCCCACCAACAACGACGACGACGACGACGGTCGCACAGCCGAGCAGTAGGATCGAGGGCAGGCCCCCAGCTAAGCTGCCAGTCGAGTTGCAGCAACGCGCTCGCGGACCCCACAGCCGGACAACGGATACCGGAAGCACCAGCTCCGTCGTCGAAAGTTCGCGACGCACCGGCAAGAACAACAACCACAACCACAACCACAACAACAACAACAACAACAACAACAACAACAATAACAACAACAACAGCAACAGCAACAACAACAACTGCAACAGCAATAACAGCAATAACAAAAAAAAGGACCGGCACCATGGGAGACGGTCCCGCAGCGCCGAGAGGCCCGAGTCGCACTCGCACTACACGTACATCGGTAAGTAAGTGATAAACACACGGGACCCTTTATTAACACAAGTTAATAATAGTCTATTGTCTATTGACGGCGATATTATACTTTTGTATCTACGTGCACAACAGATTCGGGATCCAGCATCCTCAGTTTCGGTTTACGGGAGAACGGATCGGTCGCCGAGGCCCTCTACTGCACCATCGACGACACCGATGCGAACAACGAAAACGAGTTGGGGGGCCAACAGCAGCAGCCCCCGACACAATCCTCGACGAACGTACCGAGCAGTGGAAACAACGGGGCTAATCCGAGCCAACAGCAGCCTATCTACGCGTTGCCCTCGATGACCTCGCCACCTCCAACTTATGACGTGGCGGTCGCCAAGTCTTGGCAGGTAGGCAATTTTTTTTTTTTTTTTATTCTCATCATTTACCTTATCTCATCTTGTATGTTTATAAAAGTGAGATTTACATCTTATGGGATTGTAAGACTACACTCATAGACAGGTATTTAAATAAAGAAAAAAAAAAAAAAAAAACAGTAATCTTTTCGACAAGAAATATGCGTAGGAAGGAAAAAGTTAAGAAATGACAATTAATAGAACCTCCAATCATTCGGTCGAATGCGGCACGATGGAAAATAAAAAAAAATAAAAATTTCCATCGTTCACTACCCACGTTTATTTGCATACAAGTTCGTAAAGTTTCTTCATCTATCTCTCTCTCTCTCTCTATTCCCTTGGCCATCACCCATTGGCTAGCGAGATAATATTATAAAATAAATAAATGAAATATAGTTGTCAGCAGTTGAAAGTCGTTCCGGCGGATAAGTAGTATATATTACAAAGTGCTGCTTATCTTAACTGATCTCAGCGACCATAAAAAATATAGCTCGACTTGCTGCAGCCCCCAATGGTTAAAGAAAATTTTACGACGACAACAATAATTCTCACTCGCTAAAATTACTTTTTTCCATCGCCTACCCAAGTAGGTGTCACGATTCTTCCGGGAAAAAAAGGGAAAAGGTACGATTTCTCTCGATTTCGAAAAGACTGGGATGATGTAATAATGAATTGTAATAAATTACCGCGGTAGGTACAGCTGAAACGTTGTTGTTTTTTTTTTTTTTTTCTCGTACAGCTTGGCCTGCCACCGTCTTACGAGGAGTACCTGTACCACAATCACGCACTTCTAGCACGCTCGCACACGCCACCACCCCCTTGGACGGACTCTGCTGCCTCGGGCATGTCCGCAGGCTCATCGGCTGGCGTCAACCTCCAACAGATGAGCCGCGAACTACTAGCCAACCAGCCCGAGTTGCGCGAGTACCTGACCCGACTGGCTCTCCAAGGTAGCGCCGAGGAGGCCATCCAGCAGTACCACCAGCTTCTCAGCCAACAGCAGCAGGCCCTCAGAAAGCAAGCTTTGCGCGTCCAGAGGTCCAGAGTCATGCCTAGGTATCGCCTACTTGAGACAGACGACACGACATTTCACTGCTCATCATTCCGCGTATTTTTACCTTTCTTTCTTTTTATTCAATTAAAAATGTCCAATTTTTTTTTTTTTTTTTTTACTTGTACCCTTACCGTATCTTATTCAATCATCGTTATTTATTTGTATAATTATTATTATTTTTATTAATAATGTCTTACCTACTTGGTCATGGCTGTTATGGACCTCGAGCCTATAGACATCAAATAAAGAAATTCAATCTAATCTAATATCCATCTCTCTCTCACATTCTGTCGTTCCACCATTGAAAGGAACAATTTTACCGAGCGTGTTGGTACAACAGTAGGAAAAACTTCTTTTCAGTGGGGCACGTAAAAATATCAATCATTTTTAACTCTCCGCATCACGTACACGCGACATGGGGTCGAAAAATATCCTCCCAAGAGAGGGAGAGTTAGTATTAAAAGAAATTTAATTTATTTTCGGACAGATCGCAGAGCGAGAGCCGAGCGAACCAGCAACGCATCGCTTACGAGGACGGCGCCTTTTGCATGGAGACGACGGCGATTCAGTCCGCCTTTGAAAATGGCGTTGCCTTTTGCAGCCTCATGTAAAAGCTTTACACAAACACACGCCATATGAACAGAGGGGGAGGGAGGGAGAAAAAAGGTAAGGAGCACCGACAGTCAACGTTTGGGGGAAGGCGAGGGGATAGTCAGTGTTCCTAGACAGACGCCGCCCTTTTCTACTTTTCATCGTCATGTACCATTCGCGCGTATACGCGTTATCCCTGTTGCACACTGAGGCTCGTTTCAATCGAAAAAAAACGATATACCCACCATCAAAATTTGTTCGATCCAAAAAGCTGCGTACCCTATACTGTTTCCACCTATATTATATTATGCCCATGCATTGTTTTTAAAATTTGTAACTACGTCCGAGCCCGGCCAAAAGAGATCCTTCGATTTTGAGCTTGAATTTTCTGCGTGAGCATTATGGTTGGTATGAGTCCTTAGACGCACAAGTATATGATAGGACTCACGGTATGTATACACCTATGCGTGTATATTTCTGGTCAATTTTTGTCGTTCAAGGGGCCAAAAATACATGCATAAATCTTTTTCGGCGCCCGTACAACCAATTATTTATTTTCGCGGTAATATATATATATAGAATTGCTTGAACCTGCGGTTGCTTTTTTGTTTATATTCAAGGGTATAAATATATGATTCACTATCTGTCCCCCGTACTATGACTGCATCATTCTTCCGATAACTAAACATTTCGAATAGGTATAATTAGTTGATGTAAAGAGCAACTGAATGGTACGGCGAAATGTTAAAATTAACTCCTCATGATTGCGTACATAGATTATAAGTAAGAGAAACAAAAATTATTTTTCTGCTATTACATAACAAATATATATATATATATATATATATTTTTAGATGTATATGCATTATAATAATTATTATTATTACTATTATTATTGACAAAAGATGAACAAAGAATACAATTATGCAATCATTTTTTTTAACCTCATAAGTATTGTTCGGTTGTACCTATACTGAAACGCAAGATCACGTAATCCGAAGCATAATCTACAAAGAAATTGCACGAAAGGAAATAATTAGGTAGCTCATTACGGCATGTGTATATGTGTAAAGAAAATAATAACTATTTTTTAAAAAGTCATTGTCAAAATAATAATTATAGCGAGAAACATAACATTGTGTCGTTATCTTATCTGGTCGAACTATGAAAAATACGTTATATATGTTTTACGTAATGAGTGAAACTGTATGCTAGTCATCGTTTGGTGTCAAAGTTAATGTGGCTACGAATCGCGATGGCACCAAAATATCGTGATAAAAAAAAAATTGTACTTGTAGTTTTATATGTTATCGCTCACAAAGTCGTATCACCTACTGTTTGTTTGACGCTGCTTACAAAAATATAAATATTTACGAAATGTCGAAAAGTTGTGGGAAATGGTAAAAATTTTTCGTGATATTATAGGGTACACGCTCTCAGACACCACCGCTGCACCGGATGTTCATTTTACACGGAAGGTGTGTAAGTATATTGAGTGAAGAGTACCCAAATTGAAAAGAAAAAAAAAAAAAAAGAAAAAAAAATAAATAAAAATAAAAAGTTAAAAACATACTTAGAGACTGTTACGAACTACTTAAACCTGGTACGCAAGTTAAAGATGCGTACAACGACGAATTTTCAAATGGCATATAAAAATTTATCTTACGACGTACTTATGTGTTGGCTGAAACAAATCAATTAATGAGCAGAAGCATCTCGAGCATCTTGATCACTTTGACTTTTATTAAAAAATGTAGATAAATCGTTATTGAAATTTTTACCTGCGATATGAAAATTAAAGTAAAGTACCCATGCACGTGGATGTACTTTGCGTGTATTTATTATAAGCATAACTTCAATTTGATGTTCAACTGGGTTATGTAGTCGAGTGTAGTATATGTTTATTTTTTTATTATTATTAAAAAGTCTGATATGCGTTATGTCTAAGCGCACACATGTCTGATTGGTAAATTATAACTGTACACCTCAGATTGTATATGAAATGAAAGCGTATATAAGTACAATGAAAATTGTATTACAGAACTGCCAGGAGAGCAGACATTCTAAAATGTAAGGTAACACATGCTAACTCTGATATTTAATTAGTGTGGCTCATATTTTTTGTGAATGAAAAATATTATGAAATATGTAATAAGGGATGTTATCTCATTCTATGGTATTACGTGTTTGAAAAAAAAAAAAAAAAAAAAAAAAAAAAAAAAAAAAAAAAAAATTATGATGATAACAAAGACGCAGAAATAATACTCTATTGAATGTGCGTATACATTATGGAGATCTAATTAACTACGTAGGTTTGCCTACCTTACCATTGTTACAGTAATATGAAGAATATATTTTTAAAAATTGAATTTTCATTGACGAAAGAGAATATTTTTATTGAAAAAATGTCACGTGTAATCAGTAAAAATTGAAATGCGCGACGGTAAAAGTACTGCAAAGAGAAAGAAGGCAACGGATTCGATAAATGATCCGATTAAAAAGTAATAAAAATCCATTTCCTTAAAGTAATTAATCTTATGATTGTAATTATTCTTTTAATTCAAATCAGAGAAAAAAATCATTAATAATTATTAATAGTTAATTAACAAGGAAGTTTTATGGTTAAAAAATCTAAATATGCTTTGGACAATTCGAGTATTTGTAATATTTAATTGCACATGATGGAATTCAATAAAACTTAAAAATAAAAGCATGGTAATTTTTGAACCTTCACAACAATTGTATTGGAAAAACTTGGTAAAATATATTTTTTAGCAATTGATAAAATGCATAATTGGAAGCGTACGTATTTTATAAATATCTGTACTTTATTTTGTAATAAGGTATAACAAACATGTATATTGAAGCCTTGCGTGATAAATAACCCGTTAATTATCAAGAGCACTAGTTTTGAAAATATGCCTGTTTGGAGTTTATTTATACATCTGTCATTGTAAGTAAAATACTAATGGTAATCCTACTTCCGAATCGTTGAAAAAAGTACTATTTCCAAAAAGTATACGTTAAATAAATATTGCATTAATGCATATGTTTGGTACAATTTATGATTTTGCGATATTTTTTGTAAACGCAAATGCGAAGTATGAAGCTAGATACGCATAAGTTTTTCGGAACGAATACCCAAATGTTGGGAAACGAATAAATACTGTTATTGACAATGCTTGCTTAAGTGAAATAAAAGGGAGGAAAAAAAAAAGTATAAGAGAGAAAGTACGGTTTTTACGGGAAACGTGTATTTTTGTAAGTATTGTTTCGGAGGCTAGTTTATCTACGATTGCGTGGCCAATGCTAAGAGTCAGCGAGATGCCAATATTTATTAATAGTAACATTTACTCGAATATTTAACACCGAGAGTCTATTGTATAATAGCTATAACGATAACTTTACGTAAACAAACAATGCGTATTGTGCAGTTTGTAGGGTAAAAATAATGAAACTTACTCTCATATACATTGTAACTTAAGTTGTATTACATGTTGTGTACTATAAATGTTTAGAGGACCAAGAAATACAAAACATTTGAGCTGAAACACGTGCGATTTCATTTAAGAAACCCATCAAATTTTCAATTTATCATTATTTTTTGTTTCATCGTGTGGTGTGGATTGGAGCTACTGTCTTGTGGGAACTCGACCATCTCGTCCAAGGCTGCGAACTTTATAGGGTTTCTTGAATTCGCTCTTGCACTTGCTCTATAACGCGTATCAGTGGTTAGTGTAGGAAAATAAAAAAAATTTTAAAAAACTCCATACCTTATTTTATATGTACTTACGTCAGATTGTTTTTCTTCAATAATTGGCTACACATACAAGTGCAAGTGTATACAACAAATAAAATATCTTATTATACCAACTGCCCTTGATATTGTTGAGTGCACGAACAAAAAAAAAACAGTATTCACTGGAACTTATTTGTGCATTTTTGTTTCACTATAATCAGTAAACTATGGAAAAGCTTATATAATGGACAAAGCAAGGAAGCAATGGTTTTTTCTTTCTTTTTTTTTTCCATAAAGAGATTTATTTATTGGTAAGTAACAAGTTTTCTGACTACATTAATTACGATACGATGAAACGCTCAGTCACAAGTCTTACAATTTTTTTTACACTTAAAATGAATAGAGCAATTAATTATTTCGACTGTAATGGGAAAATGACACGGTATCAGAGGGAGAATAGTTTATTTTTTGTTCCTATGATATCGAAGCATAAATGCCGTCTGGAAATAAATACTGAAATCTACGATTAAAAAAGCACAATAAAAAGTATACGAGAACACCAACAACATACGAAGTTCGTATGGCGACGTACAGCCAGTGGAACTTTGTTCTATCCCGGACCCTATTATTGAACAGTACTTCACCCCATAGTTCCGAAATAGGGTGCGGGACAGATCAGAGTTCAACTGAGTGTACCTACATGAGTGGAGGAACCAGCAGTAATTACAAATATTATAAAATGTCGTTGCACCTATGTACGAGTAACAGTAAAATAGGTTAAAAAAAAAAAAAAAAAAAAAAAAAAGGTATTAAAGCAGGATATGCACTTGTGTTACATTAATCATCAACTCTAGAATAATAGTCGCAGTAAAGGATCAAGTTCAAGTGAACACCAATAATATAGTTATATCACACATTTCTTTGCGGTTGCATGCCAACAACAACAAGTAAGTAAGTAAGTAGCCTTGACAATCGGCATCTCATTTTCCGCACGCACTAATGAAATATTGGCTTATACGGCAACAACTTGTATTGAAACTTGACGCGCACTGGTAACTACATACGGATTATTTATATTTATTATTTATTTACCTTTATAAAGTTACGCATTAGTTAATAACGACTTGTTGGCCATGTCACGCAAAATTGGCAATCTTAATACCGTTCGAGGTGCGGAATATCCTCTCGGAGGGGGGTAACTCGCCGACCAGGTACTTTTCCATTATTCTCGTAGCCGATTTCGAGTGCCCGGTCCCCACAAAGGCCAAAGTCGCGTCCCTACCGGCGTACTCGAGCAGCACGTCTTCACCCCCCGGATGGGCGTTGACAAAGCCGGTCACGTCGTACACGTAGTCGTAAACGACGATCCAGCAATCGTCGACGGTATCGTGCCACGCAACCTCGTCCAGCGTCAGGATCTTCAGACTGCAGGCGTCCGACGCGTTTGGCCCATCATCGATCTGGCGCCTCTTCTTTATTGGCTCGCCAACCGTAGCTGCCAACTTTTCCTGATGCTTACCGGCGACGACGAGGCTCAGGGGGACGTCGCGCTGACTCAGAGCACAAAAGCTCAAGCCGAGCGGGGAAGTCACCTCCATGGGACTCGAGCTGTTTATCCTGGTAAGCACGACGCTCTCAGACTCGGAGGCATCCGGCTCCTCACTGGACAGAAGCTGGTTATTATTACTGTCTAGTAGATATACCGACATTGCCGATCGTATAAAGGGGGAAAAAGAAAAAGGAGTAGTAGTAGTAGTAGATGTAGGTGCGGCGCGCGATCGGTTCTCATGCACGGAAATGGGAAATCCGATCTGACTTGTGGAGCGACACGTTTCCTCTGGCGGTTACTCAGCGTCTGTGTGTGGTACCACCGCCTGGCTTTAACAGGGCCATATCATATACACACACATATATATATATATATATATTTAATTGGACAGTGTGTATACCAAGTAGGTAGGTACAGCTCGGTTGAAAAGTTTTTTATATAACGGACCGCGCGGCGCTATCTCTTTTTCCTCGAGATTGCTTTCATTTCGGGGATTAATGTCATATATGGTCTCGAGGCACAAAGCGACGAACACGAGACGTGACTAGCACGATGATAAAATTTGAGGGTCCGATTTTTTTAATACTCAAACTAATGGAATTTAACGATTTTTTTTTTTTTTTTTTTTTTTTTTTTTTTTTTTTTTTTTTTATGATAAAAACCGAACAACAACAACAACAACAACAACAACAACAACAACAACAACAACAACAACAACAACAACTATAAAAATATCAAGTAGTCTATATCTGAACTTACAAGATTCTCGAGACGCTAACAACGAGTTGTCGTTGTCGACGACCAAGGGACGTACTGAACGCGTTTGTTAAGTGCACACTGGCACGGGAGAAATCAATTTCGTGCGCCCACCGCAGAAAGAGAGAAAGAGTCGGTGAAAAAGAGAGACGGTTTCAGGGTAAAGGTAGGGGGGGGGGCAGAAGATATAATTCCATTACCGGTGGAAACTTGACACCCTTCGTGAACGGTACTTACGTGCTACACTCGCGCTTACAGCGTGCTGTACTCGCTGCCTATAATAGCGTATATAGGAGATTTGTATTGGTAACAAGGTCTCGGATGCCCGTATAGCTAAACAGCTGCAAGTGAAACACACAATGTGCACTGTCTTATTACCTTTGCTACATAATAATTTTCATAATATTTTTATATACCTGTTAGTAACAAGTAATCTGCTGTCCCAGGGAAGAAGGTCGTTAAGTGACATTTTGGTCGAAAATGAGTTTTTTAAAGGTGATTTCCAATCCAACTATGTTTGTAAGAATCATGAGCAGTTTTTTAATTATTTGTAATAATTTATTGAATGTTACTAAAGTTAAGAAAAACTTTGATCTGACAGTAAGTTAGTAAGGACAGAGCGTAAGTTTCTACGGTTAAAATATTACATTTTTATCATACTTTAAACAATATTAATTTTTTTCGATTTTTTCAGTTCTGAATAAAGTGCACTTAACGACTTTCTTTCCTGGGACGGCAGTAATGCTTCCTCATTTATTTATACTTATTATGTGAATTAGACTTCTGTTGTTTTGTTATTCGCACGTAGGCACATACATTTATCATTTATATAAGTATATTTTTCATATGTACCAACAGCGAGTATAAAAATGCTTAATCTCTCTCTCACACACACATACACACACAACATAATTATCGACCTGTTGGTCAAAGAATGATATCATCAAGATTTTGATTTTTTTTTTTTAATAATTACGCAAGTATCAGTCAAAAAATAAAGTAGGCATGTTGAACTGTACGGATTACTGTGCCAAAAGTTTGGAATGCATCAGAAAATTTGTAAGTAGATGAAAGTTCGTTGTCAGGTCGATAACCAAAATGTAGATTATTTCCCCAATGACATTATGCATGAATGTTTTAAAAAGAAACTTGCAAATTATGAATAAAAAAGAATAAATATGGTAAAATTGTACAAGAAGGTTCTTCAATAAAAATTGATGTGTGTTTAAATCTTTGTGGGAAAAAAATGAACACGCGTGGATATAGAGTTAGTCGAAAAATTTCAGCACGTTTATCGTCAATTGTAAATATCACTCACAGTCCAATTGGAGCGTTAAATTTCGCAAAGATATATAATTAAAAATGAGGCAAACATGATAAACCATATCTGTACTACACATGGAGTGAAAAAAAATACGAATCGACGTTTTTATGGATAATGTTTTTACGTATGCGCACATTACTAGCCGGGGAGCCAGGCCTCGTACTTGAGTTACAACTTAATCGCAGATGACGCTCAAGTACCTACGTATTGTTAAAAAATTCACTCACAATAATAATAATAATAAAAAGAGTTCAGAGAAATACATCGTTTTTTTTCTTTTTTATTGTAGTAACAGAAGCTTTGGATGCCCTTGAGTCTATACATGGGGAACAAGTACACTGAGAGAAAAAAATTATGGACAAATTCCAGCAAAAATTACCATTCCGCACAGTATTGTTTCAAGCTGGCAAAAAAGGAAAAAAATCAATATTTTTAAGAGTAAAGATTATTGTTTTAATAGTAAAAAGTATAGTTTAAATAGTTAAAATTATGGTTATAACAGAAAAAATTACCATGTAAAACCTTCAAAGCATCGGTTAATAAATTTTACTTTCCCGCATCGAAATTTTTTACTTTTCGAACCATAATTTCAACTGCTAAAATAATAATCTTTACTGTTAAAAATAATAATTGTTTCCTCTTTTACCAGCTTGAATCCGATTTACTGTGCGAAATGGTAATTTTTACTGGAATTTCTCTATAATTTTTACTATTTTTTTTCTCTCCGTAAAGTCCGCTTTTTTTAAGACAATAGAGAAAAAAAATGCGAAAAGTTGTTTCATAATTGGTACTTTTACCTTAGTACATGACAAAGTAGTAGTTATAGACGTAGAGAATCATCAGAACTATCAAATAGCGTAGGCGTCAATCCTCAAAGATGAGATGCTGCCACCTTACTGGCGTCCCGCAAGTATAAGCATTCAATTTACATTCGTCGGTAATAAAACTGCCTTGCATGGGCGCGCGCGTACACACACACACACACACACAAAATGTACATTGTACGCCTACTACGAAAATATTCTGTGAGCAGAGAAGCTACCAGTAATTTTTATAAATACCCACTTAGTATTCAGTCATATTAAAACCGTCGATCAGTATAATTAAGCATACGCGTATGCCTTCGAAACAACGTAGGTACGCGCGCGCGCGCACACACACACACACACACACCGATTTATACGAATCCATACGGCTGACCATGTTCAGTTGTAACTACTGAAAATGAAGGGGAACCGTATAGGTATACTAGATGGATAGATATTCCCGAACCCCTCCGAAAAATTGAGTGACACTGAATTCATATACTGAAATACATGATTTCAGTGTCACTAAACCCGCGGAGGGGGTCGGGAATATCTGGCCGTCTAGTGTAAATTTTACAAAGCCAATTTGACTTTTTCGCGCTACTGATAGACAGTGACAACTAAAAGTTAAAAACCACTGAAAAGGTACATTTTATATTTATTTGTCGTGAAATGCATGCATATAAGTAGCAGAAACGAATTCTTTCAAATAATCCCAAACCTATGTCTTGATAAAGTTTGACCGACGAGTGAAAATTTTGAAAATTAAAAAAAATTTTTTCATTCAAGTTTGAAAAAAAAAAAAATAATAATAATAATAATAATTTGAATGGACGGGTATCAATCAAACGTTTAGGGTGCATATAAATAAATGAAGAAAATCACTCGATTGATTTTCGAGCATTGCGGCGGCCGCAATAACTAAACGAATAAATCAGTCAAGAATGTTTCTGTCCGCGTAAATCAATTTCCCCTCCCCTTTTTTCGGCTGCAAAATTTGCACTTCCTCGGAAAGTCCAGGTGTAAATTTACCTACTCATTAGCCAAAAGAATATCAGGTGGCACGAGCCAGTGGGGCTCTCATCGGCGACGTTGGTCAATCAAAAAAGGTGGAACACAAAGTTGTTACCGCCGCCGCTTGGTGCTGTCTGTCAAACCTACGGCGCATGTCCGCGAGAGCGTCGCGACGCCCGAGAGAAAAGAGGAGGGCAGCATACGTCGGCGCGAGTAGTCGCAATAATGCCACCAGCCGGGCGAAAAAGCTCCTCCTCGCGTCGGCTGTACCGTCACAGCTGCTGCTCCGACGGCTGTTGAATACGCGTATAGCAGCTGGGGGGACGAAATAGGAGCTCGCGCTGCAGAACCCCGGGTCAACTGCCGCGGATCCGCGAGTGGCACCAGCAGCTGGCGTCCAAAGACTACCCGATACAACACGAACGATCCGACGACGACGGCGTGACGAGCGGACAAGAAGTCGCCCCACGAGTATTCGACAACGAGGTGCTGCTAAACTGTTTATCATATGGAATAGGACGACCTGCGCGACGACCATCAGGTGCTGGGCAGTCCCCGGCCGCCCGGGGCCTCTATATGACACAGCACAGGGAAACTAGAAGAACAGGACAAGGAGGAGGAGGAGGAGGAGGTGGTGGTGGTGGATGAAAATACGGTAGTAACACTCCTCCTCTATTTCTACCATCTCGCGTCTCTCTCTCTCTCTCTCTCGAATTTTCAGCCGGAGTCGGACTAACACCGCATATAAGTAGTACATACACGTGTATATAATACGCAGTGGCAGTGGTGGAGGCGAGATTTCTGGTGCAGTGTGCGCGTAGTCGTTTTCCCGGGATCATACTTTTTAGTTTTCTTTTTTTTACTCCCTCTTTTTAAACGGGATGACGGCGAGTATACAATAAAACTAATGCACGTGTATTTAGGCTTATAGAACGATTTTATGTCCGCACGAGCGAGAGCTACTGCACGTATTATTGTTATTATTGTCATTATTATTATTATTATTATTATTATTATTATTATAATAAATAGGCAGCACTGCTGAGCACTCGAGAGGGGATCGATAGCTATACCTTACGTATGCGCGTGTATGATGGTATACATTGTGTTGTCCTCCCTCTCGCGGGCTGTTGCGAGGGTTTCTGCTGATGCTGCTGCCACAAACGTGGGGAACGATAATGAGCTGCCAAGCAGTAAGATTAATATCCAAATGCTAGCAGTGCACCTTACGATCCTTACGGACTATAAACTCGTCACAAACCCATCCTCCTTTCGATATATTTTATTTTATTTTATTGTTGTTATTATTATTATTATTATTATTATTATTTCTTTTTTCCCCTCTAGCACAGTGATTGTGCTTCTTCGGGCCCAAAGAGTAGAGCTGCACTGCAGATAGTTGATCAAGAAAGGTGAACAATCCCAATCACACGTCATTACACTGGTGTGCTCGTGTGTTGTTTTTGCTGCGTTACTTACTCTCTCTCTCTCTCGGGAATGGAGTTTTTTTTTTTTTTTTTTTTTTTTTTCTTTTTTCCTGAAATTAAATGACCCTGGACGAATAAAGAGGGAGGAAAATGCAAATTTTTGCAAATGTGCTCACGAGAAAGAATAATAAACTTTCTTGGCTGTCGCTTTCTTCTCCTCCACCTTTTTTCCTATTTTTTGTCCATCTCACTCGCAATTGAATCACACATTTTTCCGACCTCGGATCGTTCACAGGGTTCTAATCTGTATATTTTATTTTGCTAAACATTCACGAATTCTATTACCTAACCGCTGCATAACTTGTTAAACAGTGCACTAATGATATGTATTTTTTCTTATTTCTTCGATTACGGTGAAGATGGCATAAGAGTTAAAACAATTTTCGGAATGTATTTACGCTACGAGCAGGCAGTGAGCGCGTTTGATTAACTTTTTCTCCCCTTCGAGGATATCCCCATAATCATCATCAGATGTGCCCATCGACAATACAAATTGTTGGGAATTATACGGAATTAGGCGAAAAATTGAAGAATGAGCATCAGCTGCCCATAAGCGTGGATGCTATATCGAGTGAGAATAAACTCTAATACACGGATTTTTCCGCGCAAGCGACGTGTGACTCTTCTCTTCACTACTTATAGGTATTTATAAATGATTTGAACTCGCTGGTCGGCCTAGTCGACTTGTTCTGTTCTACTGCCTCTGCTTAGGTGTACTATTGCGTCTCGTGGCAGCACCGGCAGTGTGCGTTTCCTCTCCTTTTCTTGGGTCGGGGAACAATGATTCGCGCACCCCATGGTAAAAATAGTTGCTCCGGCTAGCTAGCAGCCTAGAGAAACCGAGGCCCTCTCGCTCTTACCGCTCTACATCTACACTTACCAATACGGTCCGCCTCGTCTTCTACGTTCGCTTCATCGCGCCGACCCATCTACTTGTGGCCTACTGTACTGAAATCCATTTGATATTGTCTCCCCCCGAACCCAGTAGTTTTGTTGTCTTTTTTTCTTTTTCTTCTTACTGCACATACCGTCCATACCAGACGATATCCAATTAGCACAGAAAGTCACTTTAACCCTGGATTGAAAGATGCTCGACAGATATCGGTTCAAGTATCATTTAGGTTTTTTCTTGGTAGTGCAGCCAAATGGGTCTCATAGTACATCACCTTTTTTCTTTCTTTCGATTCTATTTTTTATTTCATTCCGTCGTCACATACCTACACACATCGATTATCATGATTTTTTAATAATTCATTGGGAAATATTTGCTCTACCTTTAGAAAATCCAAGCCTGACAGTAATAAAAGTGACGAGCTCATTTGTTCGATCGGCTATTGAAATCTCAATAGGAAAATATTACAAAGTGGCATGCTGATGTATACTTTACTTTGTACAAAGTTTATGTTGCGTAACGGATACGCCCTCTGCACGATAATGCACAACTAATAGGTACTGAGGATCTCGACTCTATCTTGTTAATTTTTTTTTGTTTTTTTTTTTTGCTTACTGTCTCTCCGTCAGAAACAATTCACCAAACTGGTCAATTTTACTTTCATGCTTGTAAAAGTAGCTAAAAGGAAGGCTTGAAAAAATTAAGTTTATCAAAAAGTCGAATGCAATGGGGCTATACTGTCACTCGCCGTGCACATCCTCATCGTATTATAGTGTTTGCTTGCTCTCTAATAATAATAATAATAATAATAATAATAATAATAAAAACAACAATAACGATAACAATGATGTGTGCTTGCGAGCACTGAACAAGTAAAGAGCGCGACCCTCCCGATCGCCACCACCCATCATAAATTCTATATTTATAAGATCTGCTGCGGCATCTCTCGGTGCATTATGAATTCATCTCAAGCTCATCCCTCTACCTTCTTCTCTTGCTCTTTGTCCTCCACCATCAATTATTTTATTTATTGTTTTTATTTCGCACTCTGCTATGTATCCAGCGTGTGACCTTGCGTTAATTATATTTTATTCGGATCTCCGGGCATGTACGTTATCTAGGGTTTTATACAAGAAATTAACAAAATGAAATGACAATTTTGAAAGTTTCAGAGCAGGTGAGCTTCTGAAGGGTGAAATATTTATTGCCATGAGTGAGTATTGTCATAGAGGTAAGCTTCGAAATATAGGTTGAATCGAGTAAATTGTTCGGCAGTGATTTGCGACCGGCAATGCGAGCAACAACTAACTATTTTAACTTTAACGCAGAGCTTGCAAATCATCGGTATATTGTGTGTTTGTATATGGATTATATCCGTGTTTGATTACCAATTTGATGTGAAATTGAAAATATATTACTCCACGGCCTCGATTTGGTTACTCATCAAAAACAACTTTTCCCTTTCTCCCGTTTTTTTAATTCAAGACTGAAGTCTAGCGCTGTCATATTTTTTAAAAAATTTTCTGGCAAATCACTCTGATGAGGATTATTTTACAGCTTTTACAAAAAGTGATGAAAAAATATGTAAAGATTTCACCAAAGTAATAATGTAAATAACGTTTAATATAATTTTCACACGGATATTTAAAAATTCAAATATTTTCAGTATTGGGTGACTTTAATAAATTGCTGAAAGCTGATTTTACTCCTCAAGAAATTGCGATTAATAAAAAGTTAATTAACTTGTCAATAAATGTTTCATTTTCGCAGATAATATACTACGACCAAGTATATGTATAATCAGTATACCTGCACCTTTGTTATTAGGTTTGACCAAGTTGTATGATTAATTTCAGTAAGAAGCAACAAGGTTGGTCACGCTTTAATATCATGTCTCTCGACCACTCTGGCGGAAAAATAATCCAGCGCGAGAGAGGAGAAAAAAAAAAAAAAAAAAAAAGTTCCTATAACAATAATATAAATATGTATACCTAATGTACGGGCGTACGTATGTGCAGAGAGGCAGATTGGCCCTGAGGATGGAAGAGCGTGGCCATCGCCGGTATCACCGTCACCATCACGACTATCACCAAGGCCCACGGCTCATAAGCATCAACGAGCTCGTGTTCCCCTCGCTATCGAGTCACTGAGGCCCCACTAGAGTATACATATAGACATGCAACAACAACAGCAGCAGCAGCAGCAGCAATCGTCAGGAACTCCAAATGGGTTGGCCGGTGGGGCTCAGATGCCTCAAAGCCCGGGGCATCAGCAGCAGGGGCCGGGTGGGGCGAGAGCGCAAGTCAACGGCGGGCGCTTTGACTTTGACGACGGGGGCACGTACTGCGGTGGCTGGGAGGACGGCAAGGCTCACGGTCATGGAGTCTGCACGGGACCTAAGGGACAGGGGGCCTACTCCGGCAGTTGGCATTACGGCTTCGAGGTCTCCGGTGTATACACTTGGCCCAGGTAAGCGGCTAATATCAATACAATCTTCTTTCCAATAATTGTCATACATCGACATACTTATACTTTTCAAAAAACGATACGTGGACCATGTGCCAAACTTCAATAATGCATACGCACAAATCTAAATCTTTTGTATATAGGGGGTGTATACACTTTAATTTGCTGTTATTATTATTATATACGTATATACAAGTGTATTTTTAGCCTATATATAGTTATGTCGTCTCTTATTGATTTTAGATATCAAGCCTCAATTAAACAATATGATGAAGAATAATCAGGATTATTGCCTTTTTGTTTTGTTTTGTTTTGTTTGTTTGTTTTACATTATTAATAACTCGTTTGATAAATCGCTCTTGACGCGCGTCATTCATCAGCTTGCGAATAGGTATTTATTCATTTTCAATGGACGAATCACGTCAATTTTATAGCGCTACTTGGAAAACCTGGACTTGAGAAAATTTTGGCTCTCTCGATTCGCACCTACCTTAATACTATATATACTACACAGCTATAAGTAGGTACTGATTGACCGATATACATAAACAATATACCGTAACCTGCAGGCAATCTCGAATGTCGAACGATATTCAGTTTATCGAAACATGGAATCAGACCCTATAGGTGCTGCCGCTTTTGTTTTTTTACACAGACGTGGGTATTTTTTTTCCTTGAACATCATCGGGTAAGGACCATTTTTCAATCATGAAAAATCTCGTTTCAAGCTTCCAAGCCTCTCGATGGCCCACTCGCGTTCGTTTTGCGCTTATGGGAGTATTTTGCGCAGGTGGTGTGCCGGGGACCTTGACACGTTTTTCAGATTGAGAAAGAGGGAGGAAATACTCACGGGAAAAGGTTTCCTGATGTGACGGTGAAAGCGGGTCACCGGTAGCAAGGACAATCCACGTGGCAACGGGAATGACGAGAGAGAGAGAGAGAGTCCAGGTCACTGGGACTCCAACACTCGTCGGCTGATACACCGGGAATACTTATGTGAGAGCACGTCTGGTTCAAGGCCACCGGTCTCTTTTCCCTCGTGCTTTCTCGGAAACATCCGCCTCGACTAAGCCGCTCGAAAGAAAGAGTAGATTCTCCCACCCTCCTCTGCGTATGTAGTATGCCGCGTCGTATAACATACCTACCTATATTTACAGTAACGGACGTTAAAAGAAAAGGTCCGAATAGCGACGCGAGTTGCCTAACTTTTTTGCAACCCTAGAAACAAAATCATTTGAGACGCAACGAATGAAAAGGTGATTTCGAGTAATGTACACAATATTATCATTATTATTATTATTATTATTATTATTATTATTATTATTGAACAAAAAACATTTAATTTTCTGATGTCCTTTTAAAAAGCTTCGAGTTATACTAGACGGACGGATATTTGCGACCCCCATAACACAAGATCCTTATGATGTAGGGGTCGCGAATATCTGTCCCCCAAGTATACATTGAGTAATTGAATTGGAAATAATGGCGGGACATTCGTTGGATTGTTCGTCGACACTTGTAGATCTTGTAGAACTGATCACGTAATCATCAATTTTCTAATGAATCCAACCCTCGCCAGGACGCGCCTTGCGATATTCTACTATCGTCTCATAGAGAAAGCTCACAAGGGTTATTTATTCACGCAAGCGACTAGGTTGATTAAAAAAATTAATGATGCAATAATTGATTTTTATTTATTTATTATTATTATTTTTTTTTTTTTTTTTTATTCGTCACAAGTGTTTGTATAAGAATTGTAAGGAAGTAATTTATTATGTGTTTTTGTTGAACTTTGTTGCACGTTACCTGTAAAATCCGAAACTTTTTAATTATACAGTCAAAAAACGACTTTTATTCTTTTAACTAAACAATTGAATGATGTAATCGATAACAGGCTGGTTGAAAATTTTTTAAATACTAACATTAATCACAAATAGCAATGCGTTGGTAAATTAATAAGTAAAAAGAAAAAAAGTATCAAAGTGGAAAATACTCTGCTTTGTTGATAATTTGCGACAAAAAAAGCTGTTCCAAGTCTTGATGCTAAATTTCGTGGTACGATTGTTTGTATTTTATATTTCCATGAGTGACAAAATCACTATTTGAGTTACAAAGTAAATGTTAAACAAATAAGACAACGTGAAAATGTTTTTAGTTGGTTTAGTGTCCACGCATGTCAGTGTGTGTGATTGTGTGCGCGCGCGAAAGGAAGTACACTTATACTTATATCTTAAAAAATTGATATTCAATCGGGTTATAATTTCCATACTACACTCTAACCCTTAAGAATCAGTTAGATTATCGACTTTCAACCTTTAAAAAAAAAAACTTTGGTTTTTTTTTCTTATAGCTTTTAAACTTGATTACAAGTGCAACAAAAACTGCGAGAAAAAAAGTGATTTTTCGTTATGGTAGTAAAAAATTAGTGTACTTACACACAATTTAGTAGAAGGACAAAATTCAAATCTTTGAATAATTTTTTGGTAGTTGAAAAAGATTATTTCATAATTTAAATAAAATGACTTGGGTCACGTTTAAAAATATTTAACAGTAATACTATATCAGAGAAAAAAAAAAAAAAAAAAAAAAAAAAAAAAAAAAAAACAATCAAAGAGTTAATAAGACAAGTAATATTTTAATGGAATGAATAAAATTCATGCATAAAAAAAAAAAAAAAAAAAAAAAAAAAAAAAAAAAGTGTAGACATTATTTCCCCCCCCCCCTACTCTATCAGTTTATAGTATATTGTCTTTTAAATGTAAGTTGATACATCAATGATTAAGTAGAGGTGCACAACTGCAGATTGTATTTGTAGGGTACCCTTGCATACTTTCATTCTACTCTGCAGCACAATAAATTAGTCCTGCTGCAATGCACTCGATGTCGCGGCAAGTTAGTCTCTCGCTCCCATGCATCGTGTTGTTACCATCCCAAAAAAGGTTGTTGAGTACACGAGCGAAAGATTTTGTTGAGGCTGGCGCACATTTTTTGTGCCACAACCGCACCTATACGTATGCACACTCGACACCTACAGTTGCCGCCATCCACTCGGACGGGGGGAGCTGCGGTGAATATTAAAAATAGCGCGGATTGAAATAGCCCCGCATAGGAAACGCAAACGAAAGAGAAAAAAAAGAAGAAAGAGAGAAAAAGAGATAGGAGAGGGCGATTGACTCTCGAATACTTTCGTAAAACCCGTAAATGGATTATGCCCTGTACGAGTAATGTATACAAGAGTAGGTAAAAAAGAAAAGAAGGTGTCTTGCGACGGGGAGTGAAACGCGCGTGCAAAGCCAATACCTAAGTAGGTAATAAGTAGATAATTCTTATCTCACGGTGGGTCCATACTTGATTGCCAGTGGCAGGTAGGAACACGGTGAGGTATCCTACTATTCTTTGTTTGTTTTGCACGTGCGTGCGTGTTATGTACATATTTGTTAACTCTAGATGTATATATACACCTTAAAAATTATACACTCGTTTCTTTCTTATTTGGATGAGTTGCGCGTGCGCACCCGAACTTGTTCCCATTCGAAACGACACGTTTTTGTTTGTCACTACTTATACTTACTCGCTTACAACATTGTCCACGTTCACGTATATTTAAATACCTTTACCTATAGCTACGTCGTTTCTCATGCATAGATAAGTACCTACGTACGCTCTCTGTCATTCTCACGTGCTCGTAAATGCAACACTATCGATCATTATTCGTGACTCACTGTTATTCCAATTCCTTCCGTCGATGGTTTATTTTTCTTTTCTTTACTGCCAGTGTTGTGAAATTTCAATGCTTGTTGTTTACTTGCTTATAAAAAAAATCCAGTTCTACAACCACAAATATACTGGTATCATGCATGAGTGCCTAATGGCAAAAGTCTTGCATTTCTAATGCCTACATTTTGTATCCCCCGCCCCCCTCTTTTTTTTATATCGACCCTGCATCGACACGGATCGATATTTTCGAGTAACCTACATTTTTGAGCTCAAGAGCTTGGGACGCAAATTTTATTTCCCGAGGCGCGAGAGATTCCTCTCCGACGCGTAACTGGCGCAAGGTCAACTCTCTGTAGCCGCTGCTTGCGCCTTTGACAGATGATGCGTCCGTTGCTTTCTTCCCTCCCCCCCTCCCGTGTGTTTTTCCGGTAGCTCTATCGGATGGTGCATCGTGAATGGCCTTGGGGCCGCCGAGTAATACATGTGTTGCGTTGGGTGCCATCGTGGAGTCGTGGAATGATAAAATGAGTATAGGTGTAACTGTAAGTATAACCCCCAATGTTTATCAACGCCTGTTTTTTTTTTTTTTTTTTTTTTTTTTTCTTCCAACTATATAAGTGAATGAAATGAGAAATTTTTTGTGCACCGCAGGAGAGAGAACTAACGTTATCCGAGAATTTGACGAGGGATGATACACACGTAAAACCGACAAATAAACACAAAAGCTCGCGATGAGGGGCTATTTTCATCCGGCTATATTATATTACAAGACAATACAATGACTACGAGCGCGTCTTCTCTCACCAGGCTTTGGAATAATGTGTTGTTGTTAATGCATACTACTATTACTACACTGACAACATTATGTATGGATATTGTTTTTTTCTGGTGGATAAATAATCGTCGTGGTTTGCCCACTTACCTATATACCTACACCAACTAACTCACGCATTAGCTTGTGCAGGTATATTATAAAGGGTGCTGTTAACTGACCTACACGTGAAATTCATTGTTATTTTTATCCTATGCAAACGCCAGGGTTACTAAAATAGAGAAGCGATCACTTGAACTTTTGTCCGTCATTTTTATTCACAACGATATCGCGCTATCCATCTTTTTCGATTGTGTCTGACCAATCGCGCACTTTTCTACTTGTACGACCAACTACGAATATTTTCACAACATGACATCGATTCATGATGGTATTTATACTTATCCGAAAAAATGTGTATCCATGGATTCTTTGCCCTTAAACATCAAATAAAATAATACTCGTTGAGGATGACATACTTATCACGTGGTCAGATAAAAATGCACAAATCACGAAAATGGGTGATTTTCTAATTATTTTGAATTGCCTTGAATTATGCAGTATTTTTTATGGCTCGTTTTTTAAAGTTAATAATTGTTGCGTTTGCTTGTTAGCGGATCGTGTTACGAGGGCCAATGGCAGAATGGCAAGCGCCACGGCCTCGGCATGGAGACCCGGGGTCGATGGGTGTACCGAGGTGAGTGGACCCAGGGCTTCAAGGGCCGCTACGGAGTGAGACAATCAACGACCTCGACCGCAAAGTACGAGGGCACATGGGCGAGCGGCCTGCAGGACGGCTACGGCTCCGAGACCTACGCCGACAGTGGTTAGTGCTCTTTTACATTAAACATTTTTTGTTGCAATATTAAACTTTTTTAAGCTTTAGCTCGATAATTTTTACAATGGCATGGCTCTGTAGACATCAATACTAGATCCTTTTAATTAAACATCAGAGCCAGAGTCTACATAAGGAAAAGCAATCGTACAATAATAATGATGATAATAGCATACCCAAATACAAGAGTAACTTTACGGTATTTTTTTATAACTTGTAGGGGCGATGGCCTATCTGATGACGAAAATGCATGATTACAAAACTACTGCTTTTAATGATTACGTGAAAGAAGGAAAAAAAAAAAAAACTGTGTGTAAACCCTTTTCGAGCAATGGTAAAAAAAATTTGTTTTTACGAGACGCGGAAATGCGGGGTTAGTTTTGAGATTGGAAAAAGGTAGTCAGAAGCTAAGCGTTTCAGAAAATACACCCACGAAACTTAACATTTGTACGGATGGTTGTATAAGCGGGATCCGCGTACACAAGCCACTCCATTATTAATTTCGAATGAACCGACGATTGGATGGCTCCATGTTAAATAAAGGAAATGAAAAGAAACGAGCGTACATAATCGTAAAATAATAATAACGTAAACGTTGCAGGAGCGAGTAGTTAAAAAAAAAACAGCTCACAGTTGCCATTTGTTTGGTCCAGATTAATATCCGCGTGGATACATAGAAAGAGACGGGCGTACTTATACACACCTACCATACACTGTACAGCAAAGCACAAGGGGAGAGTAACGAAGGTATATACCTACTTACTTAATATAGTGTAAGGCAAACTCGCGTTTTTGTCGCACATCAGACAAATATAATATCAATACACTACTTATAGCTATCACACGCTTCGCGCATTATAATTCTACCTAATCAAAGAGTGAGGTGGGTTGGTGCGAGGGGGGGGGTCCACTTAAATAGGGGGAGAAAGTCGAGTGGGTCGACAACGACAACAACAACATCCGCAGGCTAGCTTATCTATAAGCACGGTTCTGGCGTTTTCAGTGGTGGTAGGGAGGTACAGGCATGCAGAGCTCGTTTGACGACGGAGGAGTAGCCTAGCAGGCTGCTGGAAAGAGAGAGAGAGAGAGAGAGATAAGTTTTATTGCACTCTGTTTTATTTATAAAGAGCACGGCCTTCTCTCCTTTGAATTTTGCGCATCAACCAAAGATCGTCTGGACTGTAAGCATTTGCCGAGCTGTTTACTCTCGCAATCTGTCTTATCCGGTACGAGTGAAGCGTAGGTAATGCACTATCTGCCCTGATTTCTAATAAAGCCGGTTGGTCGGATTACTATGCACTGTCCGGGCTGTCTGTAGAGAAATTTCATGACTATGATATTTTCGGTATTTAATGTTTGTTGAAAGCATTTTACTTACTCATTTGCATTGAAATCTTTTAGCTGTAAAACAATATGTTAACATTTGATTAGTCAATTCAACCTTTGTAAGCCTGTACCATCGTTTAAAATATATATTTACCAGCTTGTGTGGTATTATTTTTTGATTCTGCCTTTTTTCAATACTACATTACTTATCTAATTGAAAAATTGTATATTTTATTTAGTCGCGTATCTAGAAAGGTGACAATATTTGTCCAGTAGGTGTGAACGTTGCAGGCTAAAAATAAATTACACATGTGCAAAAAAAATAAAGTTTCATGGTAAATTACTCTTAGTCGTCGCGAACAAAATACAACTATACACTCTTAATATGTGAATTTATGTGAGTAAAAACAAACAAAATTAATGAATAAATAAGTGAATTTTCAAGAGTACATATGTATACATACCTACATAGAAGACGTGACTTTCCAACCCACTCTATATCTTTGAAAATAATGCAGATATGGCGAAATGAGACATATTTTGTGATCATCAATGATTAAATTATTTTTTTTAAACTACGGGCTCCGAACTCTTGAAACAATTCAACATACATTATTAACGACTAAATCTCTGTCAGATGAAGTTATTATACTCCACAGAGCCTGTAAAAAGTAATGGCTGTATGCTCTAATATTAATCTATTTGAAATAAAAATGATCGAAAACTTAAAATTGCTATATCTCTGTAAATAATTCAGGTAAGGTGAAATGACGGAATTTTTGAACTAAATCATAATCGAAAATTTAGAGTTACTAAATCTAATATGTTAATAATACAGACAGGCGAAATTGGCGATAAAAAAAAAAAAAAAATCTTAATTGTGGGTTATTGGAAAGTTGAAACGATTTAATTTAAGTTTTTAATAATCCAATATTATACAATCTAGTTTATGATTTAACACAGAGCTTGAAAAATGTAGTGTATATATTGCATACTCTGTAAAAATATTGTTTTCATCGAATTTTTTTTTTTTTACCTGCGACATAATATTATATTGATGAAAGTAATTTCATACTGCACCGAACGAAACTTTTGCAATAAGTTACAAAATAACTTACGGGAGATGGAAATTCCCTAAAATAATGACAACACGATGAGAAGACTTTTACAGCATTTGTCCAGAGCGAAAAATTGTCTCTCGCAGTAAGAGAGATAGATAAATGCCCTGGGCGCGCCGCCTTACGCCGAAAATAAGTACGGCCGCTATGTATGTGTGTGTGTGCGCGTGTGTGTTCGTGTGTATGTGCTTGCTCGTTCACCGGCTTTGATTTGCACGTGCGGCAGCAGCGAGCAATGCCGGGGCAAAGAGCTTCCTCAGCCGCGCTATTTCAGGCGGCCCCGGCAATCGCAGCCACAGTCACTGTGCCGTAACTCGTGCCCAGCCTCATGCTCGGTGGGAGAAGGGGAGGCCAGCTACATGGCTATACTTCTAAACATTATTCCCTCTCGTCGCATCGTCGATCGTGTCGAGAATCGAGACTTTCGCTGTGCTCCCCAATAACCCCTAAAAACTGTATATACTTGCCGGCAGATATGGTTAGCTCTGATTTCAAAGCGCGCTCGCGTCAAGGGAAATAGATATAGGCATGTGTGCATGGTATATTAGGATAAAGGTATGGGCAAGTATTATAATACACACACACACACACACGGAGCTTTGGCATATAACTGTTTAGGCGGGGTTTTTTCCTATATTGACATAACCCCCGAAGTTGTAATTTATACAATTTTATATATATATACATACATACCTACATCATCATCATCAGCTATTTGACAGCGAGACGTTTCTCATTCATATACATCAGAAGTGGCAATATTTTTCATACCGCAACATTGATTAATATACCGCATATTCGTGATGTAGAGCAATATGGAGTGAAAACACACTTAAAATTTGACTTTTTCGTCTTTAGATCTAGAGAGATAGAGATAGAGATAGAGAGAGCGATAATAAATAAAGAAAAAAAGAAATTTATAAAATATACCTCGTAGTACTCACAAGATAGAAAAGATAGGAAAAAATGCTTATTTCTTAAAATTTTGAAATCAAATGTAATTGTACCTGTGACGAGAATAGTGAAATTTTAACAAGGACCACATCTACTTGTAAAAAATTTAATAAAAAATAAAAAAAATAACCATCGCATGATAATAGGACAAAGAAAGCAGTAGAAACTGACGAATCAAGTAAGGCGATAACATAAAAATATTTGTAAGTATTGGGATTATGCCTGTACCACGTGACCTCAGTATATGTATACATATATGACTAATATAGAGGAGAAATAACACAGGTCTTATGGGAGGAATCTTGTATTTATTTTTTTTTTCGCACTTAAAAAGATATTGAGCTTAAACAGGTTGTTAATTCCATGTTACTGATATAATGAGAGTTACGTAGTTATTTTTTTCCTTTGGTGAATTCGTTTATGAAGGTTGAAACAGCGTTTAACCCTACTTTGAGCTGTTTGTTTATCTCTGAGCATCAGCAGCAGTAGAATTTCGGCTCCAATATATACTTACATACGACCGCGTTAATAATTGTCTCTCTCTCTCTCGATATATTGTAACTTTGTATAAAATGTAAAATATGTATACCTATCTACAGACTATCGGTATTTGGCATTCGATGTATAGGCAGGATTTTTACATTGAAAAGTGAAGTCTCGGTCACAAAGTATAGCAAAAAATACAATGTTAACAGTATTATGATATCAATAATTAAAAGAAAATTGATACTTTTCTTTATTCCGGTAACGTGTGTTGTAGGCACCTATCAAGGACAATGGTTGCGAGGCATGAGGCATGGTTACGGAGCGCGAACTAGCGCACCCTTCGGTTTGGCTTCGCATTACAAGCCGAAGCAGCAGGTTAGAGCGTCGCTGACGTCCCTGAGGAGCAACGAAGCTACCCCAGGCACGGCACCGACGCCCGAACCTACCGATAGGCGAGATCGACGCGTCGACGATAGCAGAGGAGGTTTCGTGCTCAAAGCGAGGAGCGACGAACAGCCCACCAGGCGAAAGAGCCTGACGGAAAAATCCCTCAAAAAGGGCTTCCTCGCTGTACGTGTTTCCTTTTCTTTTTTTTTTTGTTTCATTATTTATTGTTATTGTTGTCATCATCAACTTTGTTCATTTATTTATTCGTATATCCAACAACAACAACAACAATAATAATAATATTAATGGTGATGATGATACTCAACGGCACGATTAAAGGGCTTGAAAATCCGAAAGCAAAGAAGCACGGGAGATCTTGAAAAGCGTGGCACGGCAGGCAGTATCCGGAGCAATGCGAGCACCGCGTCGTGGATGTCGACCGAGAGCTCGCAGAGCCAGGCTTCCGCCTCGATGCACACCGACAGCAACGCCTCCTTTGTTATCGAGGTAGGTATAAGAAACGGGCATTTATTGATTTGGAGGAAAAAAAAAAAAAAAAAAACAATTATTAAGTACCACTCCCACAGGACGAGCAGATGGACGCCTCCGTAACCGAAACGTACCTTGGCGAGTGGAAGAACGACAAGCGCACGGGTTTTGGTACATCGGAACGTAGCGACGGCCTGCGCTACGAGGGCGAGTGGTTCAACAATCGCAAGTACGGCTACGGCGTGACGACTTTTCGGGACAACACGAAGGAGGAGGGCAAGTACAAGAACAACGTTTTAATAACCAGCCAAAAGAAGAAGCACCTGTTTCTCATACGATCGGCCAAGTTTCGCGAGAGGATAGACGCCGCGGTGGCCCAGGCGCAACGCGCCAGCAAGATAGCCCTACAAAAGGCCGATATCGCCATATCTAGGACAGCTACGGCCCGGGGCAAAGCCGAGCTTGCCGATTACGCCTCGGAGCACGCCCGCGAGGATTCGGAACTCGCTCAGCAAACGGCAAAGCAATTTGCCCCGGATTTTCGGCAACCGGGATTAGAAAGGCGAGTTGATAATAATAATAATAATAATAATACGAATTTATATACATATATACGATAGGTATTGTGTACCTATTTCATGAAAAGACCATCTGTACAAAAATATCATGTAATAGATAAACTGCCTGCAGGCTGAAGAATCGGAATATTCCAAAGTACGTACCTCCGTCCCAGGACGTCCTGCCGGGCAAGAGTATATTGCACAAGGGAACGAGCCTTGACCAACAACAATCCAACAGTAGAGCCACCCCGACGAGGCATCAGCCGGACGCGAGTATGACGGATCACGGCCAAAGGCCCCAGGACGAACAGCCGGTTGAGCAGGCCCCGATCTCGGCCATACCAAACAGTTTGCTCACCCTAGGCATTTACACCCCGACCACGATACCACTCCCGCAAAACCAGTTTCCCATTACAGCACTCGAGACCCACACAAGTACGACCTACTCGTACAAGCATCAGCGCGAGCAGGTGCACCAAAACCCGTACGGCCAGACGCATACGCCACCCCAATCGCCGCAGCCGTCGCCGATGGTGTACGGTGGTACTAGTAATTATGGCCCATCGCAGTATCCGGGCTCGCAAAGCGTGGATCAGTACGGCAACTACAGGCCCGGTTACCAAAATCAGTATCAATCTGGTTACGCGAACCAACAGGTAAGCAGCGGCGAGTATTTTTTCGGACATTACCACGGCCAACGGGGCTTAATGGCATTGTGGCTTGATCGATGCTGCAAATCGTTGAAAGAGCGCGATAACGGTGCGTCATAAGTGACACCTATTGTCGATCATTTTTATCGATTTTGTACGATATGTCATTGTTGTTCAAATATCGAGTATAATCATGTATACGCACGCGTGTGTCCGTACGTTTTAGTACCTATATAATAATAATAATAATAGTATACTGCTGTTTGTACGTATAATAATCCACGTTTTATGGTTTTTTCTTTTTTTTCTTCTGTTTTTGCGAGTGCTGACAGCACCTTTGATAAAAAAAAAAAAAAAAAAAAAAAAAAAAATTAATAAATTGGAACAATCAAAACTCACTAAGTAGACTGGGCTTGCGTGTGCTTGCATAAAATATATAATTTTCCATATTTACCCTCTCATTTCTTCATCACCAGTGCTTCTCTTATTGTGGTACACTAGTAGGGACCGCTGGAAATATGATGGATAAAATTTCTCTTTCTAGATAGCATTACAACAACCATCAGTGGTTTCATACAGCCCAATGTCTAGCCCAATGTCTTTAAGCCAAATGAGCCTCTACGGAGCCCAGCCCTTCGGTGTAAGACCCGTGTGTTTCAGATGTGTTGATTGACTGATTGATTTGTTTCATATTATTATTATTATTACTGTAAATTAATTGACAGACATTATTGTGTTTACATTTTTAAGTGAAAAAAGTTGTTGTCTTGTAATGCACACACGCTGAGTGAAACGCTGTTAAAGGGATAGCGGTTAAAATTGTTATTTTATTAAGATAATTCTTTGTATTAATCTACGCCGTGATTGTGCTACGGGAGAAGCTGCGATATTTTTTCAGCTTTTGGCTTTGAAACGATCGACACACTCTGTCCGAAACTCACGTTTTTAAGGATTATTGTCGTTTTTCCATGTATATGATGTTTATGTATACACTTGTACATATTTTATGAGACTACAATCACACGCGTATGCCACAAAATTTCAAGACATGAGAGCTTTTTGCTTGAACAATAGCAGCGTAAAATAGTGTCATAACAACTAAACTATCTGGTAATTTTTAATGAGCAAGTGACTTATTGATAGAGATAGAAGGAGAGGGAGAGGGAGAGAGAGAGAGAGAGATCAAGAATCCTACTACTTCTACTACTTCTGCTACTATTTGCTACTACTATCTGCTATTATCTGCTACTATTATTGAGCTTTGAGTTTGCAGCGTAGGCTTAAGAGTATATAATAGAAACATCGCTGAGGCTTGACTTCCCCTCGCGACTGGAGTTGTCCTGATAGTGCGCCGTGTCTGTTCTAGCCGTCTGTACCTAATCAATATGGGTTCTCACCTATGATGAACCAAATGAATCAGTACGTGGTGCCACCACAGCCGTTCAACCAGAGGCCGGAACAGCCGCAGCAGAACTACCAGACTGAGGAGGCGCAGAGACAACAGAACGCGACGAGTATACGAAGAAACAGCCGAGTGCTAAGTCCTCAAGACAAACCTACCCAGAACATTGGACAGACTCTCAATGACCGGTAAGTGACGGGTGATTTAATCAGTCCCCGTTCTCTCCCCTCCCTTTTCGTCTTTAACATTGCGAATTTGACGTCTGATTCTCCTCTGTGTGTGTGTGTTTTTAGACTTGATCACTACAAGAGGCCTCCCAGTCGGGACAGTTCGGTAGACCGTTACAGGCGACATCCACTGGTGAGTGGATCGAGACAGGCTTCGATCGACAAAATGGCTCCGTCGCCGACGCCAGATATTCCAGACAAGTAAGACAATTAAAAATACACTGTACTTTGATGTAGGGGCCCATTTATACATGTTTGTTATTTGTGGGATAAAATGATACGTAATGGTTTTTCGATTCATGCAGCAGATCGCTGAGAAGTCCAAGTGCCTTGCGATCGGGCACTCCACTGAACGGGTCGGTGGTGGGTGGTAGCGGGGCCGCGTCGCCGTCGTATGCCGCGTCAGTAACAAGTCAATTCGAAGATGTGCTGCTGAAGAACAAGGGCCTTGGACAAGAAATACTGCCAAGTCCTGGTCAGCCAAAGCGAACCGAGAGCTTGTATGTGACACCTGGAAGAGGAGGAGGCGGTAGTAGCGGAGGTGGCGGCGGTGGCGTTAAGGTAAGCACTCTTTTTTCGGTCCTTACTCGTATACTTTTTATACTTTTATCTATATAATAATATTTTTACGCCTAGTGTATAAGATTTTTTATTAAAAGAAAGTAAGAAATACTTTACAGACACTTTAGTTATCAGCTAGTGAAAGATTTTTTTTATCCCTGTAATAATTTTCGAGGTGTACGAATTACTTTTACTTATTCAATTATCTATTCGCAATAAATTTAATTTACGTGTTTATACATACACGTTATTTCTTTAATAAAATATATTTTAACATTTTTTTTCCTCACTACAATCAAGTTGTAGCTTTGTGTCAAGTTTTTTTACTATTAATATTGCTGTTACTTTTATTATTAATACATAATTACTTTAACTTACTGCATGATCGCTTGTATATACATAAATAACAAGATTTTATTATTATTATTATTATTATTATTATTGTTGTTGTTGTTATTATCATTATTTTTTTCACAAATAATTCAAAGTCACTAATCAGAGTTGATAATTTTAATTTTATAATTATATTTTTACTTTGGAGTACAAGTAAAAATTACAAGATTGCTTGTTTGTCAGCTAGTTCGCGATCAAAAGATTATTATGCATAATAACGCGCCTTAAAATTTTTAACGGTTTAGTACAAAACAGTAAAGTGTTTTAATACGTAATAATATAATTTTGTTGTTATCACAAACAATGCAAAACTCCTTATAATAGTAATTGAAAAACAAAAAAAAATACCTTAATGTAGAATAGTTTCCAAAAGAGAGAAAGAAAAGAAAAAAAAAAAAAAAAAAAAAACAGTAGAACTTTAATGAAAATCATGTATGTGACTTAATTTTTTTAGTCTTATTGACATAGATTAAGATAAGTTTTGTTGACTTTACTTAAACAACGTTTGCAGTAGCAAATATCATTAACCAATTGTTAACGTACATTTGTTTCTCAACAAAAACCTCAAACATCTCATCCTGTCCTAAATGTCTTTGACCATCTTTGCAATTTTTGTCTGGTTGTCTGTAATTGTTTGGCAATTTGTGCTGTGTTCTGTGCATGCCGACACTAAGGACGCGAGCAGGACGGTCCCCGCCTTCGCCGCCACAGCAAAGAGCCGCGCAACCCTCTAAGTATAAGTATCCTCAATTATAATTCCAACTTAAACAAACAACAAATTAATGAAATATCAATTATGATTAATGCATTAAACTACGTATACAGTTATGACGGGCATCTCTATTTTGAGATCAAGAATTTTAATAAAGCCATTAATTTTGGCTATTAATAAGAGCTTCTTATAAATTTTTTTTTTTTTTTTTTTTCTTCAAGTCTTACAGTGTTTTATGTGAATTTGAATAGCCCAAGTATCGTTATCATTTTTACATCTCATTTGAGGGAAATGCTGCGTTGTATGTGTGTACAAAAAACAGATAATATAATATATAGGATACAGAGGAATTTATTTTTGGAAACATAATGAATGTACTCTTGTCTAGTTTACAAGACAACGAAAAATAATTGTCACACAAGTAAGTTTATACTGGAGTCTAAAAATTTTACAAAATGAGAAAAAAGCTTATTTATAAGTGCATTATACGTCACACATTAATGGAAAGTATAATATTTGCGTATAAAATTTAGGTGTACCTGCTATTATCCGTCTTAAAAAAAAAAAAAAAAAATAGCCACGTTATTCATAAGACAGGAGCTGTTGAATTCGATCATGTGACTGTTTCAAAATGAAGAGATAATATATAATTATGAGAATTTGAAGTACAAGTTTGACGGGATATTTTTCAACAACTTTGTTCCTAAATTTTTGAAAGAGAGTATACAAATCGAAATAATCTGTAATGAAACGGAGCACAATATTTATAAGAATTTTTGACTATAAAGAATATATATTTTTAACTCAAATATTTAACAATTAATAAAATAAGTGTAAAAATCAAATTAAACTTTCTTAAAAATGTACATGGAATAACATGATGTTATTGTTGTGCTTCGTATTTATTCAAGGAGCTTATTTTTTATTGCAAATAAAATTAAATAAGAATATTTCAAGATAAATGATAAAAATATTTTTCTCCAAATAATTAATAAACGTAAATTTTTTAAATGGAATTGAAATGTCACACTTTAGATGGGGATAGCATGTATTACATAATTGAAAGGTTCGATATAACGACATAAAGATGTTTTTGTGTCACAGGAAATATTATATATGTATTTACGTACATAAAAAAAGAATAACTGCACAAATTTCCGCAAATTTCTTCCTTCTGGATTAACTTAAGGATTAACTTATGCCCTCTGATCTTGGCTATTTATAAGTATTGCCAGTTGAATTATTTTAATTTCTTTGTTAATAAAAAGTTATGATGCTAATTCTTGATATTCTAAAATACTAAAATCGATCCACTAATATTTTCTTTCAGACCGTACAAGACTTCTATGCCATAAACTTTGTAATAACTTACGTATACAAATAAAAAGTTGATTTTTTTAAACCAAATGCTACTTGAATGCATAGGATAAATTGATCAAAGTAATAAACAGAGCACAAATGTATGCATTCTATCCACGACATATTACTAAACGAATAGGAGTTAGAAAACATTACTAAGCAACGAGTGTTGAATTCTTTTCATTATTTTGTATAACAAATGTAGAAAAAAAAATTTTCATCAGTTTGAAAACAATGTGCGTGGTGTGGAGGCGGAGGCCGTAACTCTGAAGCGGTGAAAAAAGAGTAACATATTGTACCAACACATCAAAATGTCAAATCCAATTTTTCCTTTTCCTATGGCAAACACATTATTACTGCTAATACTTAATTTCATTATGTGAAAATTTACTTTTGCATTGAAACTTGAGCCTTTTACGAAATAAAGTGAAAAAACGATAGTTTTTAAATACTATCTTACCTCCACACCGCTTTCTCCTTATTTTTTTAAACATGATTTTTTTGAAGTGCATGCTTTTATTTATCTTTACCATCTTTATTATTACTAATATGCAATCAATATTTTTGGTAAATAGATATACATGTAGATTATGGTGATTAGTGGTTAGATAGATTAAAAACAACGTCGGAAAAACTTTTTAAAATTATTCAGTCCAATTGAAAATAGATATTTCTTAAGAACAATCTAGCATAATTTTCCATCACTCAAATTTTCTGCGAATGCTATTTTTAGATACAATCAAGCAATAAATGTATATGTATAATTTTTAAGAAAAAAATTATCCCTATTATTGTTGTACGAGCCAGATAAAATAAGAAAGAATTTGTATGTCGGTGTTAGTAGACGGGATGACAAAATGTGGCTATGTAAGTTCAACTTTGCCTTAACTCAGTCGGTGTCCTTATTCTTAAAACTAAAAAAATTTAAGAATGCTATCAAAGTTGTTGCGAAAAAAAATAAAATTTTATGCCATATTATCTGTGTATTGTAAATGAAACATACAAACAGCTTGTAAATATTATTTTTAACGTATAAATAATAAAAAATAATTTTTAGACGTGCAGTAGATTCTAATGCCAAGCTTTTGTTGAGTTTTTTTCTAAATACTTAATACACGGCGTAATAACTTTACTGAGCTACATTGTTACTAATACAAAATATAGTATCAATAATGATTTAATACTTAAAGATAAAAAAAATGTTTATTTATCAAAAGTTAAATTTGAAGAAATAAGTATGGTATCATCAGTGAGGATTTCAAAAAAGTTTTACCAATAGCTACAAATATTTAAGGAAAATTTACGTGTAAGACTTTTTGTTTGGATTAAGTATTTTAAACAACTTGAGTAAACTCGTCCGTCAGAATAAATAATTAAAATTTATTAACAGATTGAACATTGAACTGAAGAAAATATTAATAACAGAAATCATATGAATTATTTTGAAGAGATGCAATCTAAAAAAAAAATTTCGCCTTTTTGTATATTTATATTGTACTACGAAAGATAATTGACTTATTATTTATTAAAATTTTGGATAATTTTATGAATAATTGTAATATAGCCTGATGTTGAAAATATTAAAATGTATTAAAAATAAATCAAGTATAAAAAAAAATATACAACAGTTTATTTGGTTAATTTTTTTTAACAAGTGGTTATTAAGTAGTTACTGAAAATGTTTTAAGCATGATTGACTGATACCTCTGGTTTAATTATGTTTCTCTACTCAGTGATTAAAAAAAAAAAAATATCCAAGTCAACTGAGAGGAACTTTTAAAAATTGCTAAAAGAATTTTTGTTAAATATTTATCGACACACTTACAAATAAAGTAGTGGCTACTTTTGTGTAGCGCATATACCACTGAATTTGGTGACAGACATCCAACTAGTCTGTTCTCACTGTGTGGTCATTTGATAGTTATTCTTCTCCTTGCGTTAAATAATTCATGTGCCAAATATTTGTACGAGGACGATGATATATAGATACAATACACACAAATAAAATACTAACATAAGATGAGCAGTGGCCGTAGAGTAAGCGTCAGATGTACAATTGGTCAATATTTCGAGGTTCTTAAAATACTTTTAACGAAGCCTCGCTAAGGTCCGGGGATCTTAAGAGAGAAATCGCTAAATGAAATGCCGATGGGCGATTTTCGCGTTTACGCTAGTCATCGAATTTTTACTTGTGCGCTAGTGATACATTGGAATAATCAGAAATATTTTCTAGTTCGACGTGCAGTACATTGAAAAAAAATTTTTTTTTTTCAATCATTGCAGCTAGGTACAAGCTTGACGAAGAGAAATTGTTCAATAACATAATTTGATAGTGACAACTATCGTATTATATTGCACAAACAATGTGATTGAATTCGTAATATTTTCATTTCTTTTCAAGATTCAGCATTTTTTTTTAACCCTAAAATTACATTACCATTGATCAAGTAACAATTATTCACATTAATTAGTGATTATCGCATCATTAAAAAATTTATAAGCATAGGTATATCTTACAAGCGATTACCAATTTTTCGGTATTATGTGTAAATTATAAGTTGTAGCTCGAAATGGGCTTGCGATAAAACACTCTATACCTGTAGCAGCGACAGCAGCGTCGATAGCAGTGGCAGCAGCATCAGTGTAAGCAATTTATAAAAATGCGAGAGAAAAAGAGCACGCGAAGGGGAATGAGATTAGTCGAGGAGAGGGAAGGGAGGCACTCTATTTTTGTCAAGCCTATAAGCAAACAAGCGCGGGGACACGCTCAGTCTGCGGTCTAACCTCTGGTTCTTCGGACACCCTTGGCTGCCGTTTTTTCGCTGTTATCGAGATAGCTGGTGGTGGCCCGGTCCCGTGGCTACACATCCGGGCCACCCCGCCTTCGCGTCTAACGAGTGTTAGTGTCAACATAATTTTCAATAGTAGTAGTAAAAAAAAAAAAAAAAAAAAAAAAAAGAATTGGGCCGCGAAGATGTTTTCGTGGTCATCCCAGCCGGACGAAGAGGAGGAGGAGGCGCTGCTCTGCAGCCCGGCCCTCATGGCCAGGAGGGCCTCGGAGTCTTGGATCGACACTCCCCCTGTCGAGGTACACATATTTCATCCCTATAACGTACTCTGCTCGTGGTCTTCTGTAGTAGTTTCACGTCAAGTGCCTGTGCCTTTCCAAAAAAGTGTTTCATAATCGGATCGCGGCCGTCGCAGGTAGGACGGCAAGGGCGCGACAGAGCTGAGCAAAATTATGGGAACGAGGATTTTCGGCTGGCAGAGGGCCAGGATTCGGCCACTACTATAGGCTTCCTAACGCGTGCGGCCAGGAATTAAACGTATAGCTTATGAATCGACGCATCCAATTATACATTCCGGGGTCATTTGGGGGTGCTGATGTTGCTGCTGCTACTACCACTGATAATGCTCCAAGCTTTTTCTTTTTCTTTCTTTTTTTTTTTTTTTTTTTTTTCTTTCTTCTTTCTTCTTCGCTCGAAATGTTTAAACGACTTGCGTACTCCATCAATAAACGTAAATCATTCGCAAGACGCGTCGTAAATAAATGGTCTATAATTTAGTATAAGAAGATTATTATATAATAATGAAAGAATTTCTGGCACGAATCTTCAACAATTGATTTATGAAGAGTTTCGAAAAAAAAAAAAAAAATTTACAAGTGAATCTATTTTTGACATCGATGAGAGCACGCAGTATAGCGACGACCGCGACGAGACAATACTTATGTATGACAGAGTCGAGAAAACCGACAACGCGAACGAGCCCGCGACTTACGCTAAGACGTTTCGGTATTTTTCCTTGGGAGTGATATTATTTGTCTTTGAAGCCTCTCAATTTGTTTTGTTGGCATGCCATCAACGTATCGTATATTACAAACATCATACTTTTGTAACGTTGTAACACGATGCCATCGTACAATGTATATTATTACACCACCATTTCATTTTCTTAATAATCAGTGTAAAACGTGTCGCTCGAATTGAAAAAAAAAAAAAAAAAAAAAAAAAAAGATTACCCATGTGGTCAGGTGGTGCCAATCAAGTTTGTATAACTAATTTGGACAAAAATTTATTGGCAATATAATAATGTGAGAAGGGGGACAAAAAAAAAAAAAAAAAAAAAAAAAAAAAGAGAGAGAAAAAAAAGCTACTCCCTGTAACGTGTATTGTTTAGGCGGTGCCAGCGACGGTGGTAAATCTGCAGCGAAAAAAATCGCTGCCCGATGTGGCGCAGCCGATTCAACTGACAGCAACGGCACCGCTCTCTAGGGAGGAGGTTAGCGTCCTAAGCAGCATGAGGCGCGAGGAGATACGCAGGCAGATCGACGAGCACGAGAGGCTTCGGGCTAATCCTCTGCTCTACCTTGTCAGTCCTCAAGTCAAAGTAAGTCCCATTCTACAGGCTGACTCGAGTTCTTTTTGCACACGTATACATAAATATATTCATATACCTACTGATCATTGTTTTACGCTGCCTAAAAGCGAATCCTATAAATTATTATAATCACCATCACAGCATACACATCTCTAATGACAAATTATTATTACGTGCATACTTTTTTTTTTTTTTTTATCTTCTCTAATGTCGCAAAGTGAAAAGTAGCTTATTCCTCAGCTTTTAGGAAATACCACATTTAATGCTTCAAAGCCACTACCATTTATTTTATCGTTAGACATGTTTGCGTTATCGTACGTTTACTGACAACTAAAGTAGATGTCGTAAAATTTTCAATCAGCATTAATCCCCCTCAAAATGCCCTTAAATTATTACTTTTGTAGGACTGGTTCTCGCGGCAGCAGCTGGTGATACTCGTGCTGGTCATCAACATTACACTGGCGATATTTTTCGTAAGGCTGCTGACGTAGCATCAGCAAGCCGACTACGATCGGCTTGAGAATCGAGTCGTCGAGGTCACTTGAAGCCATTTACGACGGGGACCCGTGGAAACTTGCTAATTTTTCATCGCACTACGTCCTCTCTGCCACGGGCACGAGGCTGCGGGAGCAGACAACAAAAAACAAGAAGATGTTAAAGCGGCCGTCTGATCTTGTGCCGGGCTCGTGGGACTCTAATGGATTATAATTCCGGGAGGTATTACGAACGATTCAAGATGACGAAATCAAATACGACGCGCAACACGGGGTTTTTGCGCGTCCACCGATATTTTTTGGAGGGGAGGCAGCTTAGCCGAGGAGAATTATTGTTACTTGTGTGTTTCTTTGCCTGAAATGCAAAACTGATTTTGTCTAAGGGAATCAAGAGCATAGATGGTTCAACACGTGCATACAGACACATGTTTGGAGTAATTATTTATCTAACGCGTGGGAGCAAACATATTCTATAGCCAATCGAGGGAAAACGCTGCGCGAAAAAACACGATATTAGTTCGGGACAGGTCAAGCTGGAAACTTTGCAGTTGCAGAGGAACCGACTCTAAATTAGATTTTTTTTTTTTTTTAACGTGACTACTATTTTTACCTCGATTTTTACACCGAGTATTTTACTAAATACCTCTCTGAAAAGTACATAAGTACATAATATAAGGTTGTCATATCGCATGAGAATGAAATACTATTGCAATTTTTCATATATATATATATATATATATATATATGTGACATGAGCAAACAAACAGATGAAAAAAATAAAAAAAGACAGAGAATCGGGATAGGAAAAGCTATCTTGGCGAGATTTTAATTGATCGATCACATTGTAACTTGTGCGCACAAAAAATTACGAAACAAACAAGTAGATTAATAATAACAAAAATTCCGTGTAAGCAAAAAATGTATGTAATATTTGTATGGTTATCGAATTGCGATTGTTCGATTTTTGAAGGTGGTAAGGTTGGGCCAAAGTTAAATCTACTTGATGGTTACTATCTTATTCATAATGTATGTATCAAATTAGAAGAATGAAAGTTTCTGTATACGCGCGCAAAAGAAAAAAAAAAAAAAATCTGACCCACCAATATTGACTAGCACGTGCCCTTTGTACTGTATTAATTACGAAATCATAATTGGTAAAAAAATTAGTTTTAAGATGAGAAAGAACCTGTACAGATAGAGAGAAAATAATTTGGCATGTCGTTATATTGTTTTTGTACTTTACAAGTTGTTAAAACGATGATGAAATGCACGCATATTTTTCTGTTTTGTAAAAACAACACACCGTATGCAACTGAAATTCATTCTTACACTTCATACAAGTATATTGCTGATGTGAGATGCAATAAAAATTTTAACCAACACCGTGACAAATGTTTTTATGAGAGTCAAGGTGAGAGCGAGGTTCGAGGATATAAATTTATTTCTGCGGAAAAATTGTCTATTCACAAATTTCCTCGAAGAAGATATAAATTTGTGATTTAGATGAATTTTGCTACGAATATCAAAAAATGATAACTGAAAAGTAAGTTATTAGTTTTTACTTAATTTTTTCTATGTTACCGATACACATTTCAATTGTATAGGAAGAATTTTGTTGTCTTGTAAAATTGCAGCAACGTATATGTATATTACTGACATTATTAGAGAAAATTTTTTTTAATTTTTAAATCAATAATATTTACGCGGATTATTTATTGAAGAAAAAAATAAATGCAAGGTACTAGGATAACTGAAATGCAAGCGAAGAAAATGATTGTATTACAAGTAAATTCATACCAACATGTCTGAATGCGCGGGTGTATGATAGAATTCATGGGAGCATATATCTCATTCAACTAAATTGGACTCAATTTTAGAAAAGGTGAAAACGTAACTTTGGTACCTTGTGCCTTTTATGCCTTCCAAATTTGCAGGTACCAACTACCACTTTTGTAATATTGTGCGTTAAGCACAATAATCAGTTTTTTAATCCCACAATGAATTTTAAATTTATGAAACATACATATAAATATTAGATTAATTAAACCATTTTTTTTTTCTAAGCGCATTCAAGCCAGGAGAAACACTTTAATGTCGAGAACAAGTAGGTCGATACAATTGTCCTTGAACTTTTGGAAAAACCTCACGTTAACACTTTTGTATTTTTCAAAGGGACAAAGAATTTAATTCTTGGTCGAATAATAAATTTGTACATAAAAATGAAACGAACAGAAATGCCCGAATGAAAGATAGGGAAATAATACATATATTTCATTAGATCATGAGTTAAGACAAATTGCGTCTTTATCTTACCATCCAAAGCTTTTTACAAGGTACTGTCATTGTTATTGTCAATGTCTGTAAACAGGTAAGCAAGTATTCATACTTCTTTTACATTCAAGTTAAGAAGACACAGTGATTACATTAATTCTACAACTCGTACTATCGTTATCATTATTTGTACATATTTTGACTGTATGCGCTCATGTATTATTATTCTCTATTTAATGATTAATTTTTTTTTTTTTTCCAATTATACAAAAAAATTAGTAAAAAAGGAAAGTCGCTTTATATCACTGTAGAAACATCATTTATTTACATTACAGATACGAGGACACATTAGTCTTTGTAAATATTACGAGAAAAAAAATTTCGACTAGGTTCAGTGGTAAATATCATTCTGCATAACAGATTGAACAATGCATTGTTGACCAAAAAAGTTAATGTTTACGAAGGCTACGTATTTTTAAAATAAAAACATGCCAATGAAGCGTTTTCGTTTCATCAGATTATATAATTTAAGTACAACGCTCAAAAGGTTTTAAAAAATTGTTGATTATTTTGTATTATTGCGTCGAAGAAGAATTACGTCGACATTTTCTAAAGACGTGAATTACCGTAAATTACATTGCAGAAAAAATGGCGAAATGTTCAAACAATTGACTGCTATTTCTTTTTTTCATTTACTTTTATTATTGCAACGCTTTGAAATTCCATTTTCTAAATGCCAAATGCATTTTTTACTACTAACATTCACTTTTTAAAACACGCATGACAAGTCCTCTGTAAGTTGTAATTTCAGGATATCAATTTGTACGATTATTATTTGTATATTAGCATTGCCATCACAACTTATCGTATTAAAAAGATATCACTGTTTATCAACGATACTATTACCATCAATTTTAAAAGCAATTTCGTCATTTACTATACGTTACTCTGTAATTCTATAATATATTAATTGTTGAATTTTTTTCGTTTATATTATATCCTATTGTTTAATTTTTGAATAAAATATAAAACGTTTATAAATTTATATTAAGAGTTGCTGCTACACCATTGATATATTTATTATAAAAAATTATTATCACGTTATTTATGATCTTGTTGTAATTAAAATAAAGGTTCATCAAAAAAAAACTTGTTCAGCTACATAAACCTAACAATTTTTTTTTTTTTTTTTTTTTTTCCAGTTTAACAAAAAGTTTATTTAAAATAAAAAATCCAAGTTCTAGGGCATATATAGTCTGTGAATTATAAGAGGCAAATTTAACAGTTTAGATTCCAATTCAATGAAGGTATCTTACTTTATACATATGGTTCTGATCCTTTTTAAGAGTTTAGAACTTAAAACAAAAAAAAACGATGTAACTGTTTTTCTCATTTCTCGGAAATAAACTCTACATTTACCATTTAATTTTCCAATTTTTTCTCAATTATTTTCAAAATGCTCGAGTGTTAATTATTGTCTATCAGAATGCATAATTTATACGTAATTAAATAATTATTGCCTCTGATATTTTATTGAAAATGCGTATCGAAATTTTTTTCGTACCAGAGTACCTCTTAATGTGATCATAAATAAAGAGAGACAGGGTGAGCATTACCTACAGAAGTATATTTGCGTCTTGTATCGAGTCTTTGAGTTTGGTAATTTTCTCAACACTTGGCTCGGTCTAGCCAATCAGCCAACCTTGATCGTATTTTATAGTATTACGTATTATATGATGGTATAAATGCACAGAGTAAATTACTTTAATTGCAAATTGGTTATTGAGAGTCGTCGTCCAAGGAAACTGAGAAAAGAGTTGACAATAATTTGATTTTACACACAAAAAGTATTTAACGTACTCGTGTACGTCACATTGTGACAAGTCGTTAAAATATGGTACTAACAAAATATAGTAGTCACGTAATTGGTTACCATGCATAAAGACCATCAAATATTTTTCGCTGCTGTTAAGTTTGCTTATTAAGAACGAGAGGCCAGTATGTACTCAATATTATGAATAATAGTAAAAATAAGTTTTTCTAAGACATGAATTACTTTTATCTTGTACATTTTTCCTCAATCATTGAAAAGCCTTTGATCGAAGATGGGTCAAGTGTTTTATGTATATTAATATCGTAGGATATTATTAGAGCTTTATTTTTCCCGAGAAACTGCATGTATTCATATACGACTAGATACGATACCAAGCTTACTACGAGCACGAACGAGATTCTCGTCATGATTTTTTCTAAATATTAACATTTATAAAGGACTCGTCAAATAATTTTAATCACGTATTTTTTTGGGTCATTTTATGGTAAGTATATCACGAGGTATATTAAATTTAAAGGTCAAGAAATTAGAGCATAATAAAAAATTATAATAATCATTTCCTAAGCCGTGGGACACAAAGCAATGCTGTTTGTATTAGTGTTGCAATGACGAGGTGTGAGCTGGATTTGCATGTACGGCATTTTCCAGACGCTTAGATTAGCTCCCCGCGTTTTGCAGTAGGTCAAGTAAGGGTACATGTTACGCTGTGTTTTTTCTCTCTATTGTTGCGGAACATGAGGGAACGTACAAGTGCAGAATAGCTAATTTTTACTCGAATTTTTATACGCAAGCTCGCACGGCTTTCATTCATCCGGTTTCATCATACATCATATTCAATGGAGATAAGCGAGGTGTAACTTTTTTCTGCTCTAAAAACTAAAACTGTCGTGCATGAATAAATCAATTTGATGAAAACATTAATTTTACTATAGTAACAACAAACAACTCACGCAAATGACAGTTGATTGTTTATTTTATAGAACGGCAATGTTTTTTTTTTTTTTTTCCAACAATTAGTAGCACAACAACAATCGTATCCTTAAAATTGAATAATTCAAGGTTATTTCGCTAGTTGGTTGACACTAGTCACGAATGTCAATAAAAAAGTATGATTATGCGTAATAATCTTTCATAACGTTACTTATCGTACAAGTGGTGAGAATGCAGTATCGATTTATCGAAATAAACGAGCATCGACCGATAACGACAGTCCGATTTTTTTTAATAAAATATACTATCTATTGAACGCAGTGTCAAAGAACCTTTTTCGGTATAAGTATCATCACAAATATGAGATACCCACAATGTACATGTGTATGATGAACTTTGTCGTGCGACTAAAATAGTAGGCAGATAATATAGTTTTTTTTTAATACCGGTAAGTGCGAGGAGCTGCCTTTTTTTACAAAGCACGTACTTTATCACTTCATCCATAGCATCTTTAAAAAAAAGTTGCGATACAGAGTGTAAGACTGCAAATGAAACAGCGATTAACGCTTACCGAATTGTTGAGAGATAAAAAAAAAAAAAAAGTAAGCAAGTAATACTATTATGAAAAGTTTTGGGCGCAACTCGTGCTCACAGTTGTCACGTAAAGAACTATTTTATGGTTGTGTTAATAACTACGATCAAAAATATTTTTTTTAACGTGTACCATACATACAACATATACGATAACTGTTTTGCACCCTAAATATTATACTAAAAAAAAAAACTTTTCTTTTGTTTCAAACAATTACTCGGATTTTCCACGTACCCATGAGACTTGGATTGGAAAAAAAAAAAAAAAAAAAAAAAAAGCACCAAGTGGAACAATCGAGATGCTGATTATTAAACTTATAAAAGCACGAATAATAAAATCACTCGTTTCACACAAATGATAAAGATATTACGTATAAATAACGACATGCCTTTTGAATTACACTGAATTGGGTTACGAGATATAGACGTATTTATTGCTCGGCTATTACTTTACCCATGACTAAAATTGCGGTGAAAAAATACTGATACACGTATTTATTTGCAGCAAACGACAACTCTGCTACATTGAAGTTTGAATAGCATGTTCCTTTGCTCTCTTCGTTTTTATTTTCCTTTTTTCATTTTCTTTTTTTCGCCTTTTCACTCGATTTTAAGGTAAACAGGGTAGAATGCGGTGCGCAGCTCACACAGCACACATGTATGTATACGCACGATGCATTGTCACTAAATAGATAGAAAAGAAAGAAAAAGAACTAGACGACTTGAAAGTTGATGCTGTATACTTATCTATAAGCATTGGATTATTTTAAAAATTTGGTTTTTTATGCACTATTTGAAGTATACTCGTTTACCTTACGATGAATGGTGGCATTGTGATTTCACAAATTTTCATCTTCTAGTAAAATGTAAACGTCATGACTTCTCATGCTGCTGTTACCTATCGTTATGAATGAGACTACATTTTCTCAGAAGAACAGGGCATCATTTAGGACAAATGAAAACGTATCGGTATTCGTCTTGTTAGGTGTGCCTAGCGACACATAGTGGCCAAGTATGGTACTGAGATAACCAAGTGATTGGAATGAAATCATCATTACAAACCACTTTAAAATAACAAAAAGACCAAATAAATGGCTTTGACAGGAGAGAAAAAAGTGTTTCTAAGTGCTTGAATCTACAATAACAATGTAGAGTTAGTTTTTTCGGTTGTCTCATGATCATATTTAAAGAAAACAACGAATAAACCTGCACTCGTTAGATTATGTTTTCGTAAACATTCGGAGCTGCAGCTCTTTAAGACTGTCAGTGATTGTCAGTGACTGTCAGTAATCGTTTCTGACGCTACTGTTTACAAACAAAGGTGTCTGTTTCATATAAAATGGTAATAATTTAGATTTGATGTACTTACCTAGATTTTTCAGTAATATTATTATCGTATTTATGGTTTTTAGGTGTTTATACAGATTCGTCATAAATTAACAAGCCTAAAACAATATCATCAATTTCAAGAATTTACAAAAACGAAGACACTATAATATATATCAAATAACCATCAGGTTAAAAACAATGGATGCGTTTGAATTTTGTTCGTTTCGTAATCGATACAGTTTCAACTTAATATGGAACAAAGCAGCAGCATAGTAATTTAAGATAGCCTAACGTTTGCGTAAACAAACTGCAGCACTTCACTTTAATCCACTGAAAAAGTTTATTTTGAACGATTTTACATTTGTCCTACGATTAATATTCAATCAATCATATTTATTCAATTGATTATTAAATACAGTACACAATACAGATAAAATTTGAAAAATTCTTTATAGACTTTAATATACTGAAAAGCATCTGTTTATCAATTTTATTCTGAGATGAAATTAATTATATAATAGCTGCAGGATCACGGGAAATAATAAATCGCTTTGTCGCATTTACACGGACACATGGGCTGGTCTGGAAGTTCTAGACTCCGTGTACGATCCAAGTAACGTCCGTTATATAGGATTCAAACTAGCTCAACGTACGAGCTAGTATGAGAAAGTAAATAAACTCGTGATATTATTTTTGAAGACGAAACGTTACGAAACGTTACACATTTTTTCATGAAACCAACATAAAAATGTTTTCAATAGATTAAATAAAGAACTCTTTACACAGAAACCTACCTTACTAAATAACGTTATTGTTGGGTACCAGTCATGTCGTTTGTATATGTGTATAAAAAAAAAAAAAAAATTGACAACAGGGTTTGTCGCGTAACAATTGAAAAAGAAATGCCCAAGTTTTAAGTAAAATTTTTAATGATATGTCGGCATGATTATGTATACCGTGTTACTTGTTTTGCTTACTCGAAAAATTTTAGTCGATTGAGGTTTTGACTTTGTTTATTGAGGAAAATCACACACAGTACCTACTTGACTTATTCATTTTTAACAACTAGAATTACTTTTTTAACTTTTGTACTTAATTTTTCAACAGGTTACTTTGTTCAAAGTTGATTTGATGACCCCCCCCCTCCCCCGGATGACTTTATTAGTACAAGAAGGAAACAATCCCATGAGGTATTTACGTACATGCGTGTGATTATATCAAATAGGTAACATTGAAAACACGTGATACGTTACCAGCTCGCAGATATAACTATGCATTAAAATTCGTAGGATTAAAAATTGAAGTTATAGAAATCATTGCGAGAAAGATGAAAAAGTAACAATATGTAAGTACACACCTTCAACCTCTCTTGTGTATGTATTGTTGAATTGGGAACAAAATCAAAATTGACTAATTTGCCGCCATATAAAAAATGGAAATTCGGTGTGGAATTGTTCTGTAGATTCACAATTATTTTTCATTGTTTTAACATTTGTACGTACACTGCTCACTTGTTCACCACCTATAATACTCATGATGACACACCACACACACGGAATTAAAGTGCGAAAAGTGCAAATTATACTTATTGAGTTCCAAAATGACGAACTTGGTGAAATCTAATTGGCATCAGCGGTTTCCCGAGCAAGCATGCTTTTTCGTGTTTCTAGCACGCGTGTAAAGCGTAAACCGTTTGTTTTCCGAGAAGAGTGTGACTACAGTGCGAGAAAGACGGAGCACAAAAGCACTATGTTTTTCATGAACCGTGCGCGTGCGCCTTCTGTGCGCGTACTGCGGGTCCGTCACTCCGTCCGGAGCTCCGGAGAGAGCGGAATAGAACAAATACTGCACCAGTAAACAGCTGGCTAGCAGTGGAGACGGTCGAAAGAGTGCGCTACCTGTTGGCTGCGCATTATATTATTAAGTATACGCAATACACATCAACAAAACACACAAGACAACGAGTGATTACAAGGTAATATATAATTAAATATGCAACAAAGCCATCTGGACGACAAGCAAGTGTACCTATCCCCTGCTAGTGTGAAAAGTATGTGTGGTGTGGACCTTCCCAAGAGCTCTGTCCCCCGGAGCAACGCCGTCGTCGAGGCATATTTTCCTTTGTTCTCTCGCGAGTGCTAGCTTGCGCGCATATAGCTTCGTTTTGTTTTCTTCCGTCATCGAATGAGGTTCCCTTACGAGTTGTATCATCCTGGTGAATCCTGTTTCACGGGCCATAGGTTCGAATCGTCGAAATCGTCGTCACCGAAGCGTCTTTGTTTTGCTGAGCAGCTGATCGGCTCGTCCGACCAGCGCTCCCAAAAGTGGCTACCGAACTTGGGGGGAAATTCAAATTGGCTATATGGAGCAAGACGCAAAACCTCAGATAACTCGACAACATTCCATACACCATAACTTGATCAATTAATCCTAAGCTATTTAACCCAATAACCCAACGCGCCCATACGCAGTATCACGAGCATTAATAATTAATAAAATAAATTAAACAATAACGCAAGCGCCAATCCCTACACGACCCAGGGCACTTACTGGTCACTTTGTTAATTAATATAAAAAAAATAACACAAGTGCCAATCCCCACGCAACCCGAGGCGCTTACTGGTCACTTTAATTATTAACAAAATTAATAAAGTAGAGCAAGCGCCAATCCCCACAAAACCCAGGGCACTTTCTGGTCGCTTTAATTATTGATAAAATAAGTAGAATAACACAAGCGCCAATCCTCACACAACCCGGGGCACTTTCTGGTCAATTTGTTAATTGGTGTAAGAAATAAAATAACACAAGTGCCAATCCCCACACAACCTGGGACGCCTACTGGTCGCTTTGATTATTAATAAAATAACACAAGTGCCAATCACCACACAACCTAAGGCACTAACTGGTCACTTTAATTATTAACAAAGTTAATATAGTAGAGCAAGCGCCAATCCCCACACAACCTGGGGCGCTTTCTGGTCGCTTTAATTATTAATAAAATAAGTTAAAAAATGCACTTTCTGGTCACTTTGTTAATTGGTGTAATAAATAAAATAACACAAGCGCCAATCCCCACACAACCCAGGGCGCTTACGGGTTACGTTAATTATTAACAAACTTAATAATGTAGAGCAAGCGCCGATCCCCACATAACCCAGGGCGCTTACTGGTCACTTTAATTATTAACAAAGTTAATAAAGTAGAGCAAGCGCCAATCCCCACACAATCTGCGACGCTTTCTGGTCGCTTTAATTATTAACAAAGTTGATAAAGTAGAGCAATCGCAAATCACCACACAACCAGTAAGCGCCGCGGGTTGTGTGGGGATTGGCGCTTATGTTATTTTATTAATTATATCAATTAACAAAGTGACCAGAAAGTGCCCCAGGTTGTGTGGGGATTTGTACTTGTGCTATTTTATTAATAATTAAAGTGACCAGTTAGCGCCCCGGGTTGTGTGGGGATTGGCGCTTATGTTATTTTATTAATTATATCAATTAAAAAAGTGACCAGAAAGTGCCCCGGGTTGTGTGGGGATTTGTACTTGTGCTATTTTATTAATAATTAAAGTGACCAGTAGGCGTCCCGGGTTGTGTGTGGATCGGGGCTTGTGTTATTTTATTAATTATATTAATTAACAAAATGATCAGAAAGCGCCCTGGTTGTGTGAGGATTGGCGCTTGTGTTATTTTATTAATAATTAAAGCGACCAGTAGGCGTCCCGGGTTGTGTGGGGATTAGCACTTATGATATTTTATTTGATATATTCATTAACAAAGTGATCAGAAAGCGCCCTAGGTTGTGTGAGGATTGGCGCTATTGTTATTTTACTTATTTTATTAATAATTAAAGCGACCAGAAAGCGCCCCAGGTTGTGTGGTGATTAGCGCTTGCTCTACTTTATTAATTTTGTTAATAATTAAAGTGACCAGTAAGCGCCCCGGGTTGCGTGGGGATTGGCACTTGTGTTATTTTTTTTATATTAATTAACAAAGTGACCAGTAAGTGCCCTGGGTCGTGTAGGGATTGGCTTTTGTGTTATTTTTTTACTTATCTTATTAATAATTAAAGCGACCAGAAAGCGCCCCAGGTTGTGTGGGGATTGGCGCTTGCTCTACTATATTAACTTTGTTAATAATTAAAGTGACCAGTTAGTGCCTTAGGTTGTGTGGTGATTGGCACTTGTGTTATTTTATTAATAATTAAAGCGACCAGTAGGCGTCCCGGGTTGTGTGGGGATTGGCACTTGTGTTATTTTATTTATTACACCAATTAACAAAGTGACCAGAAAGTGCCCTGGGTTGTTTGGTGATTGGCGCTTGTGTTATTTTTTTTTTATATTAGTTAACAAAGTAACCAGAAAGCGCCCCGGGTTGTGTGGGGATTGGCGCTTGCGTTATTGTTTAATTGATTTTATTAATTATTAATGCTCGTGATACTGCGTATGGGCGCGTTGGGTTATTGGGTTAAATAGCTTAGGATTAATTGATCAAGTTATGGTGTATGGAATGTTGTCGAGTTATCTGAGGTTTTGCGTCTTGCTCTATATAGCCAATTTGAATTTTCCCCCAAGTTCGGTAGCCACTTTTGGGAGCGCTGCGTCCGACGACGGCGAGTGGATACATACATACATACATACGTATAGGTACACCTATACAGATATGCGCGCACCAACATGCTTCGCGATAGTTAAAGAAAGACATGTCCACCTCGCTCGCTCGCGCTCCTTATAGCTTGCTCCTCATCTTTCGTGGTGCGTATCGATTGTGCCCCGCTTCAGAGTGTGCACGTACATATAGTAATTATTCAAGTATATAATATAATGTATGCGTGTGTGTATTCAGTGCCACAGTGCGAGCCGTTCTGTAGCTATGTGAATGCACGTTGCATATTTCTATGGCTCCAGATGCTAGTCTGCACTTACTTTGGTAGAACAATTGTCGACTACTTATGGACGGGTGTAAAAAATCCTTTGTTTGACGGCGAAGTTTCCATTTTATCCGAATGTATGTGTGAGTGCTCGTTTCACATAAATGCAGTATACGTCCGCGCGTTGTTGTTTACATCCGAACTTCCATGGCCTTTGGCGTCCGCTGTGGAAAGTCGGATAAATTTACCCTGCACTATTCCTTTCTCTCTATTCTTTATTTATATTTCTTCTGGTTGATAATTATGTACAAATATGGTATTGTCTTCTCGAATTTTATCCCCTTTTCTTTAGTTTATTTTTTTTCCTAAAATTTCATTTTTTTGGCTATTAAAAATATCTCGACGTTTCGTGTGTGTGTGTGTGTGTGTATATATTTAAAAGACATTCTATGAGGAGCCATTCAAAATAATAATCCATTTTTTGCAGGTCGAACAACAAAAAGAAAGGAAGAAGAAGATTTCATTTTTTTTTATCCAACTCAATTTGAGGCTACTGTAAATATTGTACAGAAAGAAGATGTGATCAAGAAGATATATCTTTTCCTACTGGTTAAGGATATGTAAAGGAAAAAAAAAAAAAAAAAAAAAAAAAAAAAAAAAAAAAAACTAATTACAAAACTGCAACTAGTCAAAGGAAAGTTTCATATTGAATTTCAACACACATTTACAAGGTTCCTACAAGAGTCTCCTAAGTTTAAGAAGTTTGAAAAGCCACTTTGATCTCTTATCAAACTGTCTCTATCACGAGTTACAATACTTTGTCCGGAATTTTGATAAAAACCCATCGATGCTTTAATCCTCATCACCCAATCATCGTATTGACCAAAAGCGCTGATTGTTAGAGTCACTAACAAATTTTTTAGTAATCTAGTAAAAAGTCGGAAGCTCAGTGTAGCGCATGTACATATGAGAGCTACAGATCCGAGAGCTGTCGTAACTCGCGAGTTACAAGAGCGTGGAGATCAGTCTTTGATAAGTTGACCGAGAAGGTTCGAATGATTATTGCAACGCGAAAGGAAGGTGTTTGCCTTGACTTGTCAAGCCATTTTCGCTAACACCTGAAAAAAAGACCAGCATCATGATGCTCTACATATTTCATGTCGATCTCGGCTGCACCATCACCGTCGACATTAACATGACCACCAAAACGTGAGTACATTTTCATTTATATTTTTAATTCCCATTGTCGCACAAGTACGAACATTTGGACGACGCTAGAGATTAAGAACACGAGATGGTAATCAAATTCGAATACATTTAGTAAATTAGTTCAGTTTTGCTGTGAAAGCAATTGCCAACCCTCAATCTTGGTCTTTCAATGTTGAGTGTATCCAGACCCAATTAAATCTCGTTTAACTGGTGAGCATAATAATACAGAGACAAGGCTAGAAATTAAGCTCAATTCACTGCTTGACACGTAAAATTATGCCAAACTTAAAGGGAAAAAAAATCATCCTTAATATATCCGGCAATATTTAATAATCAAGTTTCCTTGTATCTGAGAGAAATCCTCCAACCTAAAAAGTTACAATAACAAATTGACCATTCCATGGGCAACAATACAACAATGTGACAGTTCCACTCAACTTTTTGAGCGTTATCTTTCTTTCATTGGTATATTGCAGAACCGCGAAATATATTGGGGACTTGTGTGACGACAAAAAAAAAAGAAAGAATATTCGCGTGTAGTGATTATTTTCATCAAAGTACGTAGGTAGGTACATACGTGCAAAAACAAGTACAATAAAACATAATTGTACGTATGTCTGTCTTCTCCCCTTTCATCTTTCATTTCGAAAAACGTCTCTTTTTGTCACAATACGGTTACAGCACCCAGCTCTTCTTATAATCAGTCGCGTCGACAACTAACAAGTTTAATTCCGTTTTTATTAATTGAAGTAAAAGTAATTTTAAAAATGTATTTTACAGGCTCATGAACGAGAAACCAGTCGATCACTATTATGGTTTTGAATTTAAAAATACTCGTGAACGTGTACTATTTTATTCTATATCAGTTGTAAAGTGATCATTTTATGTTATTTGCCATGATTTTCACAGCAAGATCTTTTTTTAAACACGTTAGTTTCAATAATAACACAGTTGTATTATCGTGTATACGCATAGTTTGTTGACATTTGGTACATGAAATCGATTTTTGTACAATTTGTGACAATTTGGCTGAAGCGCTGAGAGTCGCAAAAAAAAAAAATTCGTCGGAAAGCCTGAAATCATTAAAAATCGAGTTTTTTTTTTTTTTTTTTTTTTTCACCACAAAAAAATATTATCTCCTCTCCATTTGCATTAAAAGTTTGAAAGTACACTTCAAAATAAATTATTTATTTTTGATACGATTTTGTGGCAGTACTCACAACTCTTTACTGAATTAATAAAGGTTTCTGAGTTGCCTCTACATTATTATTTATCCTGGTTCGCAGTGTGTGTGTGTGCATATACTCATATATTAAGTAAATCATGTGTTAAAGATCACAATACTTGAATCGATGCATCAGGAATCAGTTGGCTAACTTAGCTTATGGGCATAAGGGAAAAATGTAAGCACTCGAAAAAAATGCATTCGCCACAAATTTGAACCGAATAAGTACCTATGCACGTCTGTACCTTTACAGCGATGATAAATAATTCGAGTTTGACGGGTCTCATCTCATTCACGGGTTAGCATAACGTAGGTATATGAACGAACGTACTACGTGTTGTAGGTGAGCATAATTTCATAAGCATCGTCATAAGTACTCAATTTCGCATCTCATGCAATTAGTTAATTTTATACGTTTCGCGTACAAGCAGATGTTTTTCATGCAGGAGGTCGCTGCACTCGATTCCTTGCATGTTTAAGAACATAACACCCGCAACGTTGCTAGTTGTCTAGCTATACATAGAGCTATGTATATAATATACATAGGTGTAGGTTGGACTTTTCTTTTTCTCCCGACTTCTCCTCTGTATTCCCCACTCTCCCTCCTTTCTCTTTCTGTATACCTAATACTTATACTTGTACGTTTATTTTGCACGAGTTGGGAAACAAAGATGTGAGCACTTGAGTACTTACTTATTTTTCGTGCTCAAGTAATTGTAATGGAGTTCATCTCGGGTACTTTTTACAACTTATACTTACTTGTACGAAATTATTCGATTACCAAAGTTTTAAATTCTCTAAGCATTTTTCTGAGGAAAACGTTGTCCCTAAATAAGTATTATATTCGTAATGTTTAAATATAATTATACATAACATACATCTATCTAAAGTCACGCTCTGTCATGCACGTGAGAAAATTCGTTGTTTCTTTTTGTCCCTTGGATATTTAAATAATAAAGTATTTCCGCCTCGGCGTAAAAGGGGGCTCGCTCGCTTATTCTTTTGTGACATGACGCAGTTGTTGGGTTTTGTTTTCTCTTTCTTTCGCTCTTTTAATCAATGCAAAGGCAATTCTCACACACACACCGTCTAGTCGCTGAGAGGTGCTTGCCTCTGACTCGGATGATGATGATGATGATATGACGACGTTTCATGAATGGGAAAAACAAAAACAATGTAAACACTTGATTGTTGGATAACCTGCGAATGTACGAGAACCTGCAGGTTTTAAAGGAACATCAATCAAAGGGGCTCGAAAATCTTTGTAAATATATTATTCCTTTATCGCAAAAACAAAATACTGTTTCGGTTCAAAAAAAAAAAATGTGTTTTTCATGACTAAACGGACTGATATCAACTACTTTATTTCCCTGCAAGAATATCATTATTGTCTCCTTACGTAACACTGCAATACTCGACCATTGCTCGGAGTGTCATAACGTGAATTGAATTAATTAAACGAAAAGTACCTCCAAAAAATCGGCACGAATCATCAATTTCATGTCGCCCTTGGCTTTTGAACGACAGCGACACTTTTGCAGAAGCGTTTGACTTGGACGGGGGAAAAAAGAAACCGTCCAATGCACTTGATTTCTTATGTACATGCACCTAAAACATGCATGTCACGAGTGATGGAATTGCTGTGAAATAAAAACTGGGCCAACGATCACTAGACGTTTTTTTTTTTTTTTTTTTTTTTTTTTTTTTTTTTTTCTCATTCAAATCCTCTAGAATATACATATATTTATAGTGTATTACACGTGGACAATGCCATTTTTTGTTTTAATTTTGTAAATTGATTTTATCAGGGTGTCCGAGCTTAAGGAGAGGATAGAGATAGAAACGAATGTACCTCCAAAAAACCAGATACTGCTGATGAGCGGAGGCGAGACCCTGCATAACGAGGCCACCGTGGGTTCGTACTCCACTGGCACCACGGACTCGAATCCAATCTTCCTCTTCAACGCGGCCCTAATCGATAGCTCGACCCCACCAATGCCCGTCATAAATTACATGCCTGGTGAGTATAAGTACCGATGTCATGTACACGTTTATTCATCCATATTATTTGGCATGAATATTTTCCTTCTCGATGGATAATCGTGCACGCGTTACAAACTAATTATACTGTTGTGGCATGTACAAATTCATTCACAGATAAATATATTGGGGGGAGGAGGATTGTTACTACATACCTATAGGTACATGTGTGTGAGCGCGCGCTCTCGTGTGTGTGTGTGTGTGTGTGTGTGTGTGTGTGTGACATGATGATGCACAACAAAGTCATGGTCTTCCTTTTGGCCGCGCGCTCCGGATCTTCTGCCAACAAATACATTTCTATATTTATCCGCAATCAGTTTCTCTTGTGACAATTTAAAGTTAAAGGAGGAACAGGCACGTATGACGCTCAGACTTTTTGGTTGGGGAGGTACACACTTAACTGCTTCCACAATAAATGTCTATATACATATTATTAACATGATATTATGCTTTTAATGGTCCGCTAAAACGTCTTATACCGATCAATTGCTTAAGAGTGTTTCAGCAGTGAAATTTCTACGAGATTATATTACGATTTCATTAGCTTCATTGAACTGAACAAGTTCTTCATACTTATCTACTTAGCTTTTCTGCACCCAAGAACAGAGTGATGAAAAATGTTTAACTCTTTGCAGAGTAAATAAAGTCTCTTATGTACTTATTGAGTAAGTATAAACAATAACGTACAACCCGCGCGCGACAGCGTGAACCGGGCTGTACTCCCTGCAGTTGAGCTTGGCAGACAGTGCGACGCCTAAACAGCTGCCGTTGCGCAGAAAAACGGCTCCGATCCACTAGCTGTAGCATCACACGCACGATTTTCTCTCTCTCTGTTTCTCTCATGTGTGAGTCGCCGTCACGATTGTCACGAGGCTTATCGTTATCGAACTCGTGATTGTGCAATTTTCCTAGGTACAGCACTCTCTGCCGCGACGATGATCTCTATCGATGATGATGATTGTCGTGCTCTTATAAGCTATATACATATATATAGAGAGAGGAATAAAGAAGAGAATGTGGTTCCATTTTTCTGATCAAAGCACGCATCAGCTGTGCACGTGTGCCCGTACCGAGCTAAACAACCGAGATGTATAGGCGAGCTTGGCGGGGAACTTGCATCATCATCATCATCATCATCATCATCATCATCATCATCATCATCATCATCATCATCATTAGAATACGATACAATCACGCACGTGTCGATTTTAATATCTGCATTTTCGAGATTATCGCGACTTTCTCAATAGTATAACAATTAATTTGTATAATTATTAATGCTGACAATAATAATGTCGTACGGATTGTACCGTATGTTTATTCTTTTTTAATAACGAGCAATCAAATTTATCAATCCCTAACCATAAGTATAGTGTCCCCCGGTGCGTGCGTGCAGGTTTTTTTTTTTACAGACAGATCTTTGATTTTTATGATAATTTTTCAATCACTTATAATTTTCAAGCATAATTAAAGTACTCGATAATTCATGCAATACGCAAATGAATGATAGTACAGCCAAAGTGTGTAATCCTTATGCGGAAGTGAACGCGTATGCATATAAGAATCGATAGATCGGTGGCATGGGTTTTAATTAAAGATTGCATCATCATCATCATATCAGTTTGTTTGTTTGCCCGCGCCATTTAGCACGTAAGTTATAATAATTTATCCACGCATCAGAAGTATAGGTACGGATATACTTGCTCGCAATGATTCTTGAGCTTTGACTCCGTCTCGTAAAAAAAGATCGCCTCTCATACTTATCCCTCAGTGCACTTGGGTGCGTGTGCATCTCCGACTCCGTTGCGCTCGAGAGCAGTTTTTACATTATTGATACGTGTGTGAAATGAATTCACGCCCGCTACATATATGTTGTACCTACTCGTTACCGAGCTTTTTTACGTTCCATCGATTAGTAATATTTTGTCCCGTACAAGTAAAGTAATTAATTAATTGAACAAAACACCGCGAGTGGAGCTCGGAGGTCGACTCTAATTAGCATTTGTTTCTGCATACGTATACATTTAATTTAATTATTCATTTTATATGGACATTCATATATGTTCACTCTGAATTGCAATCTCAAAACTGTGTTGTTGTTGTTGTTGTTGTTGTTGTTGTTATTATTGTATACGCTGCCGTTACAAATCTATCTTTTTTTCTCAATAGGTATATATTAGGCACGTGGTATGGTTGAGTTTTTAAAATTTACTGGAAAAAAAAACATCCTCGCAATAATATACAGTAGCGCGTGTTCGATATAATATGTATACCCAGAAAGTGTTTGGAATCATTCGCATGTTAATTAATTGTCGTCCGTACACATGCACGCTCGTACATACTTAATATAGAATCGTAACAGGAAGTTAAATTCGAAAAAAGAAAACATCAACACTATCGTGCGTCACACGCAACTCATTACAAACCTATATAACATCGAAGGCCCCCTGCATGCAGGTGACTAAACAACCCAAATCCATCGAATTAATTCAATTCATTGAAAACAAATCGTCAAACAGGTTTTTTACCTGCTCGAGTACACGTGTATAATATTATTCGTAGGTTATTATATAGGTATACTTATAAATGATGCACAAAAGGTTTTTTTTTTTTTGTTTTTTTTTTTTTTCGTTAAGTACGTAGACATGTATTATTGTTATAAAGGTACAAACAAATGCGATGTGCATGAGAAATAAAAGGAGGATCCGATCGGATAACTATTTACGCCGTGTACGGAATATAACATTTACTTACAGTTAAGTTAAACGGAGTCGGAAGGAATATTATCGATTAGCATAAGACTACCCACCAAGTAGCCTAGTACCGAGCAGTTACCGCATCCAGTGTTTTAGCGAAAGGGAAAAGGCCGTCAGTAAGTATATAACATATTGGAGGAGCTGAGTACAATTTTAAATGAAAAATCTGTTAGTGCCGCGTAAGAACATAATTATGATATACCTTATACTTTTACGCTGCTTGCGCGGGAGGGGGGGGGGCTTTTTATGTTACTTTTTGGAATTGCAAGTTAAGTCGCAAACTGCCTCTCTGTCCCTTTTTATACATAAATTATCGTAATATAAATGTGTAAATTAACGATCGAGATACTCTAATTTCACGTGTTTTAGTTGTTTTATGATCCTCTTGGCTGATACCTACCGGTACCGCTTACAGTATACATTACAATTTTTATTGCCTTATCTGTTATAGTGCGCACCTACTCTTTAACGCGAGAAATCATTAAGCCTGCCTTTATAAATATAGGCTGCTCCCAATTTTTCAATGATTAGAAACCTGCTCAGGCCACACAAAGCTTGTATTTTTCTCAAATAGCTGTAGTTTGATTTAATTTATTTCACATTAAGTACGTTCATGTTCTACCCAGCGTAAGTCTTTTTTCCTTTTTCATAAAAAAAAAATATTTTATACTCGCTACATACTTAGTGTCGCACAAAAACGTAAAAACTCTGCTTACAAAAAATAAGCACCTATACTTATACTGATTTCGTTTTTTCTTCTTCTTCTTTTTCTTCTTTGCTTCGGTGCAAAACAAAAACGTACCTACTACTTGTACTACTTGAGATGCACAGTGCACACGTGATGGTAGCTTGTTGACGCTCGTAATTGTTATTGTTCGCGAAATTGCGCGCTTGATTGGAAAATGCTCAACACCCAGTTTTTCTTTTCACATACTTATTTTTACTTGCAGTAGGTACTACGAATACGCATTCACTCTAATTACGTACTATCATGTAAGTACTATTTCTCTGGCCAATAACCCGACTTGCATTTTTTGCAGGTTTTTTTTTTTTGTTTTTTTCGAGTGAGCTCTTTGCAACTAAAAAAGTGGCGTCCCTTTATTATATACATGTATATAATATAACACATGGTTGCGGTGTAGCTTTGTACTGTCAATACTGTATATATACATATATATATATATATACATATACATGTATTGTTATACTTATTTGATGCTACAGTGAATAACCGAGGATATACTTACTTAATTTTGTTGATGTAGGTGGAAGTGCAGCACTGACACAGTTGCGTTTGTTTTATGTATTTTTACTACTCAATTATATAGGCAGGTATACGTATAGCTCCGTACTATGATGTAAGGGCGATTCTTTGTCCGTGGATATGACTAATCTCAAGTGCGAGACACAATTAAGTTTTACTCTTTCAATCAATAGCTTTAACTTTATTGCACACAATTAATACCTTTGGTATGGGTTCATGTAGTGCGTGAGTCTATCCTATTCTCATGAAATCCATTGCGCAAGAGATTTTGCTTGCATTGTTTATTTATAATAATAATAATAATAATTTTTTTTTTTTTTTAATGCTTTGCTTTGTTACCTATGTACAGGTAAAACGTATGGTATCTTTGCTGTAGTGTATTTCTTGCACAGAAGCTTGGGAAAAAAAATAAAAATAATAATAGTGATGATGCATGTTTCGTTATCGTCAGAAATCGTGCAGTCTTTATAATAAAATGCGATGAACACTTTTAGTTGTATAAAAAAAACGACTTAATAAAAAATGAAAGTAATTCGAGAAAAGAAGAGCGATAACTTATCGATAAAAATGTTCAAACTCTACATAAATAATATACAGATATGCATGTAGTTTCTTCTCCATAGGCCATTATTAAAAATGAATAACCCCAAAATTGAAAGTGAGTTCCACGCACCAGGACAAAACCAGGTGGTGTATGATAAATAGAAAATAAAAAAATTCCGTGCAAGACCTTTTGCTTATAAATTCTTCGAAACGGCGTTTTGCATTGAAAAATATGGCCAGTAACCCGTATTTTATTCACCACTCTAAAATCACGTCTCATCGTATATCCCGCTTATATGTGTGTACGGGTAATACTTATACCTGCATATAGATACGATACGATTTTCGAATAAATAATTGTACACAGCATCTCGGCATGTATAAGTGTGCACAGAGTCGTGTAATCCGCGCACTGGTGCGAGCTGGCTCTCCTCATCATCATCAGGTGGGGCGGGTGGACAAACAGCTGATGCCACTTTTCCGAAAGCCGGCAAACAAGTTCGCAATACCCTTAAATATACCTGCATCTACTTACTGTATATATTATTCTTGGGCGCTTGATGTAGCGATGTATATCACATACTCCTCGCTCTCGTTTGACTTTTTTCTCGCTGCTCTCGAGATAGATTCTCGTAATTTGCTCGTCAGTAACGCAATAGGTACTGTTAATCTCGACGCTTGTAAATATGTATATGTCCAACTTATTTTGCCGTGCTCGTCGTCTACGTCTACTGTTGTTATTTATACATATATGGTACATGGTATATGGATATTTACACAATAATAATGAAATTACAGCAGACGACAACTTGGACAAGAGGTTTACGGAGTCGCAGACGTTGCCGGTGTCGTTGCAGACCTTGAACTCGCGCACCGACCTTGCCAACAGGTGTTGCACCCTCAGCCGGGACCAATTGCGAGCCTGCGAGCGCCTCGTGCACGACCAACACCTACAGCAACAGGGCTGGGCCGCCGTGCTCGCCAACTTTGACGACGTATCCAAATACTTTGAGGACAAGGTCTCGCACTTCCAGCAGTACTTTGGTACTTATCTCGAGGAGCGCCAGGAGTACATCGAAATCGTCAAAAAGTGCGTTAGTGGCGCTGTTGTTGTCTCGGGGCAACCATCCCCCAACTGTTTCGGTCTTTCTTCTTTTCAGTGTTAGCGTGGATCTGCAGACCCTCTCCGAGATCCCGGTCCTTCCGGCACTGCGAGCCTACGCCGAGGGTTTCCAAAGCCCGGAGGAATACCAACAAAAGCTGGCCGAGTCGGCGGGCTCCTCGTCCCTCTCAACACTTCGACAGGGGGACGACTCGGCCATTAGTCTCTTCTCCTGGATCACGTCCAAGGGCAAAGTCAGTCTCGACCAGACGGTCGAGGAGTGCGCCCGTATTCTCAATCAGCTTGATGAGGCCACCTACCAGCAATCCAAGAACGAGGTAAGCTAAGCGTTACCGCTAGTGGGAAATGTTTTTCTTTCTTTATTTCTTAATTCTGACAAGTCAGTGTAATGAACTATAAAAGTAATTTATAATAATGGCGATTTTTTTTTTTTTTTTTTTTTTTTTTTTTTTTTTTTTTTTTTTTTTTTTTTTTTTTTTTTTTAGGCATTGGCACTGATTGTGCAAACCAAAAGGCAAGACAAAAAAGAAATTCAGGGGCTGAGCGAGCGGCTCTTTCAACTTGAACAGGTCGTGGAGCAGGCCAAGAAGGCTGTTAGCGAGCAAGCCGAGCTCTCGCAGGGCTTCCAGCAGAATATGACGCGTGTCAACAACCTCAAGGACGATAGTGTCTTGCCTGACTTGTGCGCGTCTCACAAAAACCAGCTCCAAGTGATGCACAACACTTACAAGCTGATATGCGATTATCGGCGTCGCTGCACCAAGGTTGATATTCTCAGTAAAATGTGGCAGTCTATTGCAATAACCCTTTATTTCTCAATACGGTATGATTTTTCATTTCAGGCCAAAGAGGAGCTCTCGGCGAGCATTCACAGGCATCTTAAGTGGGTCGCGGAAATCGAAAACAAGATGCAAGAGTCCATCGAGATGCTTGCACTTTTGATGGGAAGAGTCAAGAGGCTACGTCAATTTATCACGGCACTGAGACAAATCCACGCGAGCCCGGAGATGTACATGAACGCCGTGGCGGAGGTCGTACGTCGACGTACCTTCTCAGAAGCCTTCCTCGCCTGGGCAGGCAATCTCGCCTTTCAGATCATGAACATTCATAGCGAGGAAATTCAGAGACGCCGAGAGTTTCAAAACAAATTTGCCGGACACTTTTTAGTTACTCTCTTCCCCGGACTGGACGATGTACCACCACCCTTTGCTACCGAAGCTCCAGCCTCGTTTGATACTGGACTACCAAAGGTACCACCAACGCACATATATATATATATATATATATATATATATATATATATATATATATATATATATATATATATATATATATATATATATATATATATACATATATATATATATATATATATATATATACGTGTATATAAATCATAGACAATAATTACATTTCTGTCAGAATTTAATTCCGTTTTTTTTTTTTTTTTTTTTTTTCTTTTTTAGCTGACGGTCAAAGATGTGGAGCAAATGAAACAGCAGCTACCAAACTTGGCTTCAATCGTTTTGATGCCCGACCTGAATGGTATAACGCAATTTTTCTCATCCAAAAGCTTAAGTGGGAGTGGAGTCAGCGATGTTATTAAAGAAAAAGAAAGCATCTCGATGGTCGTAGACGAGCCATTAAAGGAACAGGAAGTTGCCAGGCCTCTAATGTTGACTGACAAGTATGATTTTTTTTTTAAACGCCAATTTTCAAAATAGTAATTACTTAAGCGGATGAGATGATATGATTTTTGTTTGTATTTTTGTTTCAGGGGTGACTTTGAATCGGAAACTGATACGGAAGAGTTCGAAAAAATCAGTCAAGCAGCTATGGACTCAAAGCAAACGTCCTACGACAGCACCAAGCAGCAGCAACAACAGCATCAGCAACCCCACCACCAAGATAATCAACAGAAGCAATTGGAGGTTGGTGCCTCACAATCAACCACCTCGATCTCAACTAACTTCTCGCTCCTGAATAGCTCGTCTTCTTTACCTTTGAACGAGCTTTCCCAGTTTCCCTCATTTTCCACCATAGAAAAGACACAATTGCAGCACCCTCAGTTTCTCAGTCCCTTGACCGAATGTGACGAATACGCTCCTAGTACGACACCACCCGGGTCCTTATCCCCAAACTATCCTCCGAGCAGTGCCGCGAATTCGTGCGATGGCAGCCACCTGAAGAAACAGATAAGAGACTCGGGCAGTGACAGGAGCAGCCCGTCTCTTGGAAACGTAGCAGTAGTGACCGACTTTTTCGGTACCGAATTTTACATGGATGAATCACTTCCTAGCAGCCTCAGTGAACACTCCACCGACAGCCAGCATCATGCCTTTGTGTCACTGCTTCAGGTATTGGACACCATCTCATCATCATCTGCTCAACTTATATGTGACTATATTATACACAGTAGCTCTACGATAGATTAAAATTATTTTTTTTCATGTCAACAAAGAACTTTCTATATTGAATCCATGTTCGATTTCCTAAATTCAAAGTCTGTTGTGATAAGCAAGTTCTCGGTAGCTACTTTATTTCTGGAATTGTACTCGTTTTCGTTTTAAGTTTACTTGCACTTGCAAAAATAGGTAAGTTGAAATCTTACTCTTACATCGTGTTTCAAATTTCATGCCTAATTTTGTTCTCAACAACATTTGTTGCCAACAAAATTGTTTACGACAGTCTAATACGATTTAACGTTTAATCGTTTTTAATTTAAAGTTATCATTATTGAAGTATTAATTAATACACTCACCCTAAAATATCAATATTTTATCACGCCTTTTAATTTCCAGCTTGATTATGTCATTAAATTTTTTATTTATTTAAATTACTGACAAGCTCAAACACTCCTGTTATCGTTTATTGCAATGCACAAGCAATCATGTGTTTTGTTAACATTTTCTCTGCTAAAGCATGGCTTACAATAATCTAATGAATTATCATCACAAATAATTATGGCATTTCGGTATAAAAATATTTATGGTTTTGGAATTTGTTTGACTCCTTTTATTTTTCAGGATAGCTGCCGTCGCACTTTTTCCCACTGTCTTTTTCCCATACCTTCGCCATTAAATTCCTATACGATATTGTTTCTAGACAAAAGTAAACATTTTTTTCCTTTGTACCCACAACAATACAACAATACATACTTACTACAAGTATTTAGTTATAATGCGTGCTATATCATTTAAAATTTAAATTACAGGAATGGTAAATTATTTATTTATAAATATAATTATTGCTCTTGTACTTGGCGATTATCACGAATAATTTTATAAGTTTGCTCAAAACTCAAATAACACAAGATAATCCAAAAAATTTGACTTATGGTATTAAAGTACTGACTTATTTTTATCCCCAGTACAAAGAAAATTTAAAATATAAAAAAATTATGTTGAATACTAAATTAATAACCCAGTTTATATTGTAAAGATGATAAAAAAAAACTATTGCTTTTGATTGAAGTAATGATGAAAATAACGTTGAAATCTCATGTAATTACAGGAAGGTTTAAACAGCTCGCGCGAAGAAGTGGAGCGTCTGCGTTCAATAATCCGAGCCTTTGGCAGCATAACGAGTGAATCCGTGCAGGCGCTACGCCACGAGTTGAACAAAATAAGGGAGCAGACACTAAACGAGTGTGCCGCTACGTCTAACATTACCAAGCAGCTGGACATGATGATGAAGTTACAGAGCCTGGCGGTGTGCGAGCACGAGCAGGACCTGACCGTTGATCACGAGCTCGAGCTTGATGGCCTTAAGAGTATGCTGCTCAAAAGAGACAAGCACATCGAGGATGTGGAAAACTCGCTCCGTGAGAAGGAAAGCGAGGCCAGAGAGCAGGAGAGGCTTGTCGTCACCATGCGCCAAAATTACGAGTCCTCGCAAAGCGAGTTGAAAAAATATCAGGACATTTACAAGTAAGTGTCATCTCTTGACAGTTTTGACTTGATGTTCAGAGAAATAAAAATTTTGAGATTAACTTATAATAACCCCAAGTAGAGAGAGGCTGGAGCAGCAATCTCAGATCGAAAAAGCCAAGGTCGAGTCGAGCATAGCGGAGAAAAATGCTCTGAAAAATACAATCAAACAGTACGAGGATAAAATAAAAGGATTAGAAACCCAACTGGCAGCTGCTCAATTGACGTACGAAAAAAATCTTAAAGAGAAGTGCGACAAGTTGCACGTGGAGCACAGGACCGAGATCGAAACGATTAGAAGTAGGTTCAAGTTGATGGCCGCTTCGACGATGGAGCGTAGCCCCAGCGACTCTAGTCTTGAGAAGATTGAGGTTTGTGTGTATTTAATATATTTAAAATACAAATTTTCACTTTGCCAAAGTCGCTAATTATAAGGGAGTAACTTCATGGGTATGTGAATGGAACGTGTTACAGCGACCGGACGTAATAGAAATCATAAATCACGAAACAATATTGGAGCAGGCTAAAAAAGATTGGCAAATGGAAAAGGAAAAAGCAGTTTGTAAAATTACCCAGGATTTACAAGCAGCAAAGGAAATTATTAAAAAAAATGAGCAGTACATAGGTGTCCTTAAATTAGAAAAAATAGCCATAATCAAAGACTATCAACATTTACAGTCAAAAGCAGAATGTTTCAAAAATTCGGAAGCTTTGATTAACAGCCTGAGCATGGAAAATGCCAAATTAAAAAGTGACTTGACCACCAGTTGTAAACTTGTGTCTTATCGAGAAACTTTGGTAAGTTATAGCGACCCTAACAACTAAATTCCAAATTAATGTTGTTGTTGTTGTTGTTGTTTATTTTGCAGAAAGAAAGGGGCAGCCTGATGCGGCAGTTGAGCGATGATCAAATGAAGATGAGTCAGGAAAATCTCGAAGTTGATGAGATGAAGGATGCTTTCCAAGTATCGGAGACAAAAAAAGTCAAACTAGAAAAGGAGTTGAGTGCATCAGTATTGGTAGTTTCCGATTCTTCGTCAGGTCGTGTAGACGTAGCTACGTGTACCGATGAGGTGTCCACTTCAAAACACTCGTCACGAGAAAAGAAGAGCACCCCGAGAGGTAGAGCTACTCTGGCGACCTGCAATCGCGGTGATATTGTTGCTATGGTTTGGGATCCATTGCATGAAAATTACATCATTCTACAAGATTCCGAGACAAAATACTTTTTGAATTCTGATTCCTTGGCTGCTCTGGGCTTAAAGGTGGGAAGAACTGACTCTGTTACTTGGGCTTTTGGTGAAGTCGTCGAAAAAGAATTTTGCAAGGCTAAAAAGGTGACGTTTCCATTTGTTACCAATATTATATTTTTAAGATGGTGAATTTGGAAAAGTTTCTTCTATGACCAAAAAATTACTCAGTGCAGGCCGAAAATCGTTACAAAGTTTCAATGGAGGAGAAGTTTTATCGAGTTCGAGTCAAGCCTTACAAGAAAAAGGATAAAGATAAGGGGGGTATGAAAGAGGAAGATAAACCATCCAGCAGTAGTAAAAGCACCGATCACCGGGAAGGGTAATTATTTACAAAAAAATTTTGTCAAAAAAATTATTACTGTACAATGGAAAAAATTTCCATGAAAGGCCGAAACCTGCCAGAGCCTGTAAGCGCATTCCTATCGGAAATTATTTGATTAAAATATTTGTAGGGAAAATTAAGTGTACGTAATGATCAACAGAACTCAGTGTAGGATGCGCTGGCACTTTATTGTGATATGCATAATTTAAATAGAAGAAAAAAACAAATTAAGAAAAAAAATTTTAACATATGTGTAAGTAAAAGATCTTTGTCGAATGTTGTGAATAGTTGTAAGTGTGATACTCAAGTATGCAGTTGTTGTGTTTATTCTTTACATTTCATTTATATTTACATTACTATGAAGAATATAAAAAAAAGAAAATAGTTTTCAATAAGCCCTAGTGACGCTGCAAAAACACTTTGCTAATATACCCTTGAGTTATTAACGAATCGTTGAAGTGTGTCTTTATTTTTCTTATAGAAGTGTAATAATAAAACAAAACAAAAAAAACAAATGAAGTATAGAAATCATAAATAAAATTATTATTTGTGCAAGTAAATGATTTTCGATATACTTTTACGAAAAAATATTTAAGCAGGTTATCTTTGTACCTCGTTGAGAATGAATTTTTCAAGGCTTTTACAGCCGCCAACGTGAAATAGCGCTATTTCACTCTACTCATACTTTTATATATTGACAATTGCTTACCGCGTAGGTATGCTACACACAATAATATATACTCGTATGAAACACGCTATATTGAATCAATTTGAAAAATCTCACTCAAGAATGCAACGATTTTTATACGTGTGTAAAAACATAATCAAAGAATAATTTTGCCGAAATGAAAAAATGTTATTTTAAAATATATGAATTGAGTTAAACCATCCAATCACGTAGGTATATACTTTTCATCTTTTTTCTGTATTTACACAGTTTTTCGACCGAGTTACGTTAATTAACTAAGGCACATCAGTTTTACATGTAGTTATGCACTAAGTTTTCGATTTTATAACGATTTAGTATGAAGAATTGCACTGAGTCACTTTTATCGAAGATAAAGTTCGATTCCGCCTTTTTCAATATAAAATGATAAGGAGAAAGGAAAAAAGTAGTCACTAGAATTTAACCCTTTTTCACCGCTTATCCACGTTATGTACAAAAAATAGTAGTAAAGAAAAAAAAAAAAAAAAAAAAAAAAAAAAAAAAAAAAAAAAAAAAAAAACTGGTAGAGACGAAATCAATGGGACAAGACTTGTCCCTGATTTTGATTGCTTTCCTCTTTATAAAAAAAATTAAAGATATAGAATGTGTAAGGCTCGAATTTTTATTTGTAAGACGTTAGATGCCGTTTGTTTCAAACATGCGCGTGGACACTATATTATATATTATACTTAAATAATGTCGTAAAATAGCTGTGATCACAGTTGGCAGTTACCACTCAACAGATCAATCCTTACTGCATAAGTTACTTTTTTTTATTTTTAATAATCGAAAGCACTTTTCTTCGCACTTTTTTGTATTGTAAAAAAATATTAAGCTCTATGAACAAAAAACGAAGGAAAGGTCTTTCTAGTGGATTTTCTGCAGAGTGGTTTTCTGTCTTCTTTAACCTCCTTTCAACGTTTTCACATTTAAATAGTAGTTAGAGATGTTAATCTCAACGGGACGGGATAAAACAAATATTTCAAGAGAGTAGATTATTTCTGCCCAAGATAAAGGAACTATTAAAATTTTGTGACTTAAACATTTAAAAAGCTAATTTTTCTTGTTTTCTTTTTTTCTTCACTTTTTATAATAGTTTAAAATCCCTTGATTTTTCAACTGATTTTTAACAATATTTAATACGCTTCATATTGAGAACCCATACAATCTACGATAGGCTGTAATTTTTATGATAAACAAATGATAATAAATTGACCAGTTGTTTAAAATATTTTAAATCATGATACATTTGTACTTTTTTGACAAACTGATGTCTTTGCACGTCTGCGAATTCAGAGTGTCTTGATAATAAAATTCTGTAAAAAAAAAAAAAATAAATAAAAAAAATAAAAAAATTGTAATTCATCAAATTTTTTTTTAGAAGGATAGTAATATAACTGTAAAAGATGATAAAACTCAAACATCAAAGATACGTGCCTGTTGAATATAGTACAGTAAAAAAGATATTTGGATTAATTATTTTATCCATAAACTTAAAACATTATACTATGATCTAAGATAAAAAAAATAAAAGGCAAATTGAGTGAATAGTTCAAAGTCGATTTTCTAATGAATGAAGTACAATGAATGAAGTGCAGTTTTTGTGCAATAAATTGCATCACAGACAGTGGAATTTCAAGTCATAATAATAAATTTACTTATCTTTAGAAGTAAATGAAAGCAAACAGCAGTAATGGCTCTGTACAAATAAATTTTCTTTTTTTTATGGTAGTAGCACATAAACAGAAATTTGAAAACTAACATGTACGTTTTCATGTGTGTATGTATAAAAAATACAAGTTGCAAAAGCACTTTTAAAAAATAATACTCTTAATGAGTTTTTTTTATTCGTTGAATGCAATAGATTGATGCAGCATGTAAATATGTTCGCTCAGAGTAAAAAATTAAAAGTACATTTTCAAGTTTGTTTTCTTTTTCACCCAATTTTTTGAAAAATTAATCGTTTTCGTCTGAGAGATTTTTTTTTTTAAATAAACAAAATATTAATAAATTTATGTATGGTTAAAAGAACGAATATGTGAGAGTGACAAAGTATTGTGATTACGCCACTAACTGTTAAAAATGATTACATTTGAATCAATAATAAAGAACAAAGGACTTTTATATGATTTGTATTATTTTTATTCAAACCTCAAGAAATTTGTTGACTTTTTTTTTTTTTTTTTTTTTTTAATTAACATTTTATGTACAATATTTTTTTGCTCTAATGCACATTAATAATAATAATAATAATAATAATAACAATAGTCATAGTAATATGTACAGAAATTCACTGAATTTTTATCGGAAAAACAGTGATAGTTTTACTCGTATTTTTTTGTTTCACTACATCAAACTCCTAATGCTTACTTGAAACATAAATTTCCAAGGAACTGGTAAAGTAATGTGCAAAATTGTAATAATGAATGAAGTACTTTTTCGTTTCTCATCGCATCAATAATGTTACCAAACGACAATAGTAAATAGTGTTCGTATAAGTGCACGATTAAACAAACAAATTTAATGTCTTTATAGTACAGTTTGCGCAGGCAGGTATATAATATATATAAAGACGCCAAAAATTACACTTTCCGAATGACGGTGACTTGTAAATTTTGATGATTATTTCAATTTAGAAATAAGTGTACCTTTAAAAGTCACTGAGCTTTCAGCATATTCTTTAAAATACAAATAAGGGTAAGCTAGCTCAAATTTAATAACTTTTTACTAATAACTTACACGTGTATGATAATAAAGATCAATAAAAATAATTTTCATCTAAAAATCGTTTGATAGGCCTCAGTAACTCTACATCAGGTGAGATAGATTTACGAAAAAAAAGTATTTCTCTTGTAAGTATTTAAAACATAAACTGTCCATTATACAGAAATCTACCTTACCAAAGGATGATATTTAACTCTTATACAAAAAGCGCCAAAAGTATATTTTGCTCTCAGTCTAACGGAAATTTTGAGCAAATGTTTCAATGACAAATCGGAAATGGCCCTTATTCGTCGTGACTAGGTATAAAATGTTGGGCATCATCTGACAATAAAATCAGTTTTCTGTTTTGCTAATCGTGTTTGTTATTATTAAAGCCATGATGTAAGAATGTGAGGTCCGATAAGGTGTGGCGTTGCGCATGCATTTCGATTGACCAATCAGGAACGCTTCCATCGTGCCGCCATGTCTGTCTGCGAATTTCAAAAACTTTTGAAATATAAATCATATTAACACGAAGAAACTCGTGAAACAATATATATATTTTTTATTTTAATATTCACATTTCAGCTGTTTCAGTAACCAAACGCACAATTCGTGAATATTTACTCAGAAAAAACTGACTAAATAGGTATAAATCATTCATCAATTGACGTACATGTATATTCATACGTATGCTACATCTATATATGTATATGTCTCACTTCGAGGTGGAATGTGGATGCGAGGGATAGGTTTTAGTTTCAACTTTGACCACTTCGTTTCATTGTACAGGCTCTTCGGCGCTGTAGTAGTAACATCTCCCTCAAATATGGCGTCGTGATGGAAGGCGCAGAACGGTACGAAAATGAGACCTCGGAACGCCACATCTTATATTTTTACATCATGATTAAAGCTAAGTACTGCTTACTACTTAGTTAATTGGTGCAAGTTTTCCCAAGAACGTAAAAATATCGTTGATCAATATAGTACTTTTTTCTCGGGTGGTAAAAAGTACTTACGCATAGAAAAAGGTATATATAAGTACAACGACGTGTAGAACGAACCCGACTTGCCGGCCTATATACTTAGTGATGGGATGCATAGCCTTGACAAGGTGGCTGAATAATAGACGGACTATTGTGTGCTGTCTGCTGAGACGATTGTTGTTGTTGGTGGTGGTGTTGTTGCTGCGGTTGCTGTGATTGTTGTTGATGTTGAAACGACTGATGCTCCTCCCCGGAATTGCAGAGCATTCCAACGAGCGTGTAATCGATGAAGGGTGGCAAATCCAAGTCCGTGACTTGCGCGTATCCCATACCGCTGGCCGACTGAGTGAGCCGGTTGTCCAGAAGATCGCCGCAGCTGTACTGGTGGCACCTATCTTCCGGCTGGTAGAAGCACACCTCGGGATTCTTCAACTGTTGCTGGTACGCCTGCCTGGGGGATTGAGGCTGTATCATCTGGGAAGAGTGGTGGTGGTGGTGGTGGTAACCCTCGTAGCCGATGAATGGGGGAGTTGCCTCGGGCACCGGGGATTGACTAGATTGACTGGAGTCGAATTGGCTCGCGTAGCCATGAGGCTCGTGCTGCTGTGTCGGTGGCCGCGGCTGCTGAGCCGACGTTGGCCAGCTCGCTTGAGCTTGCAAGTAATTCGCGGAATCGTAGCTCTGTTGGGCGTGCAGAGGTCCGACGACGCAGTCTCCCCTGTCGCAGTCGTGATTCGGGGCAGCGCTCACGTGGCTGCTGCTCGAGTCCTCGCTTAACAGCTGAGTCCAGTAGGTCTGCTCGTGCATGTCCGGCACCTCGTACTTTATCGTACCGCTGCTCAGGTCCAACAGACTCGACGGCGACCTCGATGAAACCTCACCACCGCCACCGCCGTTATTGTGATTATGATTGTTGTTGTTGTTGTTGTTGTTGTTGTTGTTGTTGTTAGGTGCAAAGTCCGGTCGAATCGGCTGATCCAACTGAAATATCTCCTCTGGCTGAAAGAGATCACCGGCGAAGCCATCCACCGTAGGATAGGCCGAGACCTCTTGAGGCACGAGATCCGCTGTGCCGCAAAGATAGCCAAGACTTGACTGTTCCATGGCGGCCGCCTCTTGGGGCCAACTATAGGTTGGGGCTTCGTTGCCCGTCATCATTTGGTGATAGCCATTATTATTGTTATTCGGACTTGTGTTAACCTGGTGATATTGGTGGTGGTTACTCTGTACCGTCAGTGACTCATGGTGGTGCTGTTGCTGAGAAACCATCTGGTAGGAACTCTGGCGTCCTGGGTAGACTGGGGTTATACTTCCACAAACGCACTCGAACGGCGAACACGAGCACGAGTAGCCTGTACACGGAAACAACGTGGTTATTTGGTTTGTATCACAACACAATAATAATAATAATAATAATAATAATAATAATAATAATGTTAGCGATCAACTTACCCTTGTCGGCTATCAGGGGTGGAATTGTCGTTGACAGGAGCTCCGAAGTCGGCCTTTTCGTACCTCTGAGGCTCATAAGCTGTGGACGAGGAAAAATGTTTCAAATATACCAGAAGGAAAAACAAGAGAATTATTTACGGAAATTATTGTCTCTGACCTTTGTGGTGAGGGCACCCTCGCGAGCCAAAAGAACGGCAAGGCCGCGTACGCGCCTACCGGCCCCTACGCTCCGACGCGCCTCCGAGGTTGATTTGGCCTCGGGCCTCGGGTGATCGTGGGTGCCTTTAGCTTGGAAGAATATCGCGTGCTCGGTGTGCCGCCAAAAATGGGTCACGGGGTAGCCGCAGTGGCCTCGACAGGCGTGAATCTGCAGCCGACCGGAACACTGGCGATTCGGGCAAGGTTTACCCTGTTGTTTTTTTCGCGCTTTGTCGCAGATTGCGGGCCGCAGGTGGACCTGGCCTCCGCTCGGCAGAACGCACTTGAGCGAACACTCGAGCACCCCTAGACACGATTTCTTCAGTATGCTCACGTTGTGGTTGTTTGTATTGCGCATCGCCCAGCCTGAGGCGTGTCTGCGGGCCTCCTCGCAATCTGCCCCGTAGACCTTGCGCACGTGTCCATCCGCCCACTCAGACCAGCCATCCAACTCGACGACCTGATGCAATTTTTTTTTTTTTCACGCAATGTTCGGTATTTATTTAAATATTTGGTAATCGTGTTATTTTTTATGTTTTTATATTTCATGCTTAAATGTATATGCGCGCGCGCAATACACATTATTATATACCTTTGGCACGTTAGAGTCGTTTATGTCCCACTCTTGATGGGGATACTGCTGTTGCTGGTTTCCGGCAACAGTCGCTGACATCGTCGGCGACCCAACTCGGCTCCTGAAAAACATGGACAGTTTTTACGTAGGGGTGTGCTGAAGGTGCCAAAACAATAAAATAAAAGTATAATTTATGGAATGTAACCAAGTGAGAGTAAGGGATAATACGTCATTATAGGCTCGGGAACACACATATTCCGGAATGTAAATGTTATAAGTACGAGCACTTATGCAGGGTGAGCGGGTCAGAGAAGGAGAGAAAGATCGCTTTGTCGATTTTTCAAAGCCGCGAACGTCGACGCTAATTGGCGCGAGCACGAGGGGCATTAATATTATTTCCGCTCAAAGTAAGAGAGAGAGAGAGAGAACAAAAAATAAATAATAAGAAGATGAAAATAGCGATGGGAGCCTCGTGTCTCTCCGATCTTTCGATCTTTCTCGAGATTTGTACACGTTGTATCATCTGTACGAGGTTAAATTAAAAAAAAATAAAGACTGAAATTTTACGATCTATTTATATATATATATTTGTATATATGTATTCTTGAAACATTCATTAAAAACAATTATTGGCTTATCACTTTTGTTCATAGGTATGCAAAGAAAACAAAACCGCAGATCCTTATTTTGACTGTAAAACTATACTTATGGTAAAGTCGGGAGAGCGATACTTTGTCATTAAAGAGCAAAAGCAGTCCAGTCGAGGGCCATTTGTCCGAGGGCGCATATAGTGTGTGCATTACTATACTTATAAATATACCACCGCTACAATAAAACACACAACGTGCGAGTGCTCTTGTAAGTATATATAATATTAGGTGCAAGAGCACTCGCACGTTGTGTGTGTGTACGCCGCGAGGCTCCGCGCCGTTGAACGTAAAATTATTATTCAAAATTTAATTGACAAGAGGTGGGCGACGAAAATCACGCGAGTTTACACGCGAGAGTCCAGCCCCTGTAGGAAACAACTCATATCCTCCCTTCGATGATTGATAAGTCCGTTTTATCCCAAACGTTAACAGCCGCATTTGTTTTCTCGCTTCACGCGCGGCTTTCTCGTTTACTTATTTTTCTTTTGAAGCAACTCTGCTTGCAATTTTTCTCACCTCCTGCCGGCCTCGTGCATACATCATATACGTATATATGTGTGCACGAGTTACGTGCGTGTGCAAACATCGACCTATTTGATATAATACTATTATTAATACATATATAATAATTAATAGAGTCACTGTGTAACGTTTGTTATTGAATAAAAAACATATAACGGGTATGAAAATTATTTCAAAGCGAAATTTTTCAAATTCCAGTGAATAATGTTCAATGCAGATTAAAATTTATAGAGCAGTTAATACACAGGTAGATGGGTATCGTGTATACCTAACTTTGATGTAGCAATGACTTTCGGAGGCTAGTTCTTTACTCTTAAATACAAAAAATTTTGATCCAACCCCTCTCAAAATGAATGCTAATAAATGAAAGACCCTTGTTCCTCATGTTATTTTCATCAGCAGAGCTCAACAAATGGCCTACATAATAAATGCATATCTGCGCTAATCATGACGAAACGAATGAATGGATGTAAGTTGCCATAAAATTTTTAATTATCTCCCGGACAAATCTGAACCGCACGTGCCCGCTATATTCATAAATGTAATGGTTGTGATCAGTACGTGTAGGTATTGGGTGATTGTTGTACCATCGGCAATCGAACGGGACCCCTTGCACGCTGTTGACACTCCTCTCATTGGGGTCTGTTTTTCTCCTCTTCTTCCTTCTCCACAAACAAGCTAAAGGGGAAGAGTCGCGCGAAAGAGCCGTACCAGCGATCGAGATAAAATCCCAATTTATGGTGCATCGCGCCTCGCAATATACTTATGGGTGCTCGTGGGTGGTCGGTCGGCTACGCGGTACCTATATGCACGAACCCACGGAGGCTTCCTGGAATTCCCATGGCCAGACATTACTATTTTTTTTTCCTTCATTCCTTGCCGATTCCGAGTGACGACGACTGCATCTCGTTATTGTTTGTTTCTCGTCCAGACTCAAAACTGAATCACGACTATTAAAATTTGTCCCGAGTAAATTAATTGTTCGACAAGGCTGGTGTACCTATACATATATCGTTATATACATTACAATATGTAAACGCATATACACTGAAGTGGGGGGAAACAACTAAACGCGAGAGCCTCTCCCCGGGTGTGCATGCACCCATAGTCGGACTCATACGATCCGAGGACGAGATTGCGAGCCTCGTGCGAACAAGTTAATTCCTCTATATACACGAAGTAGAGGAGGAGAGTACGCATATATATATACACGTACCTATAGGCCTCTCGGCTTACAGCACGAGATAGACAAGCCGATTATGTGGACCAAGAAGAAGAGGCATGAGGTGCGAGCAAAAGCAAGGAATGTCTGTTCGTGAGTTAGGTATATGTGACCTTTAGGTAGGTAGAGATATTTGCGCAAAGTCGTCATCGTTTGTTTCGTGATTTATCGGCCTCGTATCGGCCCATTCATTACTAAGTTATACGACGACCTTATGATTTTGCTCACGCACTCCAAGCGTACCTATATAAATATAGGTAGGTATATATATATATTATATCCACCCCATCTCCCTTCCTTTACTTTTGACCTGCATCCCTGCATATACTTGTGTGTATGCGTGTATTATTAAATTATACCTATACATTCGAATCCACATATTCATAAAAAGAATATAAATATCCACCCGCGTTGTAATATTTATGTATATTGCATATTATATCCGTGAATTGTATATAGGGTATAGGTGCGATTAACGATTGAAGGACACACACACACACATGTTAATATTGTAAATAATTAACGCATGGAATCTCTCATTCCCTGTCTGCTAAGTAAGTACGACGCGTCATTTTTGTTTCATTATCAAATCTTAAAAGCTGAGTATAGAGAACATTACGCGATGATAGTACATAAATATATAGGTAGGGAGAAATCCGGAATTTGTAAGATTTCGTGCACAGATGACCGTTGTTGGCACGTAATACTCATACAGCCATAACACGAGCTAATTGTAAGTTACGAGAGAGAGAGAGAGAGAGAGTAGTGCATCAGCTGTAAATATATAAGAAGAGGTGCGAAAAAGAGTGGAGATATCAAGTATACATTTATGCGATGCAGCAGTTAGTTATATTAGTTATAGTTTGTTTTGGGTGGTGCGGTGGTGTGTAAATGTAAGTGGTGGTATCGGTGTAACCGTGTATGCGGTTATACATGCACATACATGCACGTGGGTACTTGAAGCCGCGCAATCTCGGTTCAACATCAGCGCCCGATGTATCATCTTACTCTGCTCTCGCGCGTTCAAGGCGATGACTTTATCGCCGATCCAAGCAATCATTCACCCTGGCCTAACTTTTCATTCCTCCCCATCCGATCTCTCTCGCTTTGGGGCTTTCTCGATTCGTTGCGTGGCTGCTTCACCCCACCCCTCCCCTACCCTCGGCCAATCCTTCCCCCGCAGGTACAACCTTAGCCTCGCGGGGGAGCTTATCTCCGGACGCCGCGCTCTCGCGAAACGTAATTTAATTTGCGCTCATGTTCTCCTTGAATTATTACAGCTGGTCCCGCGCGACACTGTCAACCCTCTCTCGTGGCCGCTCTTCGCTCTTTTTTTTTTTTTTTTTTTTTTTTTTTTTTTTTTTTTTCACTTTTTCCTCTCTCTCTCTCTCTCTCTCTGTTCCTATACCTCTGATACACCAAATTTTACATACGAGTTTATCTCTCTACATCCATGCCTTAACAACTTAATTTTTACTTGACGCTCACAAGTGCATTTTCCGAGTTTAATATACGTGCATAATATGTTGCATCCATAACTTTAATCAATTTAATGAATTTTTTTTTTTTCTGATTACAGTGATTGTTCATTCATGCTCAGCTGCAGGTCAAGGGATTTGATGAAAAATTGTTGAACAGCTAGCTCAATCGAGTAAGTAAACGTTTTTGATACTACTTACACGTTGTATACCTTTTATATATATATATATATACATGAAGACGATAATGAGGATAGGAATGCAAAAATTTGCACATTTTTTTACATATGCGCGCATACGAGCGTTAACGATATATATTATTATTATTATTGTTGTTGTTGTTGTTGTTGTTGTTGTTGTTGTTGTCATGATTATTGTCTTTGCGCCGGCTAGACAAATTTCGCTTCTTTTCACGACACGGAATAATCCCGAAACCTCTTTTAATTAAGGTACATTTGTATTGAAACGTATGTATACGTGTAGTGTCGTTGCTTGTATATGTACCTGAAAAATCCTTATCTCTGTGTGCTTATCCACCTCTCTCTCCCTCGATCGCTAATTTTTTCTTTTTTTCTTTTTTTTTACTCTCGGTACATTTTCATTTAAAAGCCGGCCGTGCATATAAGTACCTACTTATCTCGGGCTCAATATCTCTCCTTCTCGGCTCTCGCGACCAGTCTCACCCAAACCATGCATGCACGTGTTGTTTACAAAAATACATAGTTATAAGCTGCATGCTCGCAGTGGTGAATACAGTTACGTTTTATACATATATAGAACACGCATGGTCTTGGGTTCGGTTCGCCCATTCAATTTTTCCTTGCGCCTTTTACCTATACAATGATCTCTTGGCTCTATCGCCGTGTGAATATCTCCTCCCTCCCGCTCTTCGTCGTGATCTTTTTTTTTTTTTTCCTTTCACTCTCCCTCCTACAGAGACTTACTTCTGCGCATACCCCCGTAATTGATTGCCACCTTTCTCGAGATCTCGATAAATTGATGTCCATTGCCTGCCCCGCGAATTTATGACAACACATCATTACTATTATACCGCCGCGCCTGCCTATACAATCTCACTACGATGTACCCCCCCCCCACTTCCACTTACCATTATCGAATGTATACTGATGTTTTTTTTTCTTCTTTTTTTCTCTCATTCTCTTTCTCAATTTGTTCATTTGTTTGCTTTATGCAGACAGCACGCTATCTTGCTTGGCCAATATCCGAGGGCTGCGTTTTTACCGCCACGCTTACAAATATTTTTATTTTTTTCATTGTTACGCGTTGAAATCAAAGCATGTCTCTTAATTTCAACCAAGTTTTTCTTGCACGGAGACACTGGTCTGGTTTTTTTCGCCATTTAAATATACACAGCTGTTACAATGCGTTATTGTTTGAAGTGTATAAAATAATTCTCCGAGTGTTAATACCGATCGATGTATAATTGACACCAATAGAATAATAAGGGACAAAAAGTCGCAATCAAATCAGACATGTATGTGCAGGTGCCTGCAAGTAAATCCCATGGAAAGTCGGTGTTATCTGCGGCGTGATCCCTTGACATATCAAATAATTATTAACAGAGATAAAGTAAATCCCCGAGTCGATCGGCAGAGCTGGGCATTTTACAGAGAGACGGCTCGGGGAGGGGAGGGATTATATTATAAATGGAACAGAGTGTAAAAGCCCGAGGCAGGTTATTATACATGAATAACGCGTGGGTTAATTTTACCGTGGACTCGGTGGACAGCCCCCTTGAGCCGAGATTGACTGACGTTGCTCCCACCCTCCGCGCGTACGTTTTATTAATAAGGACAAGTTTGTCGGTAGGTACTTATATGTTTATTACAACGGTGCGTACGAGGGGCCACTCTCTCTCATCGTTCGATATCATCTCGGGCGCGAGCCAATCTGCCGATCTCCAATAATACCTTATACCTCAATTATTATCGAGGCGGACCAGAAGCACGCGCCTCCGCGAAGGTGATGGAAATCAATCCACGATATGTACCTCTTAGTATACCTATATCGGCTGATCCAAAAGGAACACGCGTTGTACGTTTAAATTAACGTACGCCCCGATGAGGATGTTACGACGCCAAAATACACCTGTACATAATATAAGTACCTGTTCACGTCACAGTGTGTGAGTGTGCGCGCGCATCGAAGCGCAAATTGAAAAAGACGCTGACATACACTCTCATTTATCATTGTTGTTATTATTAATTTTATGCTGTCTTATGTGTATGATATATGTATACAGGAAACGTTAATCCCATCGTAGGTACGTGATATTATCTCGCGCACGACAAATTTTACACAATTTTTATTTAAAACCCGGGGGATTGCTATACCTACATACCTAATGTAAAATTATAAGAATGCCCGCGCGTGCTTTTTATCCATAATAAATTGTAAAGCGACAAATAATTATAGAAAAAAGTACGAAATAGAGAGAGAAAGTGTTAATGATTTTTTCGAGACTTTTCCGCTTTTGGATACCACATTTTTATTTTTATTTATTTTTTTTTTATTTTTTTTTCCTTTTACAATGTATAACAACAAAACAAAGTCGTTATTTAGGTACAATGTACCTACGCCAAATTTTCGATTCCCCGCGTGGAAAAACAATAACGCCTCAACGGTATAATAATAACACCTATGCATCTATAAACATATACTCAAGCACACGGCAATTAAAAAGTCCATAGAGTAGTTTGGGTCAAATGAAATATACCCTATATATACATGCAGCCGCTCCGCAATATAATATTATAAATATGTGTGTATGTGCGTGTGTGTAGATATATAGGTATACAAGAGCCTGCCGGGTGATGTCGGGATCGCAAAAAAGCCGTGATGAACGGGCATGACTTGCTCGCGCTACAGTATATATATATATATATATACATATGTGCCGGGTCTGCAATCCTTTCTCCTGCAAAGATTCGGATCGTCTCTTTTTTTTTCGTGCAGAGAAGGCTTTCGTCCCCTAAATCACGTCGCCGCGACTCGCGCGATTAATAAAGATGGCGGATCTCCCGCGAGTACACCTCTACGTGTATAGATAAACGTAAAATTGTACGTCTGTATGTATATGCGCGTAGGTGGGAGGGGAGGGGGTGGAAATGAGTACTAGAGTAGAGGGCGTATGTATTAGAAGCTGCATGTGTAGGTATGGAAACGGCGGTGGTGGAGGCAGCCCGACCCAATCGCGGTAAGAAACAGTGCGAGCCAATCGCCGTAGAGTCCCGAATACGCCTACGTACCAATGGCCGAGGCCGAACCTCGCTCGCCGCCCATCATGTGGACTGATTAGGTGCGTTGCCCCGCGCTTTTCGTATTGAGTAGAGGTAGGTACTTACCTATTACACACATATATACATATATGTATAGCTACGCACTCTCCGATACGTCAAATACCGTCGATTATTTCCATTCCTTCAAATACACGTTATCATTGTGGACGCTTGTTTGTTTATTATTATTTTTCATTCCGTGAATTGTACAGGAATCGATCGCGAGAAATTAATAGAAAAGACATTTTTTTTCCAACCTCGGGCGTTTTTGAGGGTCGGGTGTGCCCTCGGTAGAAAAAAATAGGAGTGCCATCGCTCCGCGGCTACCTAACGTCACTCGGACCGCAAAATAAGTAGCCCCGGAGACGACGGCACTTATCCGACGAAAACTACTATTTTTACAAGTGTTTGCTTTTTTTAAAAAGACATCAAATTAAAAAGTAATACGATGGGTAGGTATCATCATTATTATATATCCAGGTATGTGAGTGAATTAACAAAAAAATCTTTCGAATTTATCCCCCGTTGAAAAAGAAAAAAAAAAATTTTGCACACCCCCGACATGGGGCTTATTTTTCTTGCAATGCCGTGTACTACGTAGGAAAAATCATGAACACGGGCGTCAATGGAAGTGACAAAATTTTTTTCGATTATTAATGCAATTATTATTCATATCTGCATATAAGTATTTATCATAACTTGTAGGTATAAGAACATAATTTTAACATGTATAAATCACAGAAAAAGGTATATTTCAACATTCGTTTATGGCTCTTCCCATGCACGTAGTACATGGCGTTGCGAACAAAATAAACACACTCAAAAAACAAATTTTTGTTATTTTACTTAGAGACGAATTAGGGATATTTTTCGTGTATTGCTTCATATTGTAAATGGGGAAAAAAAAAAAAAAAAAAAAAAAAAATTTAAACGCATACACATGAAGATCGTAATTTATATAGTTGAGCTTAATAAAATATGTATAATAAAGTATGAGTAAAAAAGAGATGTTTCGAGGGGCAAGATGACGACGAGTGAAAAAAATATGCGGTGCTGCATTATCGTATGAAAATCGTCGGACCTAAGTAGTTGTTCTCGTATGCAGCGTGCTCCGAAATAACGGTAAGTTAAATAGCAAAACATTTGATTATTTTCATCGCAGCGATAATTAATATATAATTAAAACGATGAAAAGAAGGAATACTCACAGCACAACCATAGTCGAATATCCTTGGTGCAGGCGAGTCTCCAATCCTTTTATTGGGGCAGCAGTATCAACAACAAGTCCCCGTAGAAGCTTCACTCGCGCGTAAAGACCAAAAAAAAAGAAGCCACGGACCGCCGCGCCGGCCCGCTCATGAGTGGAGCGCGCACCCCCCGCCGAACGATCGGTTTCCCGCGAGTATAACGATTGCCGTCCAAAAATCTGCACTCGGACTCGGACGATACCTACGCTGTCATGTGCGTGCAACACGGCGTCGCGCCTCGAACTGTCGTTGAGGTGTACGGTGTACACCGTAGCCGAGGAGTCGCTACACGGAGTGTAGGTATCGTGCGAGAGCTCTCTCTCTCTCTCTCTCTCGTAGCGAGCGAGGGAACTCCGCCCTTTGGGAGTGGCGAGGCTCGACCAATCCCGAAAGTAAGTACATGGCAGTCGTGCGCGACTCCCGAGGGTTGCTTTCCCTCCATCGTACCCCGCCGCATCTCTATCCCCGCGCTCTCGTGTCCCCGGGTACAGCCACCGCCGCCGCTGCACAGAGGGGGTATGTACACACGTATGATTGGATGCCCGGCTGTTTGATCACTATGGGCACTATGGTGTGCGTACCTGTCACACTCACACAACGCTACTCGCACCAGCAAAGACTCGACTTCGATTTTTCTCAATCATTTTTATTATCATCATGCCATTTACTTAATTATACAATTTCGGTATTCTCTTTTCCAAATAACGAAACAGTCGCACACCAGAACTTGAGATTGTTCTTATTGTTTGTCAATGTGGCTGCTGTGTTCCCTACAAAAACCATGTCAATTATCATTATCTGGCATATTTAATCAAACGTTTAATTTTTTTAACGAATAACACCTAAAATCCATTTACAAAGCGATCGCATTAATAGCAACTGCATAATGTTATAATATTATATACATTCAACGTGTATGTATCTATATGAATATACGGTCAAAGCATATTATGAATAATTATTTTCAATGTACGTTTATGCCGGGCGTGGCACTCTTGCCCAATATTATATACACGCGCATTACATTATGATTATAGCCACAACTTTGTCACAAAGTCGGCATCATCCCCTGTACCTATTATTATAATCCCGAAGCGCGACTGTCAAAACGTAAACATGATGTTTATAATGTACATGTTACATTGGAAAATGCGATCTGCAAATCTAGGACACGGACTCTCGATTATGCGCGTATCTAAGTATGTACTCAAAGAGAGAAAGAGAGCGAATTTCGTGCCTTATGCATAATATATATATGTATTCTCTTTCTCGCTTCCATACATACCCATAGGTATAGGTATTGCACACGTATGTACGTGCATCTATATCCTTTGGCTCTCGTTCCGGTCCCCCCTTTCCCTCCTCCACAACCAAAAGCAGCAGCACCCCGAGCCGAGCTACCCGCATATTATATATCCAAGACAAGGGGCCGTTACACTTGGACAGAACGCGTCGTGCGTGCTGCTAGAGTACAATATTTATAAGTAGGTACCTAGTATGAGGATGCATAGGTATTTAAATGTGTATGTATATATATATATATATACATAAAATTAAAATAAAAATAAAAATTTATATATATATACACCACGAGTGATCATCCTCTTCTTCTATACAGCCTCCTCGAGTGATCGCCACGGAAATTCAACTCGCGTGTACCTATGCCTATATCTATGTACATATTTATATTTACTTATACGTTAATTTACTTATAGGTACCACCTATAAGTGTCTGTTCGTGTGTGTGGCGCGTGCATCCGCCGGCATTTTTTTTGTTTTTCCTCCTTTTGCAGCACTGCATGTTTCCTGTCACGACGATTACCCCGATTGCCCTCTACTTCTGTTCTTATTAATCTTTTTTACATAAACATTACAGTTTAATTACTTACCTATTTACAGGTTGGTCCAAATAACATTACTCAACAGATGTATACTGGTCTGGTGACGATCGACGTTTCAAATTCTGATTTCACTAACAAACAAACACGTGACCAAACGATAAAACTTAATATTTTGCTGGATTCTAAATATAGGTACATAATATGTTCTAATCAGGGGGGGAGGGGGTAGGTTTTCGATACAAATTTTTTTCTTTCTCTCATCAACATAAACAAGAGCACGATTGTTCTCGCTCGAGCATTTATTTGTTCTTCTTATACTAGAGGACTTTTATACACTTATGTACATATTAATTGTGTACTTAATCGATCGTACCGTACGTGTACCTGTTATACAAATCTATACCTACACATAAGTATTTTATTATTATTATTATTATTATTGAGATTATGGCTCTAAAGATGGCTACATTGAAATCCAGCATATAAAATAAATACTTAATGTGGTGATGTATAACTTGTACGAACCCGTAGCGGTAAGCGATACTCTCACGGGAATCGTTTTTACACCGACGTTGTATGTGTGTACCTATAACTATTTTATTTACCAATTCATATGATACCATTCGATTGTACCTAATGCGATTCGAAAAACACTCAGATCAACGTTACCACCATATTATACCTAATCCTTTTTCTGTAACCCACATATTTATATAGGTACACCTACTCATTAGCCATTTCGTCTGTTGTACGTGAATTTAACCATTGATACCGTGAGAACGTAAACACACACACATACCCACACACACACACACACACACACCACTCATTGTCCGAGTAAGTTATGCAGATATCTATGGGCACACAGTTAATTTTCACGTAATTATAGATGTACGCAGTTTTTATTATTACAATTAAAAACTGTGACACGTACGAAACTCAATGTACCATACCTGCCGGATGAACGTCGAATAAAACGCACACGACAACGGTAACATAATAATTATTTCTATTATTAGGTATTATCCGAATTGATCAAAGCATGAGGTATATAAGGTATACATAATATTATATATACCTGTTAAAAATAACAAAGTCACGTCCACTGCAAAACTAAATGGGTATATGTACAAAAGTGTTGCTTGAGTATAATATATTAAATTTAGTTATATAAATTAAGTTGAGTTTGCCGACAATGAAGTATGCTGCAAGTAGCAATAATGTGCGTTGCATCGGGTAAAAGCTTGGGGGGGGGGGAGGGAAGAAAAAAAAAATGATCATGTGGCGAAGTAAAGAGTTGAGTATATTATGGATGGGTATCAGCCGTGACAAACGGCAAAAGTTGCAGGCAAAGGCTTAAAGGAGCACGGAGAAAGAGCTAATTCCGGAGCAAACGCCGAGTAGGTAATTCGAGAGCGAATCACTTTCGTGTCAGCCCATCGAGTTCCCCGGAAAAGTTGGCGCCTGCAGCCGTCAGAGAAAGAGGGAGATCGAGATATATAAGCTCTTTATCTACGTGTGTACCTACGACAGAGCAAGGGTCGGGGAGGGAGCGAGTCGTAGTTAAACACCGCAGAAAGCGAGCTCCGAGCCTCTCTGTTTAAACACCACTCGAGGAGGGTTGGGCAATCAGCCTGGGCCGTGTTTGTCGCGCGCGAGGGAGTAGGTATAGGTACGCCGGGCTCGGATCAAAGGACATAATGGGGCTGGCTGCTCTGATAGTCTCTCTCTCTCTCTCTCTCGGATTTGATTGTTGGCTCACCCTCTCTCTGTGTGTGTGTGATTATCTCTATATGTCTCTTCACGTGTATATATATAGGTATATATTATTAGGGGATGCGCAGGGGGCTGGATTTACAGCGTGCGCGAATTTTCCCTCCCTGTTGCTGACACTATCTATTAGCCCCCACTGTTTCTCTCTTTTCTCTTTGTGTGAGCTATCCTTTCTCTTTAACGCGGCCTCTTTTCCCGACGTTATACCTTCACCTATCTCCATATCTCCCCTGTTGTGTTGTTGACAGGCTTTTCCGTCAAACGCTCCGACCAACAACTCCCTTGGCTGTGTTATTGCTCTGCAGATAATACCACCCGACGAAATCTTTATGCATTTTTATGAGAACGACAACTCTTTCGCCCGTCACCTACTCCGACGCGTCCGTACGCGGCGGGCTAACATATTTCTTTTTTTTTTTTTTAACCTTCACTCTACGTTTACGCGAGGTGAGTGTCAACCAGACACACGGCAGAGTCAAGTATTTGGCTCAGGGGAGCCCATTGGCTGATCGAGGCGAGCATTTTCACCGCACGTTTATAATAACCATACTGGGGAATTTACCAACAACCTTTTTGTCCGAACATCTGCCCCGGTGCCTCGCGTCTCCACGATTTGCATAGAATGTGACGTTTAGTCGCGTGCCCCAAGCACGTACAGCTCTCGGAGGGGGCAACTGTATACCTCCACGCCAACGCTCTCGCTCGGGAATCCCGTCACCTGTCAACAGCGTGCACCGTGCTTCCGTGAAAACTTTACTTGTATAGTTTCAGGCCCTATACCCACACATTACGTTAGTATATTATGCTCTTTTTTAAAACCGATCGACGTCACTTTTTTTTCGGCTCCATCCCCCCTTGCAGACTTTTTCGTCAGCATTGCGTTTCGTGGTATGCTATCCTCGATCTTCGTATACCCACATTGTTGTTATTATTATTATTATCATTATTATTCATGATCTTAATATTTACACTTTTGATGCTTAAGATATTTGCGTTGCCCGTCTCAATTGCTTATCACCCAATGATCCAATGATAAAAGTAGCAGCTCTTGGCGCATTTGAAGTGCCAAACAACTATAAATTATACCTAGCTGGGCGTTCGGCCGGAAAAAAAAAAGAAAAAAAAAAAAAAATATCAACAAAAAAAATATGCAAATCTCGCCTCTAAATTACCGCGTATAGTGTTTTTTTCTTCCACGTCGGCGCGTGACCGTCCCTCTCGCATCGAACGCCACGTATTAGGCGCACAATACACTTACGCCCCTAAAATGAGCAGCTCCGAGCTTCCGTGAAATAAAAAGAGATGAAGAGAGACGAGCCACCCCCAATCGTTTGGCCTTGCGGTACAAGGGAGAGAGGGCGCGCAGTAGCCGTCGGAATCGCACCCATCACCCGCTGCACACACTTCTCCTCTCTTTCTCTCGAAAGAACATATGCTGCTGATGAGCGCAGGCCCGAATAATGTGCCAATAGAGCTTCGTACGCGCGCCCCATCCCTTGGCCCATTCGTATTGTCATGAAAAAAAAAAAAAAAAAAAAAAACCAACACGCGCACACGCAGTCGGACAAAACACGAGAAACTCTATCCTATTATTAAAAAAAGGTTATTTCGAGACAATGATGTGCTCTTTGCAGTGCTTCTGACGCTACTGTCGTATTGACGTCCATGAGAAATAACATTCTAATGGAAAAATCTATATATATATATATCGAGTGAACTGATTTTTCCATTAGAATGTTATTTCTCATGGACGTCAGTATATATATATATATATATATATATATATATATATATATATATATATATATATATATATTTAAATTATTTAATTATTTAATTTCAAATACAAATGTTGCGTTTCTCATCCGAATACACAATATAAATGAATTATGTAGCTGTTCTGGATTTGAGGTGAACCTAAGATGTCGTTTGCGACCTATCAATCATACCAATCAATAGTTTTATCATCGCTTTAATTTAATGTATATCATATTTAATATTATCATAAAATGAAGCTATAAACCAAATCAGAGCCCAATTAATTGGACTCCGTTTTTTTAAGAACAAAGAATCATAATTTATTTCAATCTGTAAATCAATTCGTGGTTTCTTTTTTGCAGATGGATACAATTAAATAGCCCTAAGTAACGTTGAGCTTTATTAAAAAAAAAAAAATTTTTCAAATCACTGTTGAAAAGTGATTTAATTATTGAAATTTTTCAACAAACGAATGTAAACTTTCAACCCCACCCATATTTGGTATATAGTGTGAGCCAAGAAATAGCGTCCACCCTCACGAGTTATTTTTTTTTCTCACGTCAATTGTAGGCATAAGTGTACATAATACGTAAGTGAAGGGCGGATAAATATATATATATGTATACATAAAGAAATATATAGATTTACGCTGTCAATCGATCGATCGATCGGTCGAGTGCGGGTGTGTAGACGACGTATATGGGTGGTATAATAGGTATGAGGTACACAGTATTGACTCCTATTAATTTCTATTAATCGGGCACTACCCTCACTCACGTCGTTGCCCTTCTACAACTCGGCATGAGCTTCTTCGATTTCTTTTTTGTTCACACGATTATAGATACCTGCTTTCTTCATCCCCCGTGTTTTTCTCCCACACATATATTTACCTGATGGTCCTATCGCGTATATCGGATCCATACGCATGAATTCGAATTTCGATAGAGAGCATATTAAAAACTCTGCTATTACTTTTTTAATTATAAGTATCGCATCGTTATTGTATTAATAAAATCACAACAATAAACAGTCCATTTGCGCCAAACAATGTTATATTATTGTCTATGCGAGAGTGCACAATTGAAGAAATTAAAAAATCAATTCTGTCGAAAAATTAATTTGTGAATGGGCCAAAATTGTAATATGTAGGTATAAGTGTAAAGAGGCCCATCAGCTGTTCACAGCATCGCTTCGTTTAAAGGATCAGAGGAAATCTAACAGTAATGACACAAAGCATCATGATGGAAGGTGCTCTCGAATTGTTATATTATGTACATTCGGCGTAAAAAAATCATACTTTCGTCAAATCGTCGATTTTTTTTTTTTTACCCCACGAATGATGCGACTTCAGCAATTCATGACGCGTATGTCCTGATGAGAAATGCGCCCGGTGGGAAATATGTCTCTCTATGTACCATAATACAATATACGTTTTCCCGTACGCTCCACTCACTACCGATGTATACATGCATATAAGGTTGTGGTCGAAATAACCACAATTTTTTTTAACTATACGTCCCATTGACTGTTGTGTTTTGTATATTTATTTATATATTTACCAATAACCTACGTGTCGGCTTCTAATTTAAAAAGTAAACAAAAGAAAATTTATTTTTCTCCTCACATAAAACATTTCCAAAAACCCCAAAAAAATGTTGCATCTTTGATTCTTACGCTATATGTATACACAATAATAAAATAAATAGAGCTCCTGATTGTACTACGTTTAAAATTTTCTCTTGTGTAAATCATACCTACATCCCTAAACGAATAGAGCTCCCACATATGTGTGGGTGCTTACATCTAACACACGCGTGTCCCCGATCGTTGATTTTTATACATCGAGAGAGAGAGAGAGAGAGAGAGAGAAAGGGCTTAATTTTGAAGGGATTCCCAAGATTTGCAGCCAATCACGCGACCATACGGGCGCTCTAATGGACTCTGTGAGACGATCGACATAGGTATACACATAGGTATATAGGTACCTACAATACGGATAAGAGTGAAAATTCGAAGCATATTATACACACATAATATAATAATAGAAAGGAGTCGAATTCATGTGTGTTCATATATATATATATGCGTGCTTATAAAATAGGTCTTGGATGTATATACATATATAATTGTATAATACCAGCTCACTCGAGAAATTCTAAATCCTCCCGTATCCGTATTATTGAAAACTCGGTACAAGTACGGTAGGTAAGCGTTTATCCTAATACCTATATTATACGTATAGGTGTTAATATAAAAAAAGAAAAAAAAAACAACAACAAAAATATTGGTATAGATACTTTGTTGTATTAAAATGTTTTATTTATTCATAATCCTCTCTTCCACTTGGGCAATTGAAATCAATTGAGCATCTTCCGTCTATACATTGCCTATACATACATACATACATATATACATATATATATATATAAATAATATATATATAAATTGTATAATACATATTATTATTATTATTATTATATATGTGTATCACCGAGCTTGACCCGCCTCTTTCCAAGCATCGAGAGCCTCAATTGCCCGACAATGGGCCATGACTACTATTTATCTATATATAGGTACTCTTTTCGGATAGTTTCGTCTTCTATACTCACTTGTCCCGCGTATTCACGTTACATGTACCTATACTTACTTACGACGGAGACACGGCAGACGGCAGCAGTGATGTTGTGTTAAGGGAGAGAGAAAATACGAACCGACCAAGTAGACCATGCATATAAAGTAATAATACTTATGGGTACTGAACGAATGGATGGCACGAGGAGTGCGCTTCCAATGCTTTCGTAGAACCACGAGTTTCAAGTACCTATAGTGTAATAGTTGCTCAGATAAATCAGATACGCTCACATTGTAGTATAACGATCAAGTCGACGACGGACGATTAATTGATGTATATATGTAACTCGAGACGCGATTGGCGCATCATCGGTCTGTGTATAATATATAGTTATGCATCAACAAATTAAATCAGCGGCAACCGTTCGAGATCGAAAGAGTCAAATGCCCATAAATGGCCAAAAAAAGTAATAAACGACACATACGCGCATAAGTATATTGTAATGAATAAAAGGTTATACGATAATCCAAGAGCTCAGTCCACCGCATAGGTATTAATTTGAACACGCGACTGACGGCGCATGCCGACTCGACGAACATTTTGCCCTTCAATAATCAACCCTTTGTCCATTCACTGGTGGACTAAAATCGAACCGAGCCTGGTTTCCCAGTCCATCCAAAAGTAGTTAGCTGAAAGACCGTGTACGTATAGGTATATCCGTTACATGTAAATCCAACCCCGCCGCTAAGCCACATACAATACAATGTATTTAATTCCTAGCAGCTTCTTTTAGCGAAAGTCCATCACGCATTATACTACTCGACATGATGTACTGCATAGGTGTATGTGTATATATATATACATTGTACGGACTCTCGAGTGAACAATATAAGACGATACAACGAAATAACACAATGGGGCCGACGTCCGAGTACTTAACAAGCGTTCGGTGATGGATCGGCCACAGATTTTCACGTGATATATATCATATCTACATATGCGTAGGAAGAAATGCTTATGCGCAGAAAGCAATAGGTAGGTATTTATAAGTACGGCACGCGCCCCGTCGCACCGCGCCACAAAAGTGCGTGTATACATATATATATATATATGTATATGTATATAACACTTACTACTGGCGGAAATCCGATTCAGCGTCGCACCCGTGTAGGCTGTTTGCTCTCGTTGATCGACGATGTGCTCTATAATGTAATTCGATCTCGGTTGGGCTCGCAGTCTGCAGCTTTCCTTGGAACATTTCGAGTAACCAATGTTCTTTAAATAACTTTTGCAGTTTTGTTGTAAACAGTAATAAAAAAAAATAAAAAATAAAAAATCATAAGTGGACCCCGTTTCCGAGATCAGTGTCGATACGAAGCGAAAAGAGAGCAGCTCCAATTGGAGAAAAAAAAAATAAGCCGTTAGGACTAACTATAGCCATACCTTATATGTCATACGTTAATCGGCTTCTGTGATAATTGTAATATATATATATATATATTATTTGTTGCATGTAACAGTTGGAGCCTACGCACGAAGCCTCAATTATACACATTAGGAGAATGAAAGCAGCGCCGTGGCGTTGTTATATAATATGTTAGGTATAGCGTGCAAATGAAAAGAAAGAAATAAAAAAGACCAAAAGAGTGGAGAGGAAAAATGGTAAAATGGTCGCTCTTTTTGATGGCCCAACCGTACACATATTATGTAAAAATCGTCACCGTCAAATCTCCATTTTTCCATGACATATAATTCTTTTTACCTATTTTCTATTATTTTTTACATTCCTAATGCACGTAAATTGCAATGTGTGTACATCAGCTGCTGTGGCGTAAATATTAAAACGATCGCTGCGCCGTAATAGTAAAGAGTTATAATGTTTTTTCTTTTTTTACCATATTATCTTACAAACAACAGAACGTCCATTGATCCTAGCGCGTATCAGTACCAATCGCATTCCTATACACATGCACCCTTCGCCCAAAAAAAAAATACTGGGTACGCCCCCCGAAAAATTTATTAATTACATGGGACGAAGCAAGACAGAGAGGAGCTTAAACGATTCGACACATTCGACCCTCATGGTGTCCGGCGCGCGACGCGACACGTGCGGCATTTTGCACCAGGTGGTCCCTCGAAGAGCGAGGCGCGTGACTATAATAATATGTACACGCACGTATACGTAGGTGGGTACATTATGTACGCGCGCAGTAGTCACGCATCGACTGGCCCATAAATGCCCTTCCGCACTACATTTTCTTCTACTTACCTCGTATTATAATTTATTTTATATATTAGCCGTATACCTTCCTTACTACGTTTGGTCTACATTATTTACATACACGTACACGCGCGTACAACCATCACGGTGATAAGAGAGAAAGGCCGATTATGTCCACCATTGGCTGTTATGACTTATTTTTACTTTTTGCGAATAGGTGTTTTGTTTTTTTTTTTCCTTAACGTAAGCGCGCGCGCACACACACACACACTACGATGTTATTATCCGCGTTCGTAATTACATTTTCTCCGAGTGTTGTGACGTTTTTTTGTCATTTATGGTGTCCTTGGATTTTTTCGTTTTTCCCTTCGCCAAGTACTAGAATATTATTCTATCAACTTGAGGGGGAAAAAAAGGTCGAAAAAAACGAAAGTTAAAATCAACTTTTTCGTTAGTCGATTGATTAGGTAAATGCAAAGAGGAGTGAGAGTAAAAATCACACGGCAAACAAGAACATGATGGAGTTTCGTGGTCGTGCGCTCTTCCGCTTGTTTCCCCCCTGGCTGTTGCTTTCCGCGGGTGTTCTATCTCGGCTCGGCCTGCAATACATAAAGCAACGTTTAAGCGAAATTTCCCATAGATGTAAATACATGGGTTGTAATAATAAGGGCCACTTGGGCGCGGTGTACCTACTGGGGGGAGCCAAAGCACCCGAGCGCCCCCCGCCGCTTCTGTCTTTCTCCTCTTCTCTTCCGGAGATCCCCATAAACATGCTGTTCTGCATTATGGTGCCACCCCTTATCTCTTTTTCGCTCTCGAGTCGAGTACAGTCTGAAACTTCTTGCTTATTTTACGGTCGGACCCCAAGTTTGCACAAATTTATCATACTCGTACGTCCAGGGCCGAGTGAATTTTCGAGGGTAATCCTGGAGGGATCGAGGGTGAAAGGTGTCCGGAGTCATCTCATTTGTGCGCACATTGGTCATTTACGTGCTACAATGAGCACTGCACCCGTAGTACACGCATACGAGATCAATGCCGATGACCATGCACACGATGTGTACGTATTATTCCTATATACCTGTACTTATGACCTGATACATATATATAGGTACACGTATAGAGGGTCACCCGGTAATGGTTGTAATAATAATAATAATAATAATAACAATAACAGTAGTAGTAGTAGTATACGTATCCGATACTCGAATGATCACTGACTTGTCTCGCATAATTCATGCGCGTATCCATTATTACGTATACACACATGCATGATGATAGTAATAATAATAATACTACGTACCTCAAGCAAAGTAACCGATATGCCCCACTACTAAATAAATGAATCGAGACCAATAAACCCAATACCTTAAGCAGATTAAACAAGACGTAATTTATGTTTGCATTATAAAATTCAATCATCGTTTCTCTCTTTTTTTTTTTTTTTTTTTTTTTCAACACTGATTGACACTGCAATGACATCACTTCGAACAACAACCACAATGCTGTGCATGGATCGTATACACTTAACGCGTACACAATGGTTACCGAACAAAATTTAATGATAAACGCCACTTTCACATTTACACGGATCGGAAGTCTGCAAGACCTACAATTACAAGTAGCAACAGTATACATTATATACATATAGTCAGTGTAACATAATAAGCAGCAGCGGCAGTAGGAGCTAGACACAAGAACAAAAGCCAGCTGCACGCGTAATAGCTGTGGTATATAGGAACGTATATATATTAGAACTAAAGAGAGAGAGAGAGAGAGACGTATACGGTACAGAGACACGAGGGGTAGATAAAACTCCCGGGGGTATCTAGAGTCTCGAAACTATCTCTCGGGGGGGGGGGGAGTTGCCTTTCTCTCTCTTGTATCCTTGCAACGATGCCCTACTGATTGGTGTGGGAAGATGCGACCACTGAGCCGGTTAAGCCGATAGCTCCCTACTTTTATAGAGACGGATTTCTTCCTGTTTCTCCAAAGACGACTCTGGCTCTTTCTCCACGCGCGTTAGCCGATGCAGGGGGGTGTTCACGTAAGTATATATATATATATATACACACACACACTGTGTACCTTCTTGCCGGTTGGCGACTCCACACGAATCTCCTTTATCTCGTGCGTTAAATATTCATTGAACACATCGACGGATTCTTGAGTACGAATGATTTACATTTTTTTTTTTTTTTTTTTTTTTTTTCATTCGTATATATTTTTGTGCAGGTATATACTTGCAACATGTTCTGCCGATATGAAAGTTTGTTCCCGTCGCACACGATGTACCATATTATATAATATATACTGCATTTAACAATGCAATGCGGTGGAGGAGGATGTATATATTTATGTAGGAAAAAATTCCCGGATAATCATCCGGCCAGCGACGGCATCTCCAGATAATATTGTACAAGTATATAAATCTGTTGTTTCTCTTCATCTCGGCTTATAACTGGACGCTTATCTGCTCAGTGTCATAAACACGCCCCCGATCCACCCCTTGTCGTTGTCGTCGCTATTGTTTCGCATGTATGTATATACATATATATGTGTATATGTGTGTGTGTGTATATACATATATTGACTTTGCCACTCCACTCCATCCCCTCATATAGCACTGCTGGACGCGACAATGTCTGATATCTGCCCTTCATCCACGAACGCAGTGCACTGCACGCGCTCACGTATACTTTTGCTTGTATTGGCTTGTTTGTTTAATGCGCACATGTATGGGTGTATGCGTCATGTACCCATCATACAGGTAAATAAATTTTTCTATTGTAATTGTGACGTTGCGTGAGCGTATATTTATATGTATATAGAGGTCACTTGTCGTCCACGTAGGGAATATGATTCTCTGCATAAACGCATTACCTATATATATATATATAAGTAGTTGAGACACAAAGTGCACGACGCACGACGCACGACGTAGTGTCGAGGTGATTTGTATATATAGGTACAGGAGGCGGGACGCAACAGGACAAGATGTTTATCCGATGGTTTGCGGTGCGCCTCAGGCTGTGTACCTAAGTGTATATACGGAAGCTATACGCGCGTATTATTACGCACGTGTGCATGGGGTTGCGTGACGCGCTCTGGTCAACTGGATACCTATATCATGTATGTATACATACCTCGAATTTCAGAGTCTGCATACCCCCGAAGGTTCATTCAACGAAACAAAGTAGGTAGATCATGCGGATTTACACGTCTATACGTAACAGTTTTCATGCATCATTTCCCTCAATTCGAGGGGTAGGCAAAAGGTGGTAATAATAATGTTACGTGAAAAGATATAATAATTTTACATGCTTGTAGGTATATATGTTATGATTAAACGCAATTATTCAACCGTCGTCTCCATTTCGGAAAAAGCTGTCCTATAGGTATACTTGTAAGTACTTATCTACCTTGGGAGAAAAAAAAAAAAAAAAAAAAAAAAAGAGCAACTCTGCTCTCTCGACTACTCGTGTTGCATATTTATGTACTTATATACACGTGTATGATGTACATGTGTATGCTTGCGCTTACATATAGGTAAGGTATACCTACATCCGAGAAACAGTACACCATTCCCCTTTTCTTGAAAAGTGCACTTGTTGCGAGCCAAACAATACCGAAATTGTGCCCTCAATACCTCGCAATGCTCGGGTCGTAGTACCACCTATATGTACCAATTATTATTGTGCTCTCGAGGATCATGGTGTACCTGTATATAAGTATACAAGGGCCTCTGTGTTGTTGTTGTTGTATCTCGGTATGTAATTGTCCGATCGCCATAAAGCCATTAACAGGGCGCAATCATGGCCCTTTGCTCGACAATGCTGCTGCTCGTTATTTTTTTCTCACACGCGTCATTTTTTTTAACCACAACTTACAACTCGTAAGTAAGTATCGAGGTTTTCGCTGCAGAACCCGTCGGGTAATAATTCGGAAGAACCGCGGTGGTTCGTTACGGTTGAGATACGCGATCGGGGAGGGGAGCTCGGGAGCAAATAACGAGGCTCAATTGAGTTAGACCAAGTTTCGTGTACATATTCATTTAAGTAGAGAAGGAGCGCTTTAATACAAATCGACAAAGTAACAGCAGCAGTCGCATTTAAGAGGTGAATCATACAAACATATATAAGTATAGGGCCCTTGACGCCCGACGCTGCAGCTCTCAGCTTTTCAAACACCCCTCCTCCTCCTACTCCTCTTCCTTGTCTCTGTAGGTTGTACACATTACTTTTTTCGTCGTCGTGTCTCGACGTTTCTCCGCGTATCTCTCAATTGTGCCGCTCAGCTATTTTCATTCTCTCTCTCTCCCCCCGATTCGTTCTCGGCTCTTTCCTCTCCCATAATATAAACCCCGACCCGTCTAAATAAAGGTCTCTCATTCATCCACCGTACCCCCACAATGCAATCATCGATCAAAATAGAGCTAGCCTTTAAAAACCCAAGTTTACCCTCCTCCTTCAATTTACCTTACTTTATACTTTTTTCTCGTTGTATGGTAAAAAATTCTGGTTCACGCGTCATGTGCATAGATGCATCATCCCCGTCGCGTAATCCTATAGCTTATTCGAGTCGGAAAAGGAAAGACAAGTTAAAAATCACGAAAACCACCGACCAGCGGTATACGGTAGACATCACCTTTCTTCCAACTAAAGTACGAAAATCAGATTAATACAGAGAGAGAGAGAGAGAGAGAGCTCATACGTATATATATATATGAAAAAAAAAAAAAAAAAAAAAAAAAAAATTGTCAAAGACACAAGGTTTCTTTCGGGCCGATACTCCTCAACAGCTTGTCAGGGAGCCAGTTATACCGATCCGCCCATCTGTTGTCACGCTCGTTCTCTTTCTCTCTGTACACACACTTTTGGGTGCAATTTGCAAAAGCCCCCCTTCACCCCTACCATGTTAATCGCCCCCGACGACATCATTCCCACTTACAAATACCGGACCAACAAATTCCTCGTCCGCTGAGAGGGGGGGGGGGGAAAGATCACGAGGATGAGGAATACGACACCAGTTGCTAATAAGTATACCACTGGAGACTGTACTTATGTAGGTGTATGTATACCTATGGGTGAAACTGCCCGTGCAATTACGCATGGAAATTTCTGATTCATCGGCACTTTTTTACTCGGTTCGCTTTCACACTCGGCTGCACAGCGTCGCGTGTTTCGCTCCCCCATGCAATCTCTCGCTCACTGCCGAGCTGGGCCCTACGTGTAGTTACGAGCTCCATTCATTCGTTTGCTAATCGATGAATAAAGATATTACATAATTGGGCCGAAATTGAGTGGCTCCGGAAAACAAAAAAAATGAGAGAGACATCTCTTTAATTTCGCTGCAGGATTTGCATACACGTGTAATACATTATATACACATTTTAACAGGCTTTGCTGGGCGTTATTTATATATTATGCAGAGGAGCTAGGTGGAGATGCCACACGAGCACGAATATACTTACACCTTGATGACGCTCTCTTATTTATGCCGACGTTATGGGCCGCCGAGCGATAAGTCATCTCGTACCCTTTTTTTTTTTTTTTGCTCTCTCACCCCAATAACCCTCACGTATTTATCGCTATCGTGAATATTTTTCATTAGGCGCGTTACGCGATGGGAGGCTGGATTCACGTTTATCTCATCATCCATCGTTATGACCTCCTCTCTGCGACAACCTTCAATTGAACAATAATTGATCGATCGACCGATAAATCACGGTGCAATCTCTTATGTATAATTATAATTGTTGACGGTTATATGACATGTATAACAGTACAACTACCAAGTCGTAAACGTGTTGGAAAAGAAAATTCATATACTTACCTCGTATTGATCAAAACAAAAATCGAGAAAGGTATTTAAAACAATTGCAAGTTCTACAAACGCGGTGAGTCATGCAGTAGCGGTAGGAGCAGTTGGTGTATAGGTATAATATTATACACCGTAGTAGCACGTTTTTACCTTCGGGAGCATTCGTGAATACTTATACTCCCCCCGGACAGCATCCGCGAGAGATTGAGAAATATGATCTGAAGAGAGTCTGCTGAAAGGAGTCCGCTTTTGTGGAACTCTGTTGGCATGCACGCACACGTATGTAAGTATGTACCATACAATTATATACACGTGTGTATAGTTGAAGGAGGAGGAGATGCGGTCTTGGGTTACAGTCGGCGTGTGTGGCGCCTCAGGTGTCTTCGATCCCTTTTATGTATAGGCAAATCACTCGCCGACGGTTCTTGCGGTGCCGAAGCAAGAGCTGCGGACCCCCCCGATATTACGTTATTTCGGCGGAGCGGCTTCTCACCGAAACGGCGCGCAAACACCTTTCCCGTGGCAGATACTTGGTACATATACATATATATATATATAAATGTATACCAATGTACCTCATACGTATACATACCTAACATGCGTCACCTTTCTTTCTTTCTTTCGTTCGCTCGCTCGCTCGCTCGCTTTTGTATTACCGAGAGACCGATCGAGCATTCCGCCCAAAGTGCTCATGGATAAATAACACAAAATAAGTGCATGTACACATTATTAGGTATTTATAGTTATTAAGAAAAAGTTCGTGTAAAATGTTATTCAAACAAAGCGTGCGCTGGTCGGTTCAATATTAATCATTATACCTCTTGATGAGCATGATTGAACTGAAAACAATGGTACTTTCAACCAGCAAAACAACTCGTTGATCGATTATTTCCCTTTCCGACTCGAAAGAGAGCAGTTGACGCTTTTATTTCGACTGTCAGTCTTTTGTTTCATAGTTCATGCATGTCAGTCATTTTTTTCACGCAGCCTGATAAATTTTGATAGCCAGAGAAAAGCGAGTTTTTTTACGCCACGTCACGCCCATGTACCGCTATAATGGAATGGAAGGAAGGCATATCACAACATAAACATATTTTATCTGTATGTGTACGTACGTGCCTGCCACGCGTCGCGCGTGCTCGTGGTATTTATGGGAGCAGGTGAAACGCGAAACTGTGCAAGTGATAATGCTCGAAGCAAACATAGACTCGCGCAGTTATACGATTGTCGCATCGTATGAACATACGGGTTGATTACACACACGCACACATATCCGCGCACGACGAGTGTTGAAGAGTCTATAGCTGTTGCGCGACTGTCGATGATGCGCGTTGCCTATTTTGTCTTTATATTACTTTTTTTTTTTTTTTTTTTTTTTCCTTCAAACTTTGGAAAAATAAAAGTCACGTGGGTGCAATAGAAACGAGATCAATTAATTGTTGTTGGATATTTGTCAGAAAGACTTGGGGGATGAGAGGGTACTGCGTATATGCGCACGGGAGAAGGTATGGTACGTATACATCATACCTTTGGTTCAGAAATGACTAGTCGTGAAATGCGAAATAAATAATATACATTAATGATGATAGCACATGTCCGATTAGCCTCCATCATTGACTCGCCGCCTGCTGTCGGCGCCTCTCTCTCTCTCTCTCTGCTGGGGGTGCGAAGATATGCCCATACATTACATTAAAAATACACCCCTTGGTAAATAACGCTATAGCTATAGCCACGTACATGTATACTTGTCCGCGACAGCATGCAGGATGATTCGTCGTGCTCCGTGGCATGGTAATCGCATCACTATGGACGCATGATGATGTTACATAGGAATTGTACCTACACAACAATACATGCATTCCAAGGGATGTAGGTACTTTGTACCTATATATTTTATACCATAGGATCAGCGCGAGTCATTCACGGCGATGAAACACCCATGCTTGGCTTCAATAAAACGCCCACGCTATTGAGTTGAGTTATCGTAAAATCATGACGTAAAACAGAGAGAGAGAGAGAGAGAGAGAGAGAGATGCGAGTCGTTGGACGCGTAATTGTCAAAGATTAATTGATGCATATATTATGAATTATTAATACCTTTAGTAAAAAAAAGAAAAAAAAAAAATTGTAATCTGCTTCGCGGAAAACTATTTATTATTATTTTTTTTTAATTTTCTTTTTCTTCCTTTATTTATATTGTAAATGGCTGTCGACCGTGCTAGTGTTGAAATTAAAAACCTTGAGCTTGCATCAGTTGAAAGTAATCGTCCATCTGGACGAAGGCGCGCCCGCAAATATAATTAATAAGTGAGTAACTCGGTGATTTCGACCGAAGCGATAATAATGTATATATAAAGCATACAGTCACTGCGTGGAGTTTGGGATTTTTCTAATTTTGCGAGAAAAATTGAAGCCAACAGTTGATCGGCAGCTGCGAATTGCAAAATTACCTTGGTTGTATGTACAACATATGGAGGTCTTTTACGCTCGCCCGCGGTTTGCCAATGGCATAAAGACCATACTACCTGTATATGTATCTCTCTCTGTGTGTGTGTGTGTGTGTGTGTGTGTGTGTATTACGGATGCATCAAGCTTGGCACGCGTCTCTGTCTGCAGGTGCTCGCAAAACGATGCATTCAGCTCAATGCATCTGCAGCTCTACGTGCCTTTGGTTTTTTCCTATTTTCTTATTCTTCGCCCATCCGGCTATTTTATTAGGTAGACAGGCAGATACTTTATAGCCTCTGTTGGAGGTACCTCCGTTTTTCTCGCTACATGAATTTTTCATCGCAATGTGCGGAGCGGCTCGTGCGCATAGAACTAATTAATTTATACTTTTCGCTATTCACATTATATTATATATAGGTATCCAAGTACTGGGTGTATCGATAAGAAAGCAACAGTTTGTTGGTGCACGATTACAATCCTAACTTGTATAAGGTATTGCTGCCGAGAATTAATTTCCTTGGCCCAACTTTGGACCTTTGGGGTGATGCATGCATATATATATATATGCACGAGACTAGAGAGGGGAGTGCATCATCATCGACAACAACTGCAACTAGAGCCTTTTCGATGTACGATATAATATCGACGCCTCTTACGAAGAACAACGGAGCTCAGATTTTCCCCATGTTAATTCAAATGGAAAAATCTGAGCTCCGTTGTTCTTCGTAAGAGGCGATCCTACAGTGATATTACAATAATTATGTAGCCAATGTCCGTACAGTGCTTACCTACTTTTTATATGAGCCCTTCGTGTACGCTTACTTGTATGATATAAATTATATTATAGCGATGAGTAAATTATATATTTCGGTATAGGAGCACGAGACGGGCAAACGTGCGCTGCAACGATATAATATTGAATTTCCGAAAGTGGGCGATGGTATACCTATCTAAGTGTAAGTATCCGCTTACCAAAGTGGTGAATGCGCTGACACGCGTGCCAAAAGCGTGAAGCTGCAGCAGACCGATGCACGGAGAACGAAAGAAGAAAGAGGGTGGGCCCCTCGCCGTTAAGTAATGCTCTTGTTCCCTTTCATTAAGTATTTCGCTGCTGTGGCACCTCTCGCTCCCATTCCGCGAGATACACAATAAATTGCAATTCCCATATATCATACATCATGTAATACCTATACTTACACTTTATTATAATGTGATGAGCACATAATATATATATTTATCATACATGCATCTTAACAACTGTAGGCTGGAATTATTATTATTATTATTATTATTATTATTATTATTATCGACCGCCGCTCTGATTTAATCATCATCTATATGTATGTTTGTTTGCAGAGTGTCGCATAGTAATAATGATAATGATAATGATAATGATATTGATAATAATAATAATAATAATAATAATAATAATAATGATAATGATACGTAAGAGTTCAGGTAGTGTATTAAGCCAAATATCTGGATGATTTTTTTCTGCATAGTCCCTGCACCACCAGCGTAGTCACTACATTCAGATAAACTAGGAGAGTAGGTATACGTAAATACTTTTCATGCACATGTAATTATATAATCGATTGAAAATTTAATTTTCAACACCTGAAAATTCAATGCACCCATTGTTTAAGCATTGCATGCGGACAGCTTGCCCTTGACGAAAAATTAAACTCAATTGAAAAAATATATATAATACGCGTGTAATTTGCTGCGACATAATTATACTTATCCCTCACGTAAAACAAGAAATGATGGATCCATAGGTATGTAAAGGTACAGAGTCAGGGTAATACTTGACAATGAGAAAGAAATGCAGGTCGTGTGGCTTGCAATACATATAGGTATACTCACAGCATTATATACTTTACGATTGTAGTTCTTGCAGTATGTATATGTATATATTAATATATAGCAGCGGTTTACCACGAGACGCGTGCAGGCAGTGCATCTCCTCCAGGTGTTTTGTTCGTTCCATCTGCACGTACGAAGAGAGAAAGACGGGATAACGATGCTACAGAGGCGACTTTCACCGTAATATAAAGAATATACTTGACAATAATTTTCGAGCACGCGCGAGCTGCCTATATCTAATACTTATCTACAGGTATGATCTTTCGGATCCATCGGGAAAGCTCGTATTTCTTCCTCGAACGTGCTGCAACCCCCTCTCTCTCTCTCTCTCTCTCTCTCTCTCTTACCATCCATTGCGCAGGGATTGCGTTAAACAACCTCTCGACATTTCGAGCTTTCCATCTGTCTATATTTATTTTATATGTATAATATAATTACAACAACGAGATATCCATCGTTTCATTACCATTTTCGTCGAATAATTTGCAAAAATCCTCCGATCTTATTGCTTATACACAAGTACTTAATATGTACCTTACATTTTATGTTGCATATTTTTTATTTGAGCTAAAGATTTTTAAACTGCTTTTAAAAATACAGGTAAGTACACCTTATGTATACCCATGCACGATCTTCTTGACGAGTAGGTGTGTGCGTAGGTTATTTCGAGTTATTTTTGTAAAAGTTGGTGATGATTGATATACATATATATAACCGCAGCTGCAGTAGCGTTATATATGTTTATAGATATAATTACTGTAGCAAATGATAATTATGTGTCAACTAATAGAAGGCGACGGTGCGACGCGTGGCCTGTGCTATACGTAGACACTAAGTATTATTATTCCTCATTTCTCGCTCATGCTTGCGTTACCTATATATATATATATACACATATGGGATGTACCTATACGTATAAATAAGATATAGGCGTGCGCGGCTCGTGCCGGTAATGAGCCCGCATAGTACAATACTTGTAAGCTCTCCCGAACGAACAAACCAACCAACCTACCCAAGACTACTACCTATACTTACTACTACTGCGACTGTTGTCGCGTGCTCGAAATACTTATGAGCGACGCGCAATTTATTATTGCCCGCCCAACGACTACGCTTTCGCTATACCTACATACATATATATATATATGCATACCTACAGGTACGCCTCGATGTTGTTACTCCTGATAGGAGGAGGATGTGTATTATATGGTAGTACACTTACCTATCCGTCCGTCCCATACGACCGCGACGAGCCGCTGATACGAGACGCTCCTGCTCCTAGGAGGAGCTTCCATTTTGCCGGCTGATGTGTACCACACAATTATTAAAATTTTCCGTTGAATTTTACAAAAGGAAAAATTGGTATATTCTCGAATGTGCACGTCCGAATAATAAACGATGATTATCGGGGGTGGGCGCGATCTGCCTCTTCTCGTGATTTGTCGCGCGGCCGAAAAATTGAAATTCGCTTAATTATTCGAGATCCGAGGCCGCTGATTGCGCGGTTACGCCGGAATATAATATCATTATTAAACGGAGGTGGCAGCTCGACTCCTCCTTCGTCGTCGTCGTCGTCTCACCGGGCCACCTCGCATCGCGTGTCCCGCGCGCCGCCTCGTTAAAATTCAGTGCACGGATGATGGAGCGAGCCCCTGCACCCGATGTTCCGGTAAATCACTCCGAAATGAGCCTTCTATTTATATTTTTATCGATCCACACGCAGGAATAATTTTCGCCCCAATGATTCGCAAACGACATCCTTTCTCCCTTTTTTCTTCTTTAACGAGTTCCCCCGCCAGCGTATATATATATATATATATATATATATATACATTTATATACTTATACTTATACACAAGTATAATTTCTTCATCAACGACATATTATATTAATATCTACTTTCACGCGTCCGCTCTCACGAGATCATTGGGATTTCTTTTCTCCTTCGCTCGCGTGTATGTATAATTATCTCCTATCCGTCCTTGATGGATTTATTTATTTGTCAGCAGTGCCGATATCTCGCATCGATCGTCCATCTGTTGGGCCAACGAGACTCGATCGCGCATGAGAACAATGTACTCAACAACATCCACAATGACATCCTCGATGTGAACTACTATGCACTTCATTTGCGTACCACAAATTATACAAGTACAGAAAGAAAAAGCAGAGAAATTTCACGACTACGCATACTTTTTTTTTTCTTTCTTTTTTACGCTCGCCGGTCGCTTTTTTTGATCATCGAGCGACGAAGCGCGCACATTATTATCGATTCGATCTCACGTATGGCCTCGCAACTCGTTCCGAAGGATCCAAGCCTTCTTCTTGCTGGCTCCTTATCTTTTGGTATCGGTGCAGAGAAACGAGATCGCTTGGTGCCTGTCGCTGCGAGAGCGCGCGACTGCTCGTTTTATCGCCCCTTTTTATTTGCTGTTTATTGCACAACCCCCTCTCATTTTTTGGTCGATTTTTGGGACGCTGTCGTGTTGACAAAAAGCGGGTTGCAGGCAATATTTACGGCGCCGTTTCCACCAAACGTAAAAACAAATATTGCGGAAGCCCGAAGGAAAATTTGCATTCAAATGTGATGACCAAAACAGCCCGGAGGAAAATCCTTCCAGACATGCATACATACATACATACATACATACATATACCCTTATACCTATATGTATGATATAAAGAAAATAAGGTAGGCATATAGGCATGAACGCGCACGCACGCGACCAAGGAGAGGAGCAGATGTCGATGCGGAGAAGGAATAAGAGATGACAGCGCCGATTACACGGATATTATTTATCCTCCCAAGGGGTTCAGCTGCAATTTGACGCCTTTCCTATTTGACACACGCGTATAATATTTATCTACGGCGCGATCGTTCAATGTTTCCTCTTATTGTCTCTCAGGGCGATTACATGATGCGATGCGTATCTCCATTTGAAAAGAAAAAATATTTAACGCCTTGTCTCCTCAAATCTCTTGTCTTTATCGAAATGTTATACGAGGGCAACCCGTGGTTAGAAAATTTACAACAATTTCAAGGTCTAAGCAAGATATTTTTTTTTTTATAATGTTTCTGTTCACATAACATAATAACGAGGTGTATCTATATGCGTGGGGCTAAAATCAAGGCGCAAGAAAAGCGTACATTTTTTTTCCTCGCATGGTAGGCAAGCATATAATAATATAGGTAAGCGAGCGTGAACTCGTGCAGCGAACCCGAGTCAAGAAGAAAAGGAGGGAGAAACCAAGGGACAATGGCATTGGTAAAAAAAGACCGGACGACACTTTTCGAATGGACTTGAGTAAATATAAATTGAGTGGCAAAGTGCGCGAGTGTATCTTTTTACCTGGAAAAATCAGAGGCCCTGTATGTATAAGGTAGCCAAGTATTTTCCTGCCCGGCCGCCGAGGGCTCTCAGAGCAACAGTCCAGCATCCCTGCAATAAATCAGAGCCGAATGAACAAAAGTGTGTTTTCCTGTCGCACCATTATATCCCGTGTTTTTCTCGTACTTGGAAATCCGGATGGTTCTATCCGTGGTGCCAATGGCACTTCATCTATATACCGTATGATACATGTACATGGAAAATATTGAGCACCTAGTCCAGGACGAAGATTAAACTAGTAGTATATTATTGATTCGGAGCACCCAAAACTTTTTTTTTTTTTTCATCCTCGAAGCGTCACGAAATCGAGTAAATTATTTACCCTCGATCCGACACTAATAAACCTGACAAATCGTCAAAAGTTTAACCGCCCGAAGGTGTTTCGCTAATAAGCCGAATCGGCGTCCGTGCGAGTCGAGAGGGCTATAATATTATACACCTAACCGATCCAATTAATTTGACGCGACGTCGCCTCGGTCCTCTTTCCTGCACCTCACCGGCTCTGCGCATTTAATTACGGCCAGCGGCAATTAACTTTGCAACGCGTCTCGGCGTGAAAAGTGGCGCCTCTGACGAATCGAGGGGGAAAAAACAACCCAACTTTTTTCACCGCAAATCTGGAGATCGATCGATGCTGCAGGCCGAGATCGTTTAAGCGATATACTCAATAATTGAAAGCCCCGACTCAGATTTTGTCGCTCGCGTGGTAAAAAAAAATCAAGGCTTGTTGTTATTATTATTATTATTATTATTATTATTATTATTATTATTATTATTATTATTATTATTGAATTTGGTCCTCGCCGATGAACTTATGCCGTGAAAGTTCGATCAAACGGAAAAAAATGAATTGATCGTTTGGAGGGACAGTATAGGCCCCTTAGTCATCACACCGTCATCTGCATCTATACATTGTCAATGGAATCACACGGCGCGGCGGTTCTCGATCAAAATCGAGGAAAATTCAATTGCCGCGATTTCGTGGTGCTCATATTGTACACAGTGCGGGTGCGAGACAAAGAATAAGAAAATCCTTCACCCTCTCTTCGTCAAAGAGTTTTCACGCTTTGAGAATTAAGCTGCTGTCATTACAAAGATGTTATTGTACCTTATGTATAGGCGAGCTCGAGCATATATTTTTGATGAATCGACGATCGCCCATATCGATCTTGCAGCTTAAACTGTTTGCATTATATGTATACCATTTCTTGAGTTTTCAATTTTAAGGAAACCAAAAGAAGGGGGTCAGCGACATCCCGCGCTGCATTTGTACATATATATTTATATGATGCCGGCCCTACCTACAACATATAGGTATACGCGCCCATACCACCATTATAGATTAATGTGAGATCGAGAACGTGATGGATCACTAATGTATAGTAAGTGTAAGTATATGTGTATTCGTGTAATAATAGGTAGGTAGGTAGGTAGGTAGGTATATGCAGGTTATATGTTATATATATATATGTATACTGCTTCTCCTCCGTACATGGTATGGTAACATGTATACCATACGTACGCGCCCTCTGGCTCCCCTCCTCGCGGATTCCCAGGCGATTACATCTCGTTCGGGAGTCTCACATATTACATCCCGAACAGAAGTCACACGTGCAGGTATATATAGGTAAGTCGAATGAATGAACGGAAGAATACTAGGTAGAAGAGGGAAGAAAGAGAATATACGTGAGGCATCAGAGAGTACTATAGAGAGAGAGAGAGAGAGAGAGAATATCCTCTATTGATATTTTGGACGGTGGGCCCGCGCGACCGCACTGCGAAACCTGCCCTCCTCCTGGAAGAGGATCTCAAGTGCCAGCAGCTTGTGTACACATAATGAGCGTATACCTGCGAGCCCATGGACCTTTTCATGGCTACCTTACGCCTAATGTCTTCGAAGATCTGAAATATGAACGAGTTTGTATACATGATGTATAAGCGCTGATGTATGTTTTGTGTATACCTACACCAGTAGCACTCACGAATGAATGAATGCCGCTCTCCCCTCTCTATAAATGCTGCACATACTACTCACTACACGGGCATATATATACATCCTGCATAGAGAATTGTTGAAAGGCCCGAGTCAAGGAGTTGACTCTTCTTCTTTCGATCCCTTCGCAGATATATACATTTATAAAAGTCATCATTCTATTCTCTATTTAGCTTGGGAAGCAAGGCAATAAAACAAATGGACTTTTTTTTCCTTTTTTTTTTTTTTTTTTTTTTTTTTTTTTTTTTTTTTTTTTTTTCATTCCAACCGTGGTGCCAAGAAGAGAGAGAGAGAGAGACCTCGCGAAAATGACTTTGCGAAATTATCCCATTCGCACTTAATTAAGGGGCGTTTGTATTCAGGGCGTTTTGAATTTCGTTTAAAAAATAAAAATGCATGTGTACGGATCGAGCCAACCTATACCTAAGTGTGTGCGTGAGCGTATAATTTGTCCGGAGCACAGTTTGATTTTCGTGGTCACCAAGGTATGTACGTGTGCGAAATTTTAAATTTCGAGGCCAGCAGGATACCCGTTTGATTGAGGAAAAAAAGGCGAAGGAGGGGGGGAGCGAAGGAATAATCGCGGTTTATCATTTTTGATTAACAAGCTCGGGATCGGGTTCCCTCCGCTCTACCGCGAGAGATATCTTCAAGGGGCGCACCGCGAAACCGCTTTGGCGATAATTAACCGGGCCGACCAGCCCGCCAACCAACCAATCAGCCAACAATGTGACAATCTGTTAAAACATCGAACCTGATATATATATAAATATATAGTGGTGCTTGTTTATTCTCTTGACTACCTACTACGTCGATAAAGCGATCGGTTAGCGAAATAACCCTTGCGCACACCGAATGTCGTATATGTGCCGAGCATAATGCTTTAATCACTATCCAAAAGAATGATTATCAATATAAAAAAGAATGTCTGACGAACAAGTGGCACTTGATGATGAAAATAATAATAATGATAAAGTTGTCCTGCTTTCATTATCGATAGAAGCTTGATTTACGAGAATAATCACCTATATACATTTATACGCACTATATGTATATGCGTATAGTTAATCGAAATTTGCAACCAACATGGATGTATTGTAATATTTTGATTGGAGCCGCCAGGTGAATCTCAGATAAAAATTAAAAGGCTACAGAGCGTTGTTGAAACCATGAATGAGACTAGCCTGGAGAGTCCCGAGACGAACTGCACGCGGGGGAAAAAGAAGAGAGAGCTCAGCATCGGTATAGCCGGAAAATAACGTTACGTAACGAATATCTAATACGGGGTGGCAGCAGGAAGGGAAAAAGAGGCGGGTGAGCTTGACGGAAAAATTAGTCGAGGCCTATCGAAAGGTATGTATGTATGCATATATATATATATATATAATACCCATTGTCGGACATTTGGCCATTGAATCCGTTCACCTGGTCCCTTTGTGACTGTATACTCGCTCGTCTTGCCCAATGCACCCTATGGATGCGCTATTCCAGAGTTGATTGTTCGGATTTGTTGCGGTTGCGTGGGCGTGCGCCCCTAAATGGATTTCCGAGGCAATCGGCGGGAAATCGAGAGACCCCTTTGGGCCCATCGCCTCGGCATATTCTTTACACTGCTGCAGTTTGGCAAGCACATCAGAGCTCCAGGTGACGATATAAAGACGACACCGCACGCAGACAAAATGAATGCTGGGCCGGGGGTGTGCAGCAGCCCGAATCCGCAATGGGAAAGGGGGGCCTTATATACATACATACATATATATAAACGTGATGTGAGTGTATTTTTTGTGTTTGAATGCGAGCCACGCGCACTCGAATGAGAAAAGTCGAGTGGTCGATGCGAGGCGATGCCATGACATCCGTACTGCTTAAGTATATACCTACCCCTATATATATATATACACATATATCATATTTACCCATCATCGGTGGATGAAGTGCAGCGTGCGAATGAACTGCCAACAACGCCGAGCTACCATGGGACTCTCGATATATTCATTGATTGACTTTTGTCGTTCGTCGCCACAGCATGTCTGTACTTGCATTGTGTTATTTTAATACCAAAAACTGAACCTCTGCTGAAAAAGAATGATGATGATGACGAAGTTGTCACAGTAGTCGCGTAAAAGACACATCGTACCTATATGTATTTACATGTTGTTTAATTATATAGTATAGCTTAGCGGGATGGGGGAGGAGTAACAGGATAGTTATTTGGAAAAAGAGAAAGAGTGTAACGTAGATTATTGGAAGAGTCCAGCAGGAGAGGGAGAAAAAGCCTTATCTGGGCTCGTTCCGGGCCCGAGCCGTGCTTATCGGCCTACAGATAGGCGCCTCCGCAAAGCTGCGGTGATCGCTCTTCACCCCTCACTGCTCTAATCCCGGCTATAACGTCTTTCTTTCCCTTGGATTTTGACCACCTCGCTTGATCATCACCATCATCACCACATGCACACACACACACACACACCCATACATTATAAAGTATGTCGTTCTACGGGGAGAACCACGTATGCAACACGTGTTGTGCAATAATCCAACGAAAGGAGAACGAATGCAGATTGACGCAGCCTTTATGTTTCAATCGCGTGTTTTAATTCAATATTGAAATCCTCCGGGACAAATTTCCATCCTGACCTTAATTTCGCTTTCTCCGTCGGCTTCGTTTTTACGTTTCGTTTGTGCCTTTCTTTCATTACAATTCATGTATAATAATTGTGTCTCGTTCAATCTTTTCAAACTCTCTCTCTCTCTCTCTCTCTCGTTAAGTTACTAGTATAATATTATGGTGTGCAACGATATAGGGGAAAGTCTGTCCACGCATCCTTCATTCTATCAAAATTAATGCTTGCACGGACTCTTACGCGATTTTACCTGTAGGGATACGAATTTTGCAGCAGGGGTCGGAGGATCATCCGCACGCTCGGCATCGAAAACTCCGGCGGTGGTCTCCTCTCTTCCTCTTCTGAGGTATATATGCGACATACATTATCAGTTATGTGCCATGTATATATGTATGCAGCTAATGACTTTGTGGATCCGGCCCCGCACAATACACCTATACATTATCATACAGCCCATATAGTATATTCAACGACAGTGTATACATATACATTGGTATTTTATGACAATTTTCCATACACACACACACACACATATGGTATATATATATATATATATATATATATATATATATATATATATATATATATATGTATTACATGTCTACCGGGTGTTTTTCCTTTCTCCTCTCTCGGGCCGACATTTTTACCATTACGTAAACATAAATTTTTTAAGCTACATGTACCTACCTACCTACCTTATACCCTCGCTTTCAAAATGAATCAGTCATCTTGCCGAGAAAGAAATTTTACATGGTAAAACATATTTTTGGAATGACGGACAAAAGCGCACGCGCTTCACCCTCGATCAAATTTAATAATATCGCAAAGTTTATTGAGCATTACTCGTTTTATACGTACGCGTGTACGCGGAATGACGTGAGCGTAGGGCCGATATTGACTTTTATTTCTTGTAGTACTTGCATATAAGTATCGCTCGAGCTTCTGCATTGAAAATTTTTACAATATACCACACTGCATTATAATACTACATGCATACGCCTATCTGCCTATATATGTATATCCTATCCTATATTGTATGCAGGGCGCGTCGACAACTATGGCACGCGTCGTGTCCTTTTAACATGATGTTGCGTGTATGTATCCTAGCCCGTGCATCTGCTTTTATGGGCCCGACGCGGACACCTTTGCTCGTCTCTTGCAGCTTTTTTGTTTTTTCGTTTGTGCATGATGATGAAAAAAAAAAGTATCGAAATTGTCGATGGCGCAAAATATTTATAATTCATACAGGTGTCCGATATGCATTTATAAATAATGACGATAATTTGTGAATCAAGTGGGCCTCGAGCGCGATCGGGAGGAAATCTGTATTCCATGCGAGTACCTATAAAATTTGCGATATAATTTTGAAAAACTGTTTGCTGTGCAGGCACAATAAATTTAAATCGAACGACAAAGATGGGGGAATAAATCCAAGAAAAGGTGTTTTTCTTTCGAAATTACGAGTAAAAAAAAAAAAGTAAAAAAATTAAAGAAAAAAAAAAAAAAAAAAAAAAAAAAATCAGAGAGAAAATTATTTCTTGGGCGCACCTGCAAACGAGAGTGTCACGCGGTGCACTCGCCGCCAAGTAAAAGAAAGAATAAGGAGCAGCGAGAGACGAGGACGAAGATGACGACGGCGATAAATCCTGAGGCTCGCTTGGGCCCGCGCGTTGTTTTTTTCTCCTCTTGCTGCATTATAAGTTAGTAAGTATTCGAGCAATCTGTCAACAGTCAACTGACTTCCTTAAGCACGTGTGTACATACAAGTGGTACAATGATAATGATAATGATAATAATAATAATAATAATAACAATAATAAGTAATTTGTATACACGATACGACTTTTCGATCTTGATTTGTCGCCCGAGACTATGCTTTTGGTCTTCATAATACCTACTCGAGAGTTGTTGATCTTTTTCCACTAATCATCTACATCCCCGTAATAATATGGTACTGTACTTATCAACCTATACCGTACAAGTAAAACATTTACCTATTCGCGCTGAATATCAATTATTGTTTTGCTTTGTTTTTTCTCCTTAAAAAGTTGATCTAACAATACACGCGTGGTAATCGCCTGAAACTGCAACATCCCCGCGCAGTGCGTAAAACTATACGAGCCTCATTAACGAATGTCACCGAGAAGATTTTCCCAAAGTATATATATTTTTTTTTAGCTCGCGGTACCCAACCTAGGTAGTGCACATAAGGGCAGTCAAGTACCAGCGCCGGCTCCGACAAAAAGTCCTCAAGTGTGTGAACGCGGCGGTCGGCAGCACAATAAACCATACACTACTCTTGTGTATTGTATAAGTAGGTCTTCGTCGCTGCGCTCGCGTTGTCCCCCTGAATTTCGCGTTTAGTTATTCCCTTTCGAGGACGAACACGCCACTCGATAACTCGAAAGCGAGCGCTCGCCTTCGAGGGTCAGGATGCCAGCCACCCGCTGAGCGACGTCCGGACACGCCCGTACCTAACTCTATATATATACTCCACATAATGCTTACACGTATGTGTGCTATACTGCAGTCAGTCACATTCAAGGTACTTACCTATCGTGCGATTATTTTCCTTCCCTTGCGATACTCTCGCGCCTACCAGCTTTAATTGACACTTGTACGTGATTATCTCTCTCTCTCTCTCTGTATGTTTTTACTCTAGCAGCTTCTATCTCATTCAACGTACCTTACATGATTTTTGATTCGAGGATAGCCAAAACAATTTTGCTACATTTACTTTCTTGGCTACATAATATATATAGTCCCACAGCAGTTGGTACATTAGGGTGTACAGAGGTAGGTTACCTGGAAAAAAAAAAAAAAAAAAAAAAAACCAACGTATCAAGATCACTTTTTCCATCACAGTTGAGAGAAATTAGTTGAATAAATTTGATGATATCGCATGACCGTGCCGGAAAGAAAAAAAAAAAATTCCATGGTTGGCACTTGCCATTGAGTCGTTCCCCAGTGGTTCACCCCCCCGCCCCCTAGCAGTAGAAACTTAATCGAGCGTGAAAATCGCCCAGTGCGCACACTTTGGCCGATACCTTTAATCCTCCTTCTCAACTGATTTTCGGATGTCCCCTCGGTTGCAGCTCCAAAAATCTCTTCTTCAAATACAGGGAAATTCAAAGCTGAGCTCGTATGCTAGTTTAATCGCTCGTACTTATTTATACGTAAAATGTAATGCTTACAGGCTGTGCGAAACAAAAAGGCGCAATTTTTGCGTACAGATACGCTGCAGAGAACCGATGACACGATTGAGTATACCACATGACGCGGACATCATATACATATATATACAGGACCTATGTACAAGTACCATTACAATACTTACGATCGCGCCGCCGACGACGACGACGATGACGATACATACGGGTTATTTGAAGGCTCGAGGGTTGCTGTTTTTCTCGCGTGTACCTACTTGTTGCACAATGTAACACTATCCCGATCCCGAGGAGGGGCCATTGTGCACTCGCGCGAGCCTCTCGAGGGCGGGAGGATTGAGAGCCTTAAATGCAGTAACCATATAGCTGCTCTGATGTATTATTTTTCCATGAACGAATCCTTTTATTGTGCCCGTCGAGCTCTGAGAGTAGGAGACGGGAGCACTGCAGCCCGAGCGGAGCGACGATGAAGACGATGAGCACGACTCTCTGGCGCAATTATTTTCGTATACCTACACAATTTACATGCAAGTACAACACGACTGATGTAGGGTACTTTTTCTCCCTCTCTTCTCCTCCTTCTCCAAGGGTCTTTGCGTCTGTAATTATTATTATGAATGTGCCGGCATTGAGTAAAAGAAACGCGCAATCTATGACGACGTGGTCAATTCAATTAAATTGCTCCCCCTCTCTTTATTCCTTCTTTTACTTATGCATCGGTGTAGCCACATGTGTGTGCGTGCAGTATGCCAGAATTTCGTTTATTCGGCGTTATTGGCTCAATCACATCAAATTTTATGAAAGTCATTTAAGTGTACATTATGTTGGCGAGTACCGGATTGTTGTGATATTCGCGCTGTTTGTGAAAAATTTTCCTTCTTGCCTTTGAAACGCATCGCGTATACACATACAGCTGCCTTTTACGACTGCCGCTGTGAAATGTATGCGACAAGGATTTTTACGACTTTCTGCTTTTATTTTCCGCGTAATTTCGCAAAAATTGCCGATCGGATTTCGCCCGTTTGTTCAACATCTCGAGCATTGAGCAAATATTTGGACGACGTTATTTAAAGCAGCACGAACGGGGCCGAGCACTATATTTATAATATATACTGCGCTATTCGAGTATTTTTCAGTCAATAAAGAGTTTTTTTTTTTTTTTTTTTTTTTTTTTTCTCTACAACATAACATTTTAATTATTACGAGTAGGTGTTATCAATGCTGTATGGTTCGATGGTTTTTACGCTTCATCGTTGTCACCATTATTTTTGGTATTTTTGGATTACCGGCATTTTGGAAGCAGCAACCACAGGTCAAAAACGAGAAAAACAAGGGGAATAAAAGAGGCAACATAAGTACAACGCGCCTGTAATGCCCGTACTCCTCGTTTAAAGTCACTGTATATACACGCGTATACATGCGCCCATAATTTATATCCACCACTGAAAAGATGATGCTGCGCGTCAAGTCGCGCGTGTCCATTATTTAACGCTCGAAGCAGCCCCTTAAATATTTTGGCACGCGCTCACCCCCCATATCTGCTCTAATGTCCCCCCGATACCTGTATTATACATTCTCGCCTTCCCCTCGGTGTGCCCTCCTGGTTTGTTCCCCAATGTTTACGAAGGGAATCGTTCTCATCATCATTTGTTGCTGTCCCGATGCGTGCAGTTATATTTTATGTGCTGTTCGATACTCGATCGTGTGTTTTGCATTATCGCAGATGCAAATGTCATGCAATGTGGCCCTTCGAGTGGGGCTTGTGATCTATGGAGCTTGAATAAGTACAATGACGGGCCTGGTTTGCAAGTTTTCACCTCAAACTGGACTTGTATTCATATTTGCAATAATGACGTTGGCAGCTCGTGCAGTCCTTTCGAGCAAACGAAGCTTGCAGTGACTGAGGAAAGGATATAAATAATTTGTGTTGTTCCAGACTTTTTTCATCTCGGACGTTACTCCACATTTGACTTTTCCGTCAATACACATTTTTTTTTTTTTTTTTCTCATATTTCGAGTTTATTGTTGAGCCGGTTCATTGGATTCCTAAGCCACCACACGGATCCCGAGGATTTGAAGCAATAGTTGTCATCAAATCGAGCTTAGGGGGCCTTATCAACGCCGGTACAATAGAAAAATCGAAAATCCCGCGGCGCAGCTCATCGTTACTTACATTACGCGCCAAGCTCGTAAAAGCAGCTATTATGAATATAAGTCACTTTGAGTGCGCTCAAGAAAAAAAAAAAAAAAAAAAAAAAAAAAAAAAGCTATACCAAACGGAGGTGGGTAAAAAGGCAAGGAGGAAGAAAAAATAACAGAGAGAAAACATAAAGAGGACGAGATAGGCATCAATCGCGTCTATCCGAGCGTGGCGTTTCTCACAGTAACAAACACACGACGGTGACGAAAACGAAAACGGACTTTCACGCATTACGGTGCATATGTGTACATATATGTATACACGTAAGGACAAGAAGCGAGGCTATACGTGTGTGAAGCTATATAAGTATTAAGCATGTAGGGACTCCCCGCGGAGCATTTGTTAGCTCCTTACGCATTCAATGGGGCCACTCTCCGGCGCTACCGTTCCATTTTATTTGCCGGTTAAAGACACTCGAGTTTTGCTATTGTACGCATGTAAGTCTATATATATATATGTGTGTATAATATATATAGGTACCCACCACCATCCCATCACCAAATAACACGTATCCCTGCCACCTCGTACAGTTACTTACATAATATGCATATACTTTCTAAGAGGGTAAAAGTTTATTTACGGCACGGCGAAAGCCAAAAGCAGAAAGGTAATTGCGGGATCGGAACGAAGCTGACACGGCAAATGTAAATTTGCATTAGGTGATGAATTTTAGAAGCTGCGAGAGTAGGCTCTCCGACAGCAAAACACAAACGCCCTTTCCGGTTACTTACCCGCGCAAACGTATTTTAACAGTAATGAATAATTTAACAACTGACGTAATTTTTTTGTGTGTTGAGTATACTTTCAAGCCGAAAAATATCTATTTAAAACAATTTTTTTTTCTCCGTACCTTGATAAAAAAAATTTTTTTTTCTCCTTTCATGGTTGTATTTCATTAGTGAGTATTGCGATTTTTCTCGAATATTAATTTATTTGTTGAAGTACTTTTAAATCAGCACATTAAAAAGTAATATACATAATGCTCACTCATACATTGTGTCCATTTCATACTAGAAATTTACTTTTTTTTCATGAAATTATAAAAAAAACTATTATTTTCTATTAACATGCTACTTGGGACTGAAAAAACTTATTTTAGTTGTTAAATGTTTTATTATTGTAAAAATAAACACTTGTAATCTATCATTATCTATCAGATGCTGTGTATTCTTGTTAATAACTTTTCCCCTGCAGGTGGCGTTGTTTCAAATATCTGCTCGTCTCGTCAGTAGGTATACTAGTATGACTACTATGACTAGTATGAGTATATATTATGTAGGTAGTAAAACGTACTTAGTTGAATATTACACGGATTACACGAATTCCGGATTGAACAATAATTAGTATTCCATACTTAATCGGTCGGTCCTTTAAGTAAAACCTGTAAGTACGACTTACGTTCGATGGTCCTGTACTTACCCCCATCGTATTATGTGTTGATAGATATTTACCAACTGATAATGGGTATGTGAAATAAGTAAGTGCCCATGTGCACATGGTTGCGTGACATTACGGTATTTTGATATTAAGGCTCAACTTTAGTCAAGTTGTCGTATCCAGTGAAAAAGTTATGTGAACAAGTGGTTCAGTGTTTCTATTATCTGTTAATTACTTGGCATTACTTAAAATGTAAAAAGGCAGAGGTTAGAAGACTCGTGAATTGTTTTTGTTTTTCGATAACCAGTTTATAATTCGAGAAAATGAATTTTCTACGTTACAAAGCTCTGATACGATTCACGCAAATTTCATCTTGCAGCACAAATAATATTGGATTGAGATTTTGTTCAGATGACATAATATTCAAATCCCCTGCACCTCACAAGTTTTTTAAAAATCTCACAGATGTTAACGACACTTACATTAATAATGATTTACAAAGTGAAAATTTTAGTAATAAAGAATCAAGCCCTAAGTATGTTAAAAACGAGAAATATACCTCACAAAAGTGGAACACTAAATATACTAACAATAAAAAGAACACTTCCAAACAGTTGAACACTAAATATTCAAACAACGAGAATGCTAACACTAAAATTCTTGATAGTTATTCATACAGTAAAAATTCTAGTACTGAAAATTTTCAAAATGAAAATTACAATCTTAGGAATAAAGGTGCAAAAAGTGTAAGCAATAATAATTCTTATCTCAGAAGAAATGATAATAAGTATTTTAAAAATAAATCAAAACCATGTTCAGAGCATACAAACTTTATGACCACAGGTGAACAATCGGAAGATTTATATGTGGACTTGGTAGATGTTGATAATTTTGAACAAAAAGAAGAACCACCGGATTTTGTTAAATCATCCAAGAAGCCACAGAGTAATAATAATAAGATTAATTATACATTGAGAGATAATCCGGCATATTCAAAAGAGTTATTATTTGATAAAGATACAGAAGAAACTAAACCAAAAGATGTGAATCACTGTGACACAGAAAAGCTCACAAATGTTGTGGATAAAAGTATTAGTTGTATAAAAGATCATCCAGTCTATCATTTTGATCCAAAATTGGAAGAATACCCTAATGTTGATCCTACCAATGAGACTGAAACAAACTTACGTCAAAAAGTTATACGGTCGCCTGAGGGAGCCATAGAGTATGATTTGTCTTTGGATGAATTTAATGTATCAAAATACATTAAGGAACTGGTAAACACACAGCCATTAGGACCACTGCAAAAGTGTGACGAAGATATTTCAGATTTTGGTCCAGGGCTAGGCCCATCATTTAATTTTGCTTCTTATGCCAATAAGTCCAGACTCATTCAAGAGTATGTAAAGCTTGGAGTTGCATTGTATAAAGTTGAAGAAAATGAACATCATATGAGAGCTCTTCTAACTATGGATCTCGAAAAAGAGTTGCCTGTTTATATTCAGTTTCTTCATGATTGCGGTGTTCCTTCAGATTGCCTTGGTGATGTAATTACCGAAAATCCAATGGTTTTGAAGGAAGATTTGGATGACTTGAAAACTAGAATACGGTATTTAAGGGCTCACGATTTCACGGTAGACAGTATAGCAAGGATCGTTACAAAAAATCCAACATGGCTCACATGGGCAACCAAGCACGTGGATGAAAGGCTTGGTCACTTTCAAAATGAATTCAAACTTACTGCCAATGAGGTGCGATTTTTGGCAACTAAACAACCAAAACTTATCACTTACCATTTCAAACGAATTCATGAAAATACGTTTGCTGTCAGAGAAGAAATGGGCTTCAAACCACTAGAAACGAAAGTTTTATTGCTATCAAAACCACGTTTATGGATGAACAGTAAGATATACTAAAAACATTAACTTTTTTTTTAATTCACACTAGTTAAAATTAATGATTAAAATTTTTTTTCAGATCGGAAAAAAATCGTTGAGACATTTGACTATCTTCATAACACCATGAATTTGTCTCACTTGGCAATTATATCGCAAACGGATGCTTTAACTTGTCGCAAGAGTCGTCTGAAAAATCGTCATGAATTTCTCGTCGAGTTAAATAAAGTTCAGTATGATCCAAAGAAACCAAATTACATTTCTCCAACATCCGTAGCTTGTGGTTCAGATGTGGAGTTTTGCAAGGATGTAGCAAAAACATCCATCGATACATATAATTTGTTTTTGAAAACTCGTTAATACATAGATGTTAATGTTTATAAATAAATTTATTACAATTTTTTAAATTCATTTAAAAATATATTGTTGAGAATGCAATTTACAATATTTATAGTTAAGGGGTTAAACTTTGCTAAAAATATTATGATCTTTCAATACAGAGAATTCACGTGATTTTTGTACAAACATTTTTCAGACAAATTAAAAAACACTTTCAGAAAGACGATGGTATTTATGTCTTAGTGAAAATTATTTAAATGTAAGATTGAAACCAACAGTTTCAGAAGAGATTCACTTATGTACACAATGAAAAAGTTTACAAAAAATCATAACTATAATTTTTTTATAGCACATTACAAGGATAGATGTATAAGAACAACATGTAGAGTAGAAAAAAAAAAAAAAAAAGTGACTGCTCAAAACGTCGCAATTCTTTGAGCGTATTTTTGTTTTGACTAGTAGTTTACCTTAACTAAACTTTCCTAATTCGATTTTCTTTTGTATCGCCCTAATAGAATGATACAGAAAAGCATCGAAAATACTGGCTACAGTAAAGGTACCACCAATAATAGCACAAGTGTTGGTCAGTAAGTGTCCAATTGATTTTATGGTTTGTGTGTATTTCACCATTAGCGGGCTAAGCTCGTAGCTGAAAAAGATCCCTGGCATACCCTCGTCTCCGGAAAACAGGGAAACACTTCGAGAATGTTTCGTAATTGAGAACTGATTAGTTTGAAGCATAGATCCATCCAATCTCACGTACGTTGTAGGAACTATCTTGATGTAGTAGTGAATCATCATCGCGCCTGAAATGAAAATACGAATGTATTCAATACTTAAGGGTTAAAAGTTAAAATTTACCACGCTGCGTTATTGGCGTATAGCTGCGCGCGCAGTTATTATTTTTCATCATATCAATCATATCATCATATGATGCACCATGCACAGTGCACGCACACACTATGCCACTAGACGCACACATACGCACAGGCCGCTGTGTGGCGCTATTTTGCTTTCTCGCAATATGGCGGCCTCTTCGTTTCAGACGTATAAATAAAAGTGATAACGGGCTGATTAATCGACTAATTATTCAGTGTTGAATCATTTAAATAAAAAAAACACCAGTACGGCAATCGACGTTCAGCTTTGGGGGCATTGAGTATTTGCACTGTGTTTATTTACATCGCAACAATATTTTTAGGTAACAATGCCAGTTCCCGGTGGTTATTATCAGCAGCAGGGACCAACGTGCTTTGATAGAATGAAAACGGGTTTCACGATCGGTTTCTGCGTGGGAATGGCATCTGGTGCACTTTTCGGTGGATTCACGTCACTAAGGTACACTATTTATACAAAATGGGATCATGTAAAATGTACATGCTCGCACTGTATCTATATCTATATCTATATTCGTCAAAACTGATGACGCCGATACGTAATAAATTATAGTGATTAACATAATATATATTCGTGTTGGCTGAACGATTACATCAACTTTTTTTTTCTTATCACACACGTACAACATGTGCATGTACTAAGCGTTCTTCAATTGTGTACGCTTTTTTTCTTTTTCAATATTATCATACATTATTATTTAATTGTACTGATTTTTATTTTGAATTATGAATAATGATTAATAATATGCTAGGTATGGATTACGGGGTCGAGAGTTAGTAAACAGCGTTGGCAAGGTAATGCTTCAAGGAGGAGGGACTTTTGGAACGTTTATGGCAATTGGAACCGGCATTCGTTGCTAGCATAAATTAAACTGTATATAACTTTAATAGACTGTCTAGCATTGTATAATTCCAAAATATATTCTTGTTTTTTCAAATAAAATAATTTTAAGTAAAGAAAGATTGACTTACCTTCTAAAGCATAAAATGAAGAATTGTCAATGGGATTTGTTATTCCAAGTATGTTTGTTCCAAAACTCAAATGCCTGATTTTGTGTGTTAAGTTGAACTGAGAAGATGAAAATGGTTGTACATCGTGCACTAGAATAATATTTGGTAAATTTTCTGATTTCTCTATATTTTTCTTAAATGAATTTAATTTATTTCCATTTATTCCTCACCATGCAAGTGATTTATAGAAAAGCTTTCGCCCGGTGCTATATGAAAACTTCCTCCAACCCTATTAACTTCCATATATCCATATATTTGACACCCCTCTGTAAATGCATTCTTTATTTTTTCCACTGACTTATCGTTTTTGCACTGTACAAATCGGGAAGGATCTTCGATTGCCCACTTTCTTTTTCTATAAGCCTCTTTAACATCATCACACGAATTACAACACCTAAAAATGTTTTATTTTTTTATTAATACTTACTGCACCATAAAAAATATTTTCTCTACTTACTTTATACCTAATGCTTCATTTGCTGCTCCATAACAGTCCCCACACTGTACTGCTGTTGTATTATCTACAGGCTAATCATGTCACTTGTTAATTAAACCATTTCATCTAGTGACTAAAAAAATAATTGTTTTTTATTTATTGATTAATACCTTTTCAGTTGTTCTTTTGGTATCAGCAATACCTGGTATAACAAAAAAAAAAAAAAAAAATCAACAAGATCACAAGAAAAATTAGATTAATTTCTTCGCGTGCAATCGTTACCTGTTTTTTTTGGTTCTTCTATGGGTTTGCCAGTAGGATCCAACCTTCTCTTATAAATATTATGTTCTATGTGTAAGTGCTGTTCTCCAGTTGTGTCCATGGCATCTAATGACAGTACTAGAGAAAGAAATAAATGAAAAGTGTATTGTATTTAATTTTTTTTATAAATTTTATGAAGAATTTGCATTAAAATCACCCATAAAGTACTCACAGTCACATGCTACAGATGGAATTACAATGTCCAGATTGATTTTTAATGTAGAACCTCTGGATGTATCAACAAACAATTCTTCTTTCAAATCAGGAGTCAAGTAATCACTAACTTCCGAAATAAAAAGTAGGACCATAATAATTGAGCTCAAAATAGTCACTGGAAATTGATTATTTATTAATTTCGATATAGACACGTGGCAAAAAGCCTCAACACTAAAGGAGTAAAACCAATCGTGAATTGTAAAAGCTATTCGAGTTTGCAAAAATATGGTTGAAAATACAAAATGATTAGTTAAATTGATGTCTAGATGCGTGCAAACTTCGACAGCGTCAATGTTTACAATATGAAAGCTCGCACGCGGCACATGTATACCTATTATATATAACATGATGTACCTAAATAAAAGAAAACGATAGCTAGGCAGTTGGCGTTTGAGGTTAAACGAGAGAACTTACCAATGGCACCCCCGTATGTCTTGACCCGGAAGTCCTCTAAGGTCTTGGGATAGGCGTCGAGCTGGCGCAGCTTTTCCTGTATGCTCATCATGGCGAGCGGGAGTCGTGCAGCAACAAAGCATCTGAGGCTTCCTTTTCCCGGTCGCCAATCTTCCCTGCACACCTGCGGCCTGCGGCTGTTGATATTTAACACTAACAAAATCGGACGATGGTGTAGACACGCTGGCACTATACGTGATTGTGATAGCGTGATTGGTGATAAAAAGGTAGGTAAGTGTGTGGTGTAAATATGAGTAATACAAATGAGGGACCGCGCGCGCGCAACAACCCCAGCTGATGATGGTGTCCCCAACAATACTTTCAACTTTACATATGCTGCAGTGGATTTGTGTGATCACTATCGTGGCCCGCCCATAATTTGCGGAAGTAAGTAAGTACCTATTAAGTATATATTATACACTCGTCCTCGAGCCTCATATTATTTTATCGTGTTTGTGCATAGCTTATTGTCGTCCTCGTCATAGCGTCGCCCCCAACAACAGTCCTCATCTCATAGTAATCAACTTCAATTGCTCCCTCGGCTGCTTTCATTCAACTCTCTTTGAGCTTTCTTATTATGAAGTAATCTGTCGATAGTACATATACTTAATTACGCTATTACTCATTCGAAATTCAAAGATATTATTATATGAATAAAACTTTCTTTTAAGACAATTTCCCGAGTCTTAAATAAGTTAACAGCCATACACGTGTAAAGCTGATATCAACTTCTAATTTATAGTCATAGGAAATATTATTAAAGGGATTTAAATAAAAGGATAAACGAAAAGTTTTGTTTGTAACAAAGTTTTTATAAATTTTTATTTTTCATCTTGTTCATCACACTTTGGACTGAAGTATCTTCAAAGCTCCTTCCTATGCGTAGCATATATCGTACAGCTTTATTATATTATAATATCGTAGTGCCATTTTTATCTTGTTAAATTTACTTTTTAAATACTGTGTCTACAGTAAAAAATATAATTATGCCTGTGTATATGTTTTTCAAAATTACATTTACTCTACAATAAATTGTGATGCGTTTTTATCAAACTGGGATAACTTTCTGCTTTTAGAATTTTTAATTGCTTCTTTCAAACTTTCAATGTAAAAATTGCGCCAAAATTTAAAGAAATAAGGAATATCTAGTAATACCTATCGACCTTGAGTTTAGAGGCATCGCGGGCCAAAAATACGTAATTAAAATTTAGTAAATAAAGTTGTACCAATACAATAACATAATTAATAAAAAAACGAAATAATAATTTATAAAAAAATATCAATAAATTTTACTTGACTCTTATAAATAATCGTCAAACTTATAATTAATAAATGGACGGTGCTCTGATAAAAAAAAAAAAAAAAAAAAAAATTAATAACTATAATAGTAAAAATCCCCGCTGGCGAGATTTTTTCTCTCACGTACATACAACATATGTATAGCATAATAAGCTAAAACGACTCATTGTTGATATTTGTAAGCTTGTATAGGTACCTGGTAAGTTGTGTTAAATTGCGGCAACAGTACATGTTAAACAACTGTTGATCGGATGCAAAGTTCCTAAAAAATCGTCTTGTGCAGTCACTAAATTTTTAATTGCTCGATTTCACTGCGCAAAGTAAAAGAAGAAGACACGAGAAGGAAATATAATTAAATAATGAAAACTATTTGGCGGCAAACGCGGAATGCCTGTCTCGGCCTTTTTTTTCCCCTCATCTTTTTCGTTTTTCCAAGTATGTACAAAAATTGGTATAAAAATGGTAAGGCTTGAGATCGAGCTGCGATAAAATTAGTAGATCCAGTTGACAGGGACCCACTGATCTTCTTCCGCGAGGGCGTCCAAGGCCGCCACAACCTGCCGGAAGGTATTGTCAAAGTCCTCGTTGACGATCACAAGATCGATGTATTTTTCGTACGCCCGCTGGAGGGCCGCAGACTCTTCCACGGTCGATTTCAAATCATCTTCCTGAATTCATCAACAATTGTCAACAAATTAACATTGGGCATTAATGTTATACCTCTATTTCGTTTGCTTAGGTAAACAGATGTAGGTAAATGCACTAATCGGAAAATTAAAGTGATTTTTTCTATTGATACGAAAAAGTCGTATGACACAGAAACAGCAAGCAAACAATAATCATGGAATCAAAGATGCATTTGATTACATTTGAAATATAATCACGATGGTATCATAAAAGAAAGAAAAAAAAAAATTCACTAATACTGATATGCTTGCGTGCAAATACAAACCTCGTACAGCGATGCCAATGATTCCAATGTTCTGGCACGTCTCGAGCTATACCTGATGGTACTCTGGCGATCAAACTAGCAAGGCCAAAATATGATAAAACAAAATTGTATGATGCAAAAATAATTAATGTTATATTTATAATTATAACCACGACGCTATCGAAAAAACTAAAAATTAATTATTACTCAACAGGCACTAATTAATTATTGTAAATTGTCTCTGCGCGTCATATTTAGGTAAACAAAACTTCACTACTTTGTGATATTAAAAATATCAAATATAAAAAGCAATAAAATTATCGCTCGAAATACGTGAGATATATACCATCAATTTTCATTTGCATTGGAAAATACGAAAGAATTTTTGCGAAATTTTTTTGTAAACATGAAGAAGGGAGAGCAATATCCCCGTAGCCTTTCGACCGAGGTTAACTGTTATAACTTTTTTCATAATCTTTCATGCATATCTTGTCAGGGTTCTTAATCTGCTTGAGGAATTTCATTTTTATCGCTTGATGCGCGTCGAATGGTTTCTTCTTTTATGCAATAACGTTTTAATCGTCTCTTTAACTTTACGAGGTTCTCGGATTAAAATGTGTTCGGCTTATTTGTGATACTAAATCGATCGAGTAGAAATCTCACAAAAAAAAAAAAAAAAATATAATCAATAAAAAAATAAGTGGCGTGTTTTCATGGAACTTTCACCAGCGTGTTACTTATTTGAATTTACCGAAGCAACCACGACACAGCGACCGTGTAATGTAAGCGATGAGAAAAAACTTAAGATTCAGTATTGGTTGCAGCAGAGATTCATTCGATTTGTTTCAAAGTCTGCGTTTATACACAAGTTTTACAACTCCCGATTTATTTATAGTTCTTTTAAAAATCAACTTGATAATGTATATTATGTGTATGATGTATTCTTGAACGCTTAATGAATTTTGAGTCACTGTTAGAAAAAAGAAACATTTATCTACAGGCCATTTTTAATCAACATACAACGAAACACGCTTATATTTAAACGAAAAAAAAAAAAATCATGCTTTCAATAGGTATCACATCGGATAGACGAGCACATAAGAAAATACGTGAGTACGTTGATGAACGGTCACAAGGATTCCTAAAATTATCTGTATAAAAAGCTAATTGAATTATGAAAGTACGAAAAAAATCACAACTGGCAGAGGAACGAATGTATAAAAAATGTCAAGTATATACTAGAAAATACCGTGAGGTTGCGGCTACTGGCCCCGGTGGATCTGCCCAGATCGTAGAGCGACTTGAGCTGTTCCATGCCCGGGGCGGCGATAAAGATAACGTAAGGCATGAACTCGGTACTATTGTGCAGGATCTTGAGAACCGTGGGACTGCAGTCGAGGACGCACATGCGACCAGCGCGTATCAGCTCGCGCACCGAGTCCAGCTTGGTGCCGTAGAGGTGGCCCCCGTGCTCGCCGTGCTCGAGGTACCGGTGCTCCCTGATGTCCGCCTCCATGCTCTCGCGGTCCGTGAACCAGTAACTCTTGCCGTTCTCCTCGAGGACTCGTGGAGGTCGCGACGTGACTTTTGACATGGCATAACGTTTCATATACATACATACATACACCAACAAAACAGTAATTAACCAGAATGAGAGGGGTTTAACGACTCACAAGGCACAATGGTTCCAAACTTTTCGGGATCGCTGTTGATCAGCCGGTTCTTGAGGGTCCTCCGGCCGACGCCACGGGGCCCGACGAGAGCCAGGGTCTTGCGCCTGAAGGGCGGCATGCGCGCCACCTCCTCGTAGAGCAGCAGCTCGGCGTCGTCAAACTCCCCGTTTGACTTTGATTCGTACATTTTGCGCTTCTTCTTCTTGGAGATGCGCGTGCCGCAGATGCTGATCTTGTGGACAAAGTCGGCCTCGGGCGGGACGAAGGCCTTGCGCCGTTCCTCGAGCTCGAGCGAGGGCACGAGCCCGGGCGGGCCCAGGCTATTGCCCTCGATGCGCCGGGCCTGCCACCAGTTTGGGTCTGCTTGGTCCACGATTTGTAGGATGTCGCCCTTTTGGAAGGCCAGCCCGATCTCCCGGCAGGGCAGCAGCGTATCGTCCGACGGCTCGTAGTCGAACAGGGCGCGCATGTAGCACTGTGGAAGTTGTTCATTTGTTATTTTTATATTATTAATTATACAAAATTATATTGGTCAGAGTGACGGTATCCCTATAATATGTCTATATCACCTGTATTTACCTACACTGTACACGATAATACGATTCACTACTCTCACTGTAGTTATTATTATTATTATTATTATTATTATTATTATTATTATGCTTCATAACTGTCTAATACTTATGAAACGTGCAACGCGAATTTTCCATGCGGATAAAGTTTCACTCCAAGTAGGTACGTCACGAAGATTAATTTGCTCGGCATTACATCCACCTCTACATGTATATAATATGTTTAATCTAAAATCGGATGCACACCTACTGTTTTCCTTTCAGCAATGTTAAACGATATACCCACATCCTGACAGTGAGTGAGTGTGTGTGTGCGTGTGGATACAGATTGGATAATATATAGACATGTAGTTGGTATTGGTAGTGGGTCAAGTACCTTGAGATCAGTGTCCTTTTGGCAGTCAAATCGATAAGCCAATTAAGTAATGAGAAAAACGTCAACAATGTAATATGCAAGTATTTTGGATGATATTGGATAAAAAAAAAAAAAAAAAAAAAAAAAAAATCAATGAGTTGTAAAGTCAGATTGCACTACATTGGTGCGGGGACAATGTTTGCAAATGATATTACCGTGGATTTGATTTGTCGATTGGCATCGGAGTTGATTCCAGGCGCGAGCTTGAGGGTGAGGTTTTCCTTGGCTTCCTGAATGGTCTGTTGCAGCTCGTCGGGATTGCGCACCGATTGGCCGTTGACTTCGAGAATAACTTCACCGGGTCTCATAAGGCCCTGTCGTGCTGCCGTACTACCGCCAAGGATGCGGGCGATTATCAGATTACCGTTTTCATCAACTTGGATGGTCAGGCCCTGAATCAACGACATGATCGTATAAATTATAACGTATTACATTCTACAAGTGTGATGCAAAATACAGTGTTGTATTGTTGTTGTTATAATAATAATAATAATAGACTATAGGGTATATAAATAATATTGTTGTGTGAAAGAACGTACGAGAGGTTCATCGGGTTGCCTCCTGAGCCCGACGACCCTTATGGCCTCGGTGGGTATCTCATCCGTGCTGTGCATCATTCCCCCGAGCAGTGGTTTGCGCGGCATCGTCGACGACGACTCCTCGATATTCCCGTTGAGCTGCTGCTGCTGAAGGCGAGCAGCGATCGCGGCGTCGTGGGTCCCAAGGAGACTACGCAGGTGTCTGCTCCTCAGCAGCAGCAGGAGCTCCCGGGATTCTGGATTGCGCGACGGCTCGAGGGCCCGTGTCACCTGCTCGACGACTTCGCAGATCGACGAGCACACTGGTACCGCGTGCACGGGTGCTCGCTCCGAGCGCTCCTCTATCTGTTGGATTATTGTGAAAAATACTCAAGCATCTGCTCCTATTCGCTTACACGGCATGGGTATTGTCAATTTTTTGAATCATTCATCTAGCTATATATATATATATGCGGGAGCAACAACAATTAGTTGTATCAAAGCGACGATTATTCTCTCGCCTCGATTACCGAGCGATTAATTGGGGCTCGGGCTATTTCGAACAATTACTCAAACTCGCGCGATCGCTTAATTCTCGGCGATGATGTTAACCATATTAATACTTGTACGTCAGAGCTAATTTTTTTTTTCCTTCAGCGCTACGAAAACATTTTATACCATACAATACCGAGTCGGCAGTCTCGCAACAATTTATTTGATTGTTTTCCTATTGACTCAAGGTAGGTACTGTACTCGCTATCGCATTGCATCGCATGTCATTGATGCATCATGTGCATCATCGGGAATAATGCAAGGTGTGGGTGTGTTTGTTTTACAAAAGCTATAGATCGAAAAGAAACATATTTATACAAACTTTTAAGTATACGGGAAAGAGACGGGAAGCTTTGCACGCGGAGTAAAAAATCTCGTACTTACGAAGCGATTGATTTTCCAGGCTGATTTGTAAATTAGGTCAGCCGCAAACTTTTGGTCACCGATTCCCGGGTTTAAAGTTACGTTAGGGTTCATATGTATAAATTATATCTATATAGACATCGCGCGCGCACATACACACACACAATACGTAGGTATGTTATGTTATATGTATACACAACACAAACAGGAAAAAGGACCGCACCCGAAAGGTTATTCAACTCGTCCCGTGTGGGAGCTTTTCTTTCGCACTGCACTTAATTTTTTTATGAACAAGTAAATGTAGGTATTCCCAGTTGGCATCGCACGCCGCTATTTTTTATGTGTCCAAAATGCAATAATAAACTGCTCGTCTTCTGCTGCTGTTGCAGGCGATCGCAATAATGATAATGATGATATGAAATACCTACTTGTGCATGCTGCTGTATGAAAGAAGGACAACTTGTACGTATGCACATGTGACTACCCACGTATACCTGTATAATTATGTACCTACCACGGCTAGGAGAGGAGTAGAGGTAAAAAAGGGCGGCGACGACTGACGGCTGCGTCTCGACTGCGGAGACCGAACCCAGAGCCCGGGACGGAAAATCGAGGTGTGCGACAAATCAGATTACTTATAAGGTATATAGGTACCTAAAAGTCCAGGCAGCGCAGGGTAAGCTCGGGAAATATCGATCGGGCGGTGGTAAGCGATGCGCCTGGGGAAGATGTCGGACCAGCGTCGCTCAACACACTGTACCTACTACTGCCGCGCCTACATTCGGGGCCTCCTCTCCTGTGCGCCTCAGGAACGCGATGGCCGAAGCAGTGAGAGAGAGCGTCACGAGGAGAAACAGGAGGGCGAGGGGGGGGGGAGACCCTGGCACTCCACTCTCTGACTCTGTGTTTTTTTTCCCTCCTTTCGTTCATCGCACGGGTATTATTATTATTATTACATAGGGTATTAAGGTAGGTACATACATACATACATACATACATACATACAGAGGTGAGTGTGTAAGTAACATCTATATATATGTATATATATGTATATATACACTTATATATGTGCCGCGACTTTTCGCCGTTGTATAGCTGGTATACTATCGTGACTCTCAGGCCCCAGGAACGTACGGTCAGATGCGATCGCCCTTGTGTTTGGATGGGCGAGAAATGTGCGTAGAGATACGTTAAAAAACAAAAGTATATAAGTATACTTAGGTAACGATAAAAATGAATAAGCTGAAGGTATCTGCATGTACATACAGCTTCTTACAGGGTCCATACAGGGTCTTTTGCTTTTACCACAATAGCGCAAAATCGACCACTATATATCGCAAGGCACTTCATTCAGGTAAATGACAGCACTGTGCTGCGCAGATCGGTCAGGATTCCGCCCAAGAGCCTACTTTGTCCAGTCTTTAGAACCGAGACTTATCGTCAGTCTTTTTTAATCCAAGCTACCTACCTTCTAAATCAACTTGGTTTCCTTACCTTTGATCCCTCACTTATAAACGCATTCAAGAGCACACTCTGGCGCGCACTATTAAACGAGGAAAGATTCAACTCGGGTCTGGAACCTGTTATTATTTGACTGAACAATATCTGCCTTTAAGCCCAATATTATTATTATTTATTATTTTTATAAATTATTGTTAAAATCACATTTATTATTTTTATATTTATTTTTATTATAACATAAATTTAAATAGTTGTCCATATAGTCTCAGTTTCAAAACTACTTATTAAATAAGAATATTCTCAGTTGTCAACTATTATTTCAATATTTTTATTTTGTTACTTTATATATTGTATAATTTAATTCTAATTCTTTTTCATAATATTTGCAAATGCGATTAATTTGTGACTAATTTTAAGTACATATGCACTGCGAAAATTTACCTGTATAATATATATGTAAATCTTATTAAATATATTTACTGTAATATCTTCCGAGGACCAGACATGGTTTCAACCACAAGGTCTCAATAAAGTTACAATACAATGCAATACAATACATATGGTATTTTTCAAATACTAATTTATCTAATGTACGTGAAATCAAATTAATAATGAAGAAAAAAAAAAAAAAAAAAAAGCTCTATATTTAAACACAATTTTATTTATACACCAAAAATATAGGTATAATTGCTCGAGTATGGTCATTATATGAGGAATGATCATATGAGGTAGCTTGCATGCAAATTCTGGTGATGGGCAACTTGCAGGGCCCGCAAACTCTCGACGGGGCACTTCTCTCTGATTTGAAATCCGGGATATGTGGTGCATATACCTATAGTACCCAAAGTTAAGCCGCGTATACACTCTCCGTTCGCGGTGGGTCTTTAATCAAGCCAAGAACTTGGTCGGAATCTTTGCTCGTCCCTTTCTGCTGGTTCATCTATATATACTTGACGCGCGCCAAGTAGCTACATGTTTATTTAATCAATTAGTTTGAGTGAAAAATCGCATTTTTGATTGATAATACCTACTTTATCGTAATTATAATAATGATGATTTTTATTTTTTTACGGGTAACTCGCATTTTTTTTTTTTTTTTTTTTTTATCAACTCGGTATTGGTATCTTTGGGGGTACCAATAGGCATGGGCCCCTTATTCACACGGATTTTACGTTTTGTTAATTGTAACTACCTAATCAGTAGATTTTTGTCGTAGGCATATCGTTGATTAAAGTTTATAGAAAATACATGAAAGTCACAGTAAGTACCAGCAGCTACTTGGATATACCTGTTTACCCATCATCGCACGCGTACTTATACGCTCCTGGTATTAAACTCATTCTTTTCGTTCCATCTCGCGCTTGCCCGAGTCGAGAGACCCTTTTCGCATGGAGTGTATTATACTTATTATTGTCTTAGTATATTGTGCACATGGAGCCTGTGTTATGAGTGTGAGTATTATCTCTCATGCGTGGGTGTATGGATTGTTCACGTTATAGAATAGAACGTGCATTGCATGGTTGTGATGGTGATGGTTACGTGAACGGTGTAAGTATATATCGAGTGACGCATGGCGCGATGGCCTCGTAGTAAAAAAATATAGGTACCTAAGTATACATATATTATACATAAGTATACGCACACTCATCTGCTAACACGTGTGCCGATAGTTCGCGCATTGACATTACCCTAAGCATTATTATAACCATTATACCCATAGTCACATTTTTATCTTTAACGAGTTGTTATTATTATTATTATTATTATTATTATTATTATTTGTTTACCTATAATAAGTATATTTCTTCTGTTTATAGTCAATTAAATCAATGAAATAGGTATACCTGTCGATGATAAATCATAAATGAAAGCAATTTCATTTTGCCGTTGGAAATATATATATATATATTATATGTTTTAATGAAACATGATAAGTACTGAAAAAGTTGCTAGCGTTAATTGCAATTAGTGCACGTGTAATAAGATTTATTAAACTAGTTCACAGACACGCGATTAATGATTAATGTTGCGTAAAGTGGTCGTGTCGCGTGCGAGTCGATTGGTCCCATTGGGCCTATTGTTAACAGCCAAAGTGCTTCTGATAATTTGCAGATGTATGGAAAGCGGAGCTTGAAGCGCGCCTCTCTATACGTACAAATTAGTGTTCCCATATAACCATGGTAGATGCAGTGACTCCCTTTGACCCGGAGCACGATAACTTGTCGATTATAGGTATCAGTTGGGAAACATTTGAGACGCCATATATAATTATGTATATGTATATACCTAGTTGCGCTCGAATCGACTTGAGCGCACGTCCCGCGGCACTGACACTATCGACTTTAGCAATCGAGCGAGCGCACAGTCCCTTTGTCTCGGCCCGACTTTTTTCTTCCCTCGAAAAAGGCGAATAAACTGCAAGAGGGAAAAAAGTCGGTCAAGCAAGGAGTAAACATCGCCCGCTGACCACTACGCGGAATTTGAAATTTAAATTTGGAAAATGGAAGCTGCAACGGAGGAGGATGACAAAGCCGGGTCAGCCGGGAAGGCGGCGAGAGTACGAAAACTACGCGCGCAAGAATATTGTTATACCTCGTTGGTCATGGCTCCTCTATTGTGGCCGTGGCGCCAAAAAAGTATGTCGCGACCGAAATAAATCGTCGGGCTAGCTAGTACAGCTCGTCGCGTCTTTCAAACTTACGTATACCTATACAATCCCAACGACGGAGCGCGGAACACGGGGGAGGAAACTGATAAGGAGCGCAGATCATCGTTCACGGAACTCACCAACTACTTGATAAACGCCGGATGCCCGAGTGCGCGGCAGCCCGTACTACTTCTCGCCTTCTCGGGGCACCTATAACCTACGTACACGCGACCGATTGACCGAGGCAAATACATTCGTATGTGTGCGTATGTATTATGTGCTATAACAGCTGACGTGACGCACGCGGTCTCCCCCCACCTCCCAGCTCTGATGCTCTGTGTGGACCCGTTCGATTTATTTTCATGATCCATCCAGCTTTCGGATTCATAAGTATGGATGCCTATTGTACATACATTCTCCGAGTGCATGCATTGGGGCATCACTTACATTGTAATACGTACGTATCTATACTAAAAACACAAAGCGCGTGAAACCCATTTCTTACCCTATTACATCGGAGACACTATTCCAATCATCAACAGTCGATCAACAGTACCAACTCACACAAAGTCAACCGAAATGCCGGTGTATCTATAAATACCCATGTTTTTTTTTTTATTACATCGATAGACAAGATTTACGATGTTTACCTTGTAAACGTTCAGAAAAACATCACAATATCCAGTTTGAAAAAAAGAAAATCCATGAAATAGTTTCGTGTTCACATTCCGTTGTCATTCAGGTTTTTCAAGCCTTATGATAATACGTTGTTTAAAAGACACTTCTACAATTTACAAATACTCGTACACACGCGCATTTATCCGCGCAAATCTCAAAGAGCTCTATTTATAAGAGCTCATTTGTCAAATCTTTTTTCGTTTGTTCTCGGGAATTCAAAACTATAGTCCGAAAGTTTTTGAATGAAAAAAAAAATTTATGCTTCTCGACGGCTTTGGTGAATAACAATTTCGAACAGCTCTTTGGAAGAATTTATTTTTACATTTCGTCCCACGAAATTCCAAGCAATTCAAGTCATCGCATTGTTTCGTCACCACCTTTTACTTTTGTTTGTCCAATTTAAACAATCGTTGATCGATCTCGAAATTTCTGGTCTAAAAGAGATCGAATGCTTTGGCTTGACTTATCCAATAACCACGTGTGAGTGCTAGTCAACGATTGAATTTGAAAATCGCAAGTCCGAGGGGTAGGTAATGGTAGCGATTAAAGAAAAAAAAAAAAAAAGAAAATAATAAATAAACGAGGAACCATGAATGTCAGAGACTATTATTTTACTTGCTGTTTTAGTAAGTATTGGTGGTACTGCAGCGCATTTCCACGCCGATCCGATTATTTTTTTCAAAATTTGCCACTGTTGCGGGTGTTGTATAGGTACCATAGCTCGTGCATTATAAACTCGGCGCCTGAATTTTGGAGCACGCATTGGAGTACGTGTAGCTCTCGCGAGTGACGTCACGGCTCGGCTCCCTATACGTTGCTCGCCCCGCACAGTCACGACGGCGACGAGCTTGCGCGCCACTCGAAAATTCCTCCGACGCGCCCGGCTTCGTGCAGGCTATTAATAAAAGGACGGCAAAAGCATCGCCGGCGAATCCAATTTTTCTTGCCACCCGTGTCCCATACGTTGCACGTTTCCGAGGGGGCGACGAGACGCCGCGAGCTTTCCTGTACTTGTACGTACCATGCCGTCCCGAGCTTGATGCGGCTCCCTCCGGGCTTTTTTCTCTGATAACGTTTTGCGGCGCTCGTTCCGTCTCCCTCCATTACGTTAACCTGCGCTAAACGATCTCGCGAGTGCTCGAGCTTAACCGAGATATCAATTTTCACGAGCCACCCGCGGTAGGGGGAGGAGGAGTTGACCATCGCTCGGAATTTTCGAGGGACCGACTCGATTTTTTATTTTTTCGGTACAGCGTAAAAGGGGGGCTTGGGGGGGGGGGATCAATTGGACTCGGAATAACTAAAATATTCTGGAAAAAAAGAGTGAGTCATCTTGGACAAATGGAAAAAAAAAATCCCCCAATTGGACTGCACGTGACGTAATTGTATTATTTCAACGAAAGGAAGAGGGCTTACCTGTATGAGGGCCCTGACGAGCGGGTCGCCAAGGAAAGCGTCGAGGAACAAGAGATCCGTGTCCTGGGCTTCTGGACTCTTGGTTGGCGCCTCGGCTCCGGCCAGGCCGTCCGCGACATCCTGGGACTGCATGAAAGCCGCTGAAAAACGAGCGCGCGGTGCATTAGCGTCCTGCAATTGTGGAGCTCGATCTACTCGCTATGAATTAACGGCAACCCTCGGTGAGTGACTGTCCGACAACCCTCGCAGAGAGAGGCACGAGCAGTAGAAGAAGACAATAAATACAAGACAAGAGGTAGGAAGGTAGCGGGTATAGCCAACGGACGCCCGGCTTTCCTTTGTGCGTTATACTTACACCGTGGGTATATTCATACGAGCTCGCGGATCGATAATCATAGCTACAGGTGGCTGGCCGCGTTATACCTACTTTCGGCCCTTTTCTTCCTTTGTATTGATGTATACATACGTACATGTGCCTGCATGAGCTGTGGCCAGTGGCGATTTATCGAACGACCCATTTAGAGTTACCCCCGCTCTTGGAAAATTACAATCATCCACTCGCGTGCCCGAGAATGTGATTAATGCCTCTGCCGTAGCACCAAGGGAAGATCAATGGATTTTTTTTTTTTTTTTTGTCAAAATCACTTTCTGCGAATCTTTGGGAGATCGAGGGCATGGATTTTAATGGATATGTGCCAATTTGTAGGAAAAGTTTGCAAGTCGAGAGAGTCTATGTTTATTGAGATGGCTTGTAGCGTATGTGTCTGACCGTGTCAGGTATGTTTCTACTTTGTGGGAATCGAATTGCAAGAGTATTGTTGACGTTTTACGGAGTATAATATTATGAAACATCACATCGCGTGAATTTGACCTTTCGGATGAAAAAAAAAAGAAAAAAAAAAAGCTCAAGGTAATGATTAGGTTGTTTCAGTGATTTATTAACATTAGGATTATTTGTACAGATGGATATAAAACATGGATAAAACACGGAAGTTTAGTTGGAAAAATAAAAATAAAATTGATACTGAAATTGTGAAAATGCAAAAATGTTTGTAACGCATGTTTGGATTGTTTAGTGTATACGCATACGTATAATAATCTTCGAAAACAGATGAATTTTTTACCGGAGCATGTTCGAAAAAACCTCGAAAAATGAGTGATAAGCTTTGACCGTTCGATTTCGCAAGCAAGCTACGAAAACAGTTTGCTCGGTTGTCGGTGGCGGGCTGTGTTGTCCTAACGAAATTTGCAACTGCACGCTAAGTGACTTAAGAGGCAGGGAAAATATTTATAACGCAGGTATAAATAGATTACGTGATTTTGAAGAGGAGCTCGCGACATAGGTACACGTGTTCTTAAAATAAAAATATCAAGTACTCTACGACTAAAATTCTTGAAACCCTTTTCTGCTCGAAATTAAAGCTCCGCCGGAAAAAAGTAAAGGCAGCAAAGCGATCAAGGGGTCCGGCTCTACGTGTGAGAGACGGGAACGAGAAAAAAAAAAAAAATAAAATAAAATAAAACAAAAAAGGAAAAGGAAAAAAATCGCGAAAAGAAAAGAATGCGTGTGAGAATCAGGCGAAAAATAAAATCCGCGTTACCGCGGCACGAGGGGACGCAAGGGGGAAAGGGGAGTCGGGCGCGGCAAGGTATATATATATATATATATATATATATACCGTTATCGTAGTGGGCCGTATCTTTGTTGACGTCCTGCTGGACGGCTTCCATGCTCGCGAGCAACCGGCGCTCGCGGGTCCGTTTCTCCTTTCTCCCGAGAAACACCATGGCTCGGCTGCTCCTTTTTCACTCCTCCAACTCGTACGTCTTATACTTATTGTGTGCTTGTGTTTTTTGATCCACACGCGCGCGCGTGCTCGACCGACCGACGTTCTTTTTCACGAACAGGTGAGCCAACGAAGGAAGCACCTCAACCTCATCCTGCGCTGTCCTGATGGTGCTGCTCGGCCCCTCCGGTTTCACTGCACTACACACACTACTTATCCTCGTTCTCCAGTTCTCGGTGGCCCCTTGAAAGTGAAAATCGAGGCTCGGCATGCCCTCACCGCGCGATCGAAACTGCAAATCAATTTAGCGGCCGCGCAGTAAAGGTACGAGCGTATAGCGGCACATCAGTGAATGACATTCGATTTTACACCAACATCTATTAAATAATAATCAATCCCGCGGTAATATTCATCGTTCTAACAACAACAACAACAACAACAGTTGTATTATTAATAATAACGACAATAGCTTATACAGGAGAAGAAGAGTAAACGGTAGCCGGAGCGCATGATATACTTGTTCGCGTGTATAATGGATATTGTACAATCACAAGCTTGCTCCTTCAAGTGTGCGCGCACACTGCACCGAGCGACTATACTCTCATAGGTCGTGGGGGTATACGTGCACAATGTATACCTGCAGGCCTCGGTTATAGGTACCGACCTACCTGTCGCTCGGGCCCCTCGCGCAGCTATATAGGTGTATCCCGTACATGTTCTTTTTAATATACAACAAATGTATAGGTAATGCATGAAGCCAGACCCCCGCGGACGGTCTGACAGATCCCGAGCGAGCGACACCGCGCGGCTGTGCCCAGCAACACTTTGATTTTTATTATATTATTACTACTAAGTGTACTAAGTACCAAGTGCTGTTCCTTTTTCTCCTTCTCGCGAGCATATATTATATCTATATACGCTCATTTCACCATGTCCTATATATAACTGTGTGTAGATAGCGGCGACGCGAGCGATACGTCAAGCGATATGACTTATAGTGGCTATATACTGCATCAGCTGCTTCTTTCGCGCTTGTCCAAGCTTTTAACTGTACCTATACATTACAATTATTTTACATCTGGTATATTTTTTCATTCCTTAGCAACTCGTCCACTGCGATAAGTTGAAAAAACACAAGATGATATTTTGTTTTCACCAACTTGAAACACCAAATCACATTTTCACAACAACATATACCTAATAACAACGGTATACATCATAATAATTATATTGACATTGGATTGTTGATAGGACAAAGTTCATATTATCGAGTACTCGACAAATCTCACAGGTATTATTGGTCGCACTTTTCGAACCGGCTCATTTTTTACTTGTATAGATACATGCGTGTGTGTGTGTGTGTGAGTGTAGGCGGAGCGGATAAGTATAGAGCTCGAGACGCGAGGAAACGCGAGGCCCGTGCACGACTGAGGGCCGGTGTAGTAAACGCCGGCTATAAAACTCGAGACGCTCCATCTCGAAGTACATGTATAGAAGAAGAGAGTAAAAGAGAGAAAGGAGGCGAAGGAGAAGAAGGAAAAAAAAAAAAAAAAAAAAAGTAAGTAAGAGGAAGCCACAATAATTCTTGCCTCCGACGCTCGGCCACCACCCTATATCTAGCTGCGTATGGCTTTGCCGGCCAGAGGTGAAACTGACCTCCTGTCCGCTTTTTGGTACAACGCTATAATACCTACTGTTACATTCGACTCGCCAAGCATAAAGCTCATCTCGCTGCAGATACTTATCATGATGATGCTTGGAATTACATATTCTACCATCACCCGCAACGCTCGCAGTTGCATGAGTTGCTTGCGATTCACCAAACCATGACACACGTGCACGTGTGTAGTACTTAACACCAGCCCAGGTAAACATATTAATTTTTACGAACTACTTTCTTTTTTTTTCTTTTTCTTTTTTTTTAGCATTTGGCGACTCTATAAAGTTTGTTATTTTTATTTTCATTCGCCGACAACCCAATTTACGAGGATCAAGGAGAGAGAGAGAGAGAGAGAGAGAGAGAGAGAGAGAGAGAAAAAGCAAGAGAGAAGGAAAAAGAAGGTGAGAAAAGTTAAGAAAGCAGAGAATACGGAACGCTTACCAGTGTCGGTGGCGTCCGAATCTGGTACAACCATTGGATGAGAAGCCGGGGAATCGGACTGGTGCGGCATGCTAAACACCACCGGCTCTGTTGCGCTTGTGTTATTGTTGCTGCTGCTGCTGCTGTAGTCGCATAATTTGTTGTTTTTCAATCTCTGCTGAGCCTCGACTTGATCCGGCCAGTAGACGCTCTTTCGTTGCTGGTGCTGTTCCGAGGAGCCCGAGCTTGGCGATCGGCGTGCCATACTTACTTACTGATCACTCGATCGCTTAATCGTGTTCAAGGCACACTTGCTTGACAAACTCACTAGCTTTTCACTTTGTTCAATACATCTTTCAACGTAATTAGGCGTTTCGGATATTCTTTGTTAAATAAGTAACTTGGGCTTCATTGTAGTTACTATAAACTATGACTGCAGGTTTGATTGATCGCTCGTAAAATATATGTTTGTTTGTTTTTTGTTTCTCTTCCCAATTTTTAAAGAGAAAATCTGTTTTGCCACGTAACATCAATACACGCCCGTAGCCTCATTTCCCAACAAAGTGCGGATGATTCAAGCTCGTAAACTTTGCACGCAAATTCAAGGTATATGGCCAAATGAACTACCGGTGCGTCATGAGTAGTGGCGGTGGAGTAATAACAGTTACGGTATCATCATAACGGCGGCCAAGTGGGGTGTGCGAAGCAACGCGTTCCGCGCGAAACCGATGAGCGATACGTGTAAGTAAACATTAGTCAAAAATTTCATCGAGTAAAAATAATAAGAGCAGCCGAAGTTCAAAGAAGCGGCGGTCGAAAGATATTATGAGTTACGCGCGGCGCAAAATTAGATTCGCGCTTCACTTTGATCTGCGTATGGTATACATACTTAGGTACATGAAGAAATGCACCACCATCAACCAGTACTGGCTAGTCGTGGCCGTTAGATACTTAGCCGCTTAGCGACTAAATTCGCGTTTCCGGAAAGTTGGCTGGGTAAGCTGGCCTTTGCTTATGTATAGGTGGTTCGCGTGTGCACAAGTTTCTCCTCTTCTCCATGGAAACGCGATGTGCCGTCGGCTCGATTAAACTACCCGGTACACGCGACATTTCCGATTACCTATAAACTACATTCTATTCGCGGGTAGACGACGCTCCGGCGCACTTGCTTACACCTTATACTTCGATACTACACACCTATATATAATATAGACTCCACCTCAACTTTGAGCTTCTGATGCTGCTTCGTTGTAGATATACACTACCCGCATGGATTTATGGATTAATTTCCATGTACAAGGACTGCTGCGGCGCACGCGACCTCGGCTTTTTTTCCCGCATGCTGTACTTGGGTACCTTGACGATTTGCATTTAAAAAATTTCGAAATACTACACCTACCTATACCTACCTACCTACCTTGCATGCGCTGTGCGCGGTGCGGAAAGTGTTTCGCATTGCGCTCGAAATGTTTGATTGTTCTATTTCGAGACGATCTCAGGATACACTCAACAGAAATTTATTGTTTTCATATCATCGATCGTTTTTCGATTTCTGATTCACCAATTGATCATCAGTGTTTGACTCAAAATAATAGTTAACGTCATCGGGATCAATAAATAGAATTAATCAAAGATTTGAATCACGTTAATCTTCGTTCTATGCTGCGAGCCAACTCATTCTTTGTGTTTATTTTTACGTTTCAAATCGAAAGGGCTCAATGTGCTCCGTCGTAATTGAAAAATCTCATTGCTAATCATCTTTCAAATTGAGCGTTATTTTAAATATTTTGCATTTGTAAAATGATATACTCTATTAATTTATCTAATTTCGTGTGTTCTATAAACAAAAACGTCTATTGATATTTTATCTGTAATAACTTTAGTAAATTGTCAACAAAAAAAGTATGTTTGCTTAAATTTTTTTTATTATACGCACTAAATGTCTCAAGTATAACTAACTGATAATCCATCCGATCAAAAATTAATTATATGCACAATAGAAAATAATTTTTATATCGACATATTTATTTCGGTAAGGCAGAGATCTCCTGTTATCATCTTAACGTTGCCTTACTTACTGCTATCCAGAGTAGGTGTCAGCACATAAAAATTTACGAATCATGCATATGAATTGTATTTATGTATAACCTTATGCATTGTTCATAACTATTTAGTTTCCTTCTTATGTAAAACTTTATTTATTGTATTTAAAAAGGGCGCCTTTATACTCCATTAATTTGATATGTATATATCATATGTATATATATGTAATGGATTTAAATGTGTAACATAATTTTAATTGTATTTGTGTTATGGCAAAAATGTACTCAAACTGCCAATAAAAATTTTATTCAATCAATCAATCATGCATATGAATCATGAAAAGCCTGATGGGAGACATACTTTATTACGTAGGATAGGTATGTAAGTAAATATTACATGCATATTGACGAAAAATCCAATAAAGTTTACTTGAACTCATGAAATCCGTACAAATCGTGTACTAAAGATAAATAGTTTTAATCACGAATCCAACAATTAAAAAACTGTGACAAACAGCAAATATATACAAACATTTTTTGCATTTTCGGATATTTTCCTTTACAAACATACTAAATAAAAACATTTTTTCAATACATATACACATTATATTTTTTTTTAATCCATCAAGTTAAAATCTACAACAAAACTGAAGCAAAACAAATTGTTTGCAAGTGTACTACACTTTCTCAGTAAAGTTACGTGGTAAACTTGAAAATAAATGACGATCGTGACATATCAGCATTGTACTATAATATTAGAGAGTCATAGTGTAGAGGAAGACAAAACGAAAGAGAGAAACAATATCACAACTACGATCGGTAGGTATTCAACGAATTCACGACTCGTCGTGCTGCTGCTTATGCTTGGTGTAACGCTTGTGCCTTTCTATCCTTTCTATAGTTATAATCAGTCGTCATGTAACATTTGACTTGTCAACGTCCGCTTTTAAACCTGCAAACAGTTTCGTCGGTTAAATCTCGGGTAATTAGAGAAAAACTGGCGAAAATTTTTTAGAATATTGCAATTTCAACAACGGTCATTATTTCAATTGAACAGCAAAAAAACCGTTCATTGGAAATAACTGCTCGTGAATCCTCACGACCGTTAGTAATTTTTACTATAGCTTTTTTTTTACGAACTGTGATTGGTTAAATGATATTTGTTGGAAAAAACACGACGTATGTTTTTAAAAAGTTTTTAATAAAAAATTTTAATTCTGACCATATTATATTATAAAAGCATCGAAGTTACCGAGTTTTTATCTACTGCTCGTAGAGATATGAAAAGTCAGGCGCAAGGCCTACGTGTTAAACATGTGGTGTGTATTTGTATGAAATGAATGCTGGGCATTGAGTGAAAAACGAAAATAAGACAAAAGTGGGATGAGGTAAAAAGGAAGTGGAGGAAAAGAGAAGATACTGTACGTGTCACACACGAGAGTAGATATATACTTATGCTGGTTCATGGTACCGGCGACGACAATGTCCACTTTCAGCAGTCGATGATGCTGAGCAAACTGTTGACCGCAGAGGACATCATCTTCGATCAGCTTACTTATCCTGATGAGGCCCATCACTTAGGACACGTAACAGCACATTTGTACCACAGCATGAATATTTTTTGGGCCAAGTGTTTTGGGTACGATATAGAAAGTAATTCACTCTCTGGATCGAGCAACACTGTTTAATTTACTTTTTCCAGAATTATACTTTCGTCATTGTGTTTTTAATTTTTTGTAAGTTTAATATTCAATTGAGAATTAAATTTAAGAAAGGACTTGTATTTTGCTCACATACTATAAACTTTGTTTGAAAAAAAAACATTGCAAAACCCGACAAGTTTACTCAATGTATACCGCGTTGATCTGTATCTAAAAGATATACACAATACCGATTCAACGATCAAAATAGTATAACGTAACTTTTTATAATAATAAACAAATTTTATTACCATTGCGTGAATTGTTTATTTGATGTTACAATACCAGCAAGTCCACGATGAAGTTTAAATATCTTATAATTGTGTTAGTTATAGTCAATTAAGTAGTTCATTTTCACAATATACGTATTGGAGATGGTGTGCATATTTTTGCAAAATTAGTGATAATATAAATATTAGACTGTTACGACTTACGTTAGAGGGAGACAAATGATAAAACACAAAGGAGAAATAAAGATAAAAAATATCAGAGCTGTAAAAATGGATATTTATGTTCTTGCTCGTCTATTTAACTGCAAAATAATTAAAAATGGGTCTAGATTAAAAAAAAAAGTATTCTATAAACTTTGTAGCACTTGTACTTAATCATACAGTCAATCGATAATAGACTAAACAATAGTTTGGTAGTTTGATTATTAAGTGAAACATGCTTGCATTTAATTAGACACATAAAAATACATATACCTAAATCTGAAATTTTAAGTTAAAGTTCCGTTCACACGTATGAGTCTTCCAATGATATTCTGTTAGATATGTAATAGATAAACATACGTGTGCTCAAAAGTGTAAAGTTAAAATAATGACACTGAGGATAAAAAAAAGAAAGAGGGAAAGAAAGTATGTACTTAACAGTAAAAACATTGATACATAGTTGGAGTTAAAGAAAAGATAGGCAGTAGACCGAGTAAAGGGAAGGAGGACGCACTTATATACACAATCACGGCGATAAAAGGTAGTTAACAGTAGAGAGATGCTAGATCGTTCTGATGATTAGCCCTGAGTGGTATAAAGCGTGAGCGAGTGATAGAGCCAGTTCGAAAAACCAGTTCCTACAGTCGCAGTTGTGTGTAGCAAATCTCACTGGCTCTGGGTGGACGGTGAGACTAAGTTTAGAACAATGACTTATCCCAAGGTGAGATAATGGTTGTTTTGGCAAATTTTTTATAACCTATAGTTTTTTTGTTTTGTTTTTTTTTTTTTCTTTTTTTCATGCTAAACACGTGACGCGAAACTGTGCTTTGAATTTCAGTTGATTGGGCTTTTGTGCTTTCAATTGATAATTTTGACGACCGCTCGATCTACCACTACCGAAGCTCCATCGCAAGATGGATCGGGCGAAAGGAAAGCTTTTTCACTCGACGATATCGCATCGAATGCCTACACCAGCCTTTCATTTAATGGCACTTGGATATCAGAGACCGAAATTTTTTACAGAATCGACGAACTGCTCCTTGTATTTGACGTGAAAGCCCAGAGCAGCAAAGTCATTGCTAACAGTAGCATTTTTGTGAGTTGAATTTATTCTTATTTAATTTATATTATTGTACAAAGATAAGTGAGGATTTTCAAGTATCAAATCTCCTTGTCCACACTTTTATTTTAAAAAGAAGGCTTTATCGGTAAAAAGTAGATAAACAGATAAACGGCAAGTATCTTATAAGTAAAATCTCTAAGTAAGAAATTAATTTCAAGAAAATATGTCATAACATAGTGTGGTAATAATTGAGGTTTTGGTGTACATTTAACGTTGGTTTCAAATTTCTTATCTATTTATCGGTCAGATAAAATACGTCAATCGTCGACAAATTGTAGTTGATACATTCGATATTTAATCGGAAAGAAATGTATAATGAAACACAATGTCAAATTGTATTTTTTTTTTTTTTAACAGGATGATGAAGAAAATATGAAATACTATATATCCCCAGACGGTAATTTCGTGCTTTTGCGCAATTCAACCAAAAAGGTATACAGACACTCGAGTTTGAACAAGTTCAGCATTTACAACGTGAAAAGCGAGTAAGGAATGAAATGAAATGAAATGAAATTTTTGATATTCTAATGTGGCGTAAAATTTCCACAGAGAATTGAAGCCGTTGGAAGACGGTCAGTTAATATCGGTGGCTGTTTGGGCGCCACGGGGCAGTGAACTCATTTACGTTTTTAAAAATGACATTTACCATTACCAAGCGAAACTCGGTGAAACGCGTCGGCTGACCTTTGATGGAAAATCGCAGACCCTCTACAATGGCATCCCCGACTGGGTCTACGAAGGTGATTATTGTTAATATTATTATTAGCCCCTCTTTGTCTCGTTGATGGACGATACCACTGAAACCACTCTCTTAATCCGTATCCCCACAGAAGAGGTCTACTCTACCGACAGAGCACTCTGGCTCTCGCCAAATGGCGATTATCTGGCTTTTGGGACGTTTAACGACTCTTATGTCCCCGAAGCGGTGGTTATGAGGTACGGCACTCCTGGCGATTTGCAAGACCAATATCCAAGCGAGGAGAGATTCCGGTATCCAAAGGCCGGGGCGAGTAATCCCCACGTCACGCTGAACGTCATTAATTTGAAAGACAAACAGTCGTCGATGATTTCCCTGAAAGCACCTGTTCACATAGTTGGAGCGTAAGTTCAGAGAACCATCCGTAATATGTATAAATAATGTAGTACATTGTACACAAATAGAAAGAACGGCAAAAACAATGATGATTTTCTTCCATGGAAGGGAAGCCATTTTGTACGCCGTGACGTGGTTCGATGAGAAAACAGTAGTGGCCACGTGGACCAATCGAGTCCAGAATCATTCGCAAATCATCAGTTACCCGGTCACCGCGAAGGAACCGCAGCTCCTCCTGGAGCAGAAAGTGACGGGCGGCTGGCTTCTCTTTCCTGCCAATGCTCCCCTGCACCACAGAGGCTACGTTCTCATTCTGAGGGATCAACCAGTCGGTTAGATAAATATACGTACATACACGCATACGTGTAATATATGTATACCCACACAAAATGATACAGAGTATACACAAAAATCGTGAAATTAACGCGACAGAGAACAAGACGTTGGGCTCATTTGGCCACTTGACGCGCTACACGCTCAGCGATAATGGCCCATTGAAAGACGAGCTCGACCTGAGTCCAGGCGAAACTTGGGTGCACTCGTTGGTCGGCGTCAGCGAGGCGAAAGCCGTGGTTTACTACACTGCTTGTCCGCCGGGCGAGCCGTCCCAGAAGCACCTTTACGAAGTCAACCTCGAGCCCGAGGATCTGAGACCGGAGCCCAAATGTGTCTCTTGCAAGCTGAAAACTCCCGAAGGTACGAGACTCAATCGATGGAAAACAATAACAAAGAGCTTGCAGGTCGGGTAAAACGAAAAATAAATTAATAAATTGTCAGGCAACGACTGCAAGTACGTGAGCTCGGTGAAATTCTCGAGTGACTTTTCGCGCTACGTGATGACATGCGCGGGCCCGGATCCAGCGATCATTAAAATCTACGACTCGAGGGGTACGGAGCTATACACCTGGTCCGACAACCACGCGCTACGTCACATGCTCGCGAAGCGAGTGCTGCCCCGACAGATGGACCTGACCTTTCCCCTCAACGGGTTCGACGTAAGGGTGCGACTGCAGCTGCCCAAGGATTTCGATCCCTCGAAAAAGTACCCTCTCTACGTCAACGTGTAAGTGTAATGTTACTGTTTATAAGGCAATGGCGTGTGAGGATCGAAATAATCGAGACCTCGCGACCTGTTACGCCCATCAGTTACGCCGGCCCGGGGAGCCAAGCCATCATTGACAACTTTTCCGTCGGATACGACAAGTTCGCGACCACTGCTAAGAACATCATCGAGGCAAAGATCGACGGCCGCGGCACCAATTCCAGGGGCACCGCGATGCTCTACTCGGTTTACAGGAATCTTGGAAGTGCAGAGATGGAGGACCAAATAGATGCCACAAAGTTGGTTCACGTAAACGTTAAGTACGTCAAAAACTCGATTTCCTTTAATTGATGTTTTTTTTTTCAGATTGCTGCAAGAACGGTTTAGCTGGATAGACAGGAATCGAACGGCAATCGGTGGGTGGAGTTACGGTGGATATTCCGCGGCTACAATCCTCACCAAAGACAGGGGCAACGTATTCAAGTGCGGTCACTCGGGGGCACCGGTCACCAATTGGATGTACTACGGTAAGAAGTATCATGCAACACGTCACTTATTACAATTAAACGCTCGTATTTGCAATTGCATGAAAAACCGACTCGATCAGATTCGATATATACCGAACGCTACATGGGCTTGCCAACGACGAGCGACAATCTAAACAATTACGAAGAGAGCTCGGTCATGAGGCGAGCGAAAAACTTTAAGGGCAAAAAGTTCCTGCTGATACACGGGACGGGCGACGACAACGTCCACTTCCAAAACTCGATGGCTCTAACGAAGGCGCTCGCCGAGAACGACGTCGCGTTCGAGCAGTTCATCTACCCCGACGAGGCCCACCAGTTCGTGCACTTGGCCCAACACCTCTATCGTGTCACGGACAATTTCATATCCGATTGCTTTGGCATCGAAGTTCCGGAGAAGAAGAAGTAAAACATTATCGCCAAATTACCGGGGCCAACAGCTTTGGTACCCATGTGTGCATAATAATAATAATAATAATATAATACAATACATGCACCGATCTGTAATACTTTGGATTTATATTGAAATACGTACACGTGAAATACACACACACATGAAAGTACTCTAAATAAAAAAAAAAAAAAAAAAAAATTAAATTTTTTACATCCGAGATCTAACGACTGTTATGTTTTTATCAGAGCTCAAAGTTTAATAAGATAATAAGTATGGATTTTTCAAGTTATTTCGATTCATGAATGTTGGTACCATTATGGTAAAATGTCAACTTTTTACTGCAATGGGCAAAAAACTCGTTTTTTTTTTTAAATTTGTTTTTAAATGTTCAAGAGTGTAGGTACAATACGAAAAAATTGCATTTCGTTACTTGTTGGATATTTTGCTCTGGTGAAAATATAAGAACCTCTTGCGAGGCAGTCGTGCCGAAAAATCGATCGCCAGTGTTCGCACTTGAGCCAACCCTTTCCTTCGCAAACATGGTTATCACGTCATCGGCCTTATTTATCAAAGCTCGGGCGCGCATTGGTATACCTACCATTGGTCGTGGAGGGACGCGCGAAGGCCAACGCCGACGCATCATCGATAACTGCAGCGCCTGTTCTCTAACTCCCTTGGCCCGATGATTAGCACGATATCCATTATTTTATGTGCGAGCTAGTCGTCGCGTGCATGCAACGCAGTGCAAAGTAAAAAAGGTCGGCAGGAGAGACCTTCCGAAAAGCCTTGGGCTCGCCGACCTCATAGTTAACACATTTCGCAAAAGGTTTTTTTTTGTTCCATTGGCTGGGCGTCGGTGGTGACGACATCGATGATGAACCAATGACGACTTATCACTCCTAGCGCGCAAAAATCTATGCGCTCCCGCGGAGGGTTGTAGGTATGATGTACATCGTCGTGGGTAAGGACGAAAGGTCGGTCGGCTGTAAGCAGCAACGGAAGGTCAACGCTTGCGTTTGTTATCAGGGAGGAAGGGAGATAGGTGGTTCAGGGTCGGGCTCTATTTTCGGACAGCGTTGCCGCCATAAACTTGCCCGATGATGGACGCGCCTGAATCACGCAACCGGCACTCCTATCTTATCGCCTCGCTCCCTCCACTTTTGCACTCTTTTTTTTTTTTTTTTTTTTTTTTTTGTTTTTCCATCCCTCCGATGGTTGTAAGCGGAGAGCGAGCCTCGCCGTACCTTTCTCCTGTAAGCGTGAATCGTCGTCACCTCCGGCCCGATAACGAGCTACAGCTGTCCTTGGCGTGTCCCCCGTGCTTCGATTGCAATCCCTCGGATCGAGTGTTGGCTCCTCGGCATTATGTTTTATCGAGCGTCGAGTGGGGGGTACGGGTTCGTTATTTCTCGTTGCATTTGTGCTTTCACTCCATCCAGATGTGGAAGTGGAGGGTTTGGAAAATTTTATCACGAGTCGTTTTTGAGAGGATAGGAAAAAAAAAAGAAAAAAAAAGTGGTGGAAGGCAGAGAGTTGGCAAGTACTGCGTCAGATAGTCGAGGTATATACTATCGGTTTGCAAGAGTCTCCTCGCTATACGGAGGGTGAGGCTTGAAAAGTGAGACGTTCCTTTGCCCCTTGATGCTGCCTCTCCTTCCTTCCCCGTCGATGCGGTTCTTCTACTCTGATGTTCCTTTTGTTCATCGGTCTCTTTTCGCCGGATGGCTGAGCCTACGAGAATACGTAGGTAATTATATGGAACGTGCGCCCTCCACAAAGTTACTGTTGAGCGCTCGCTTGCACTCTTTTGAAAAAAAAAAAAAAAAAAAAAAAAAAAAAAAAAAAGAAACAAGTTGAAACTGCAGTTTGTCGTTTTAGCTCCCTCGCCGATCATGATGGACTTTAATGGCTCGTCGTTATATTTTTACAACTTTTTGTGACCAAAACAAACATAGAACCCATCGGTTTTTAGTCGAGCTTATTTCAACGCCGAAGGGACATTCGAGAGCTTCGATCGACTCATCCCTTCGAATTCTCGGAATTTTCTCCTGGGAATCTTGAAAAGGAGTTTGAAAGTAAAATGGTTTAACCTATACGTATGCTACGATGTTTGTTCATTTTTTACCCACATCAATGATTATCGAGAGCACGATTTACGATCGTCGATCAGAACATCCGCGAGCCATAAGTACGTATAGTAGGAGGTGTACATGCCAGTAAAAATATTAATAATCGCGCGACCAGTAATTTATTTCGTCCGTGGCATCACGGATCGATCGTCCCCCGTCGCTCGAATGCAAATGCAGAGCTTTTACCGTTTCGATGGAGCTTCGAAAAATGGGTAAAAGATGCGCTTTCGATTCGAGAGGTTGTTTTTTTTTGGGGGGGTGGTGGAGGGGAGGAAGAGCAGGGGTAACCATCTAATTATGAAGGAGGACGGTGCATCAAAAATCGATCGATAAGAAGGAGGGAGGGGTGGCAAGGCATCGGGTATAGGATCGTAGAAGAGCGGCATCAGGTGGACGGGCAGAGCAAGAATGGAAAGGGTTGCGACCGTGACTACCTACCCCCGCCCAGCCATACCGGAAATGAAAAGCCAGAGTCGAGGACTCGCGTGAGCCCTCTGTCCGCTGTGCACGAGCTTTCGTCGTCGTCGTCGTCGTCATCTATCTAGATCGATGATGCGTGATTGCTGGCTGTCAGGTGAGGCTGAGAAGTAGAGGAGGAACAATGTTACTGCGTGTGGCTGCAGCGTACCGTTGTAGTTGCTATGTGGGCTCGTAGCTAATCTTCCACGCGTGCTTTAATCGTATATGGGTATACCGATGTACACGCCACGGGCTATAATTCTCTTTCATTTCTCGCTCTTGCCTCTGCACTTCAGGTTGCAATTTTGCACACAAGTGCATTTCCTCTGTATTTTGCACATCGGAGAGAGCTTGGATTTCCATCGACGCGGCTGGTGTATTTCCTCATACTCTACATAGTCCATAAATAACGCTAAACTCCCATCCAATTGACCTCTTTTATCAGGTTTTAATAAAATTACCCAATCACGAATCAATATATTGTATTCGTTGGAGTTGCTATTTTTTACTCACTCCACAGTTGTGACCCATCGACTTACAGCGGCCACCAGCTAGTGGATTAATTTCTCAATCTGTACTTGACTACGAATGATCATTGGTTTGAGGAAAAAAAAAAAAAAAAAAAAAGCTTGAATCATCGATGCAATCGTAAAATTCCATAAACCTGGTTACATGAGTAAGCGAGTGCGGAAAAACTCGTCGACAAAAATAGACACAGGGAGCCCCGAAGTTCCGCGAATCTCGACGAATTATCCGGAAAATGTCGGGCGCCAGATTACACCTGTAAATCTTTCCTTCCTGCCGAAAATTGCCACCGTGCCCCCGCGCTACACATGTATTGAGCCCCTGAAAATTTTAATGGCTCTCTCTCTCTCTCTCTGCCCTTCCTCTCCGTTTTTTACGGCAAAACGAAACACCGTTTGGGAAATCGAGAACGAAGGTGGAGGGAATAATCTGCTACACGCGTATCGGGAGGGAAAGTGGGGTGTGGGAGGCTGTGTACAATGGCCGGAGGGCGCGTGAATGGGGTCCCGAGGCTGTCGTTCGCCAGGACTCCAATAACCCTGTATCGTGTTTACATTGCGTTCAAGATTTTTGGCAGCGCGGCGGCGCCCATGGCTGATGATACCACCCACTCATTTTCGGGTCGCTACCATCTCATTAATATTTCCACTCGAGGGAGAATTTTTCATCCCCAGAGCCCCGGAATTCTTTCTCTTTTGCTTTTTTAAAATCGTCCCCTCGAAAGCTCCCCCGAGCTCCTCCGACTCCCTTGTAAGAGTAGCTGATGGCACCGAAAATCGATACAAACAAAAATAACAGCCACGTCTCATATACATATATGCTTGAAGCTGCGCACGTGGGTGAGGAGCTCCTTCCCAGGGTAGTCGTTCGTTTTTTTACATTACTTTTTGCAGTGTGCAAAAGAATTTAATTACATGTTTAATTATTATTGGTGGTTGAGCCGCCCGCGACGTAAGGCCGAAAGTTAATTGGCCACTCCTACTTGCGCGTGCTTGCCCCACCGTTTTTAGGGGGCTATATGAAAAGAATGAAAACACAAAAGTAGTAATTTAACAATGCCAGAGAGAGAGAGCCATCGGTTTTTGTATGGGTAGAACTACGTATAACGATACGGGCCATGGAGGGTAAAGAACATTGTGCCAAGCAGCGAGTTCTCGCAATCGTGTACCTATTCTGGATAGATAAAACGAGGTATCTGTTTACAGCCACGCACGGCAAGCGATATAGAGATGTACAGGGGGCACGAGCGATCGAGAGCATCTCGTACGATAGGCTACGGCGGTCATGGTGATAATGATATGCGACAGACAATGAACGCAGAAAAGGTAATTCTCATGGTTGCATGCGAGCATTACTCTCTTATTACGTATATAGGTGTGCGATGACGTGTGCGTGTGCGCGTCGGGGAGGGGGGTAACTCAGCTCAGACGAGGAGGGGAGTGAATGTAGGAGGGGCGTTAGCAGCATCAGCCGGGATCCAGCGAGAAGAGACTGTATAGATATACAAGTAGGGGGACGGGGGAGGGGGTCAAAGCAACGACGCACCAGGAGTCCGAAGCTGCGGCGGAGCCTCAGTGTCGGCGCAGTGGCCGGGCCAACGTGTCCTACGCCAGGCAGTCCACGCGCTCCGCATCTCTCTTTCTTTTTCTCGCCCACCTTCCTCCCTCCCTCCCACCCTCCTTGCCGTCCCCGAGTTTCGCACAACAACCCGGCCCTCCTCTTCTTTTCCTCCGCTCGGCCTCCTTTTCCCTCCTCCATCAGCGCCACTTGCAAGCTCCTTCCGCTTCCTAGTTCTCGCGGTAGTGGTGTTGGCTCAGTCGCGCCGGCAACTTGCGGCCGAGCGCACCAAAGGACGAACAATGTGACGACGACCCGGGAGTTGTTGTTGTTGTTGTTGTTTTTTATTGTTGTTGAGGCCGAGGTCAGTTTGTTGTCGGCCAATTTATTTTTTCTTCTCTCTCTCTCTCTCTCTCTCTCGGGTCTCATGTGTGCCAGCCCCGGTGAAATTCCTCGGCTGGCCTACCGTTGTCGATCATCCGTTGAAGGGAGGAGGAGGGGCAGTCCGGGCCCGCGATAGCGCCAACGCCGGATCAACGATCGTCCAACATGTTCAAGTGGAAGGAGTCGGTATGGAGCTAGACGTGCAGCCCGGGCCGCTCTAGCAGCCAACGCTCTGCTGCCAGTCCCGCGGCGGCGCCCCGGCGCCGTCCGCCTTTTCTAGTGCAATCAGCTGCTGGCCTCGATGAACAAGGTAACTGCATGCGGATCACCATCCTCACTCCCATTCTTTTTCACCTCTTTGTGTACGCTTCGTTCGAGCCGCGATTTGGGAAAAAAGGGGGGCTCGTGCTCTCCAATCTCTAAATCTTTTACGGAACAGACTTTGACAACTCCAACTTGAACCTTTGCGCTTTGAGGGGCTTGATACAAAACTCGCTGGGCCTGTACAAAATGCTCGAGCTGAAAGCACTTATCCCCACTCGAAAACAAAGTTTCTGTTTGCACCGGGCACTGCTACCTCCGACATCATCTGCGGCTCAATGGGATATATATATATACATATCTATCTATCTATCGGGATATATTATATCCCTTCGCTTCTAAAGGAGTATCTAATTAGTATGCACAGACGACAGCGAGATGTCGAATTTCGCATTGGAGGAGGAGGAGGAGGAGATAAAATTGACGAGCAAAAGAAGATGTTACTACGTGTTGAAGGCGCGGGGTGCGGAAGGAAGGGCGGCTAGGGTTGAAAGGAAGAAAGGCGCCGTCGAGCTTTCTGATTTTGCAGCTTTGGGAAAAGCACGCCCAGAACATGGGGGAGGGAGGGAGGGGAGGGAGGGTCGAACGCACTCAGACAGACACAAAGAGAAATGTTCCCTCGCGTGTTCTTCTTCTATGTAAGTTTAGGACGGAAGTGGGCTAACGCGTGCGAGGCTCGGCAAAATTGGGCAGACACGCAGATGTATACATTTTCCTGTTTACGCCGCCTCGTCGTCGTCGTTGTCATTGGACTCTTGGCCCATCTCCGTTAAAGCGCGTCCCTTGGTTTTCACGCTGTTGGCTCTCGTTCCTTCCCCGACACTCGGCACGAGCTGTTGCCTGTTATGTTAGGCTTGCTTACTCGCTCGCTGGACCCCATCTAAATTGCTCACTCTCGGTGCAAGATTAACAGAGATTTGATTACTCGAAGTGCATAGATAAGCTCCCCTAGCTCATTAAAAAGAATTTATCGCTCAAAGGATACACCCAGAATTTTTTTTCTTCTTTAATGATTGATTAAGGGCAGGTGCATCGATGTATGTGCGTATACGAACGTACGTCCATGCATGCTTGCACCACGAAATAATTTTAATGAGAATTTTGGTAAACAACAAGAGAGAGAGGGATTGTTGTTGGATTCTCGGCGCTATTTTGGGCGCAGTAACAGTTTTTGAAGTTAATCAACGTTACTTTAACAAATGCCCTTACAACACCCATAATATACGCGTCATGCAATTTACTGCATAGTAGATGTAAGTACGTAATGCCTGCCACCTCGTTCACAGGCCATTGAATGCACATTGCACTCTATACTGGAAACGATTTTGCATTACCCCGTGCGATCAGCAATAATAAAAATATTAAGTTGCGTTACTTGATTATATATATATATACACCGGTAAATATAAAATAATATACCGATAAATACCGGTCATTTGTTGGTTTTCAACGTTAATAGCACCGATGATGGTGGATAAAAATTATTATTTTCGTGGCCAAGATCGTCAAACTCACTGCTGTGTCCATTATAAGCGCAAAAATGAAATAGAAACAATAGCTTGACTTTGACGTTGAGAAATGGAGAGAAGGAGGTGAGTTCGTTTTTCCATACAAATTGAGAGGATAAATGAAAGTTAGCCGGCGGCGGATGAAAGGCTAGAGCGCAAAAAATCGTCCCCATTGTCTCGATGCATCTCGAGGGCGTAGGTTTACTACGGTGTGTATAATATGAGGGAGTAACCCAGCAAATGAAAAAACTGAGTGTAAGAAATAAAGCTGGGGAAAGAGGAAATGGAAGAGCCTTCGCGTGCTTTGGTCGTGTTGTCGGATTAGCAGGGACCCGTCAAACCAGTAAACAACAAACAATGCAACGAGTTTTCCAACTTTTTTTTGGTTGCATCCCCTCTACCTCCGACCGATCGACCGACCAACTTTTTCTATCTATACTTTTATCCCAGTAGCTCGCGGGTTTCCGATGAAAAACAAATTACTTTGATAATCTCATTCCCCGGTTGACAGTCATGATTTCACCGATGGACCAGCTGTGGGAAAAAAAAAAAAACATTTATAGGAAACACGTATAAGCATGCGATTGACGGTACCTATATAAATATGTAAATTTTGTAGTGAAAGTGTACAAGTACAGTGCAGGTTGATAAAAATTTTACGAGACTCGCGATACAAATGAAAATAAACAATAAACACTGATTGTCGTTTTACGCTGTAACTCTTGTACTCACACACTCTCTCTCTCTCCAAAACGCCAAGTGCCCGTCGAATGTGCACTCGGAGCGTCGTCTCGCAGACAGTTGCATGAAAAATACATATATACATACCCAAAGACATGCAGAGCCACACATGGAGAACGAGAAGAAGAGGGAGAGCCGAGCCACGCAAAAAGCGCAGGAAATAGCGGAGGAAAGAGTCTCGCGGCTAGGAGGACAGAGGTGGGGGAGGGGATAGAGAGAAGGGTAAAGGCAAACAATAACGCTCGTCGTTGGGGTGGAAGAGAAGCCGACGATTCCCGGGAAATCCCAGCAACAAAATAAAATGTATACTTGCGTTTTGCGGGCAGCACCGATCGACGATGTCGCTAACGTTTTTGTCGTAAAATATTTTTCTCCATAGGTGATGCGTATACCTACCCTTGCAGAATTTTGTCTCGTTTGTATCCAATGCGCGAGATGAAAATTGAACTATTGCTCATCGAGTTGCCAAATGTAATAGCGGCAAGGCCGGCCCTACACGCCAACTGAATCCGAGCTCAAGCGCGATTATATCGATCATATGCCTCATTCGTTACCTCGCCCTCCTTTCATCACGTGCAATCCTTACTCGTCCGCACTGGCTCCTCCATTCTTTAGTTTTACCCGACTGTTGTCGGGCACAGGTAAGTTATAGGTAACATCGTGTCACTACAGATTTACTTACTTCCATGGCGTTTCGAAATCTCTTTGCGTTGGTGATTTTTCAATCTCGCTTATCTATGTTGGTGAAAACAAAGCTGTTGCGACAAATTTGTTTGTTACACACCCCCAAGGAAGAACATATACAATTTACGGCTATGACGGTTTGCTTGTGGATTTATGATGGAACACGCAGTATTTTGTAATAAAATATCCTGCGCAGTAAGTACCACGGTGCGAATGTTGTAGCAATGAGTACTGTGTTTCTCGCAACAAGTAGGACTCGAGCCCTGTACAGGCAGTAGTAACAATTGTGCCCCGAGCGCGTAGTGGTGCCCCGTAAGGAGAACTGTAGGGAGAAACGATATACCTACAATGATCGTTTCGATCAGTACACGGCCGTTTCTGCAGCCCAAACATTGCCAATTCGTTTTTTTTTTTTTTTTTTTTTTCTTTGACCTTCAGAAACGGTTCATTTAATTTCGTAACTAATGCGCTGTAACCTTTGTTTTACCATTGTTACGAGAGGGGATTTAAAAAACTCCAGAGGGGCCGAAATTTTTCTTCATCAGGATTGTAAGATAGGACGATGCAGCGAACAAAGTTACCTCGCTCTCCCGTCTAATCAGGGGAAAATTAGCCGGGCGAGCCAACTTTTACTCCGCCGCTGCTTTGCTGCTGAAGTTGGTGTCAAAAGCGGGCTGCTCTCCCTCCCACTCTTTGCGTGTGCGGTGGAGGGAGTGGGGGTTGGGTGCAGGACAACAGTGGCTAAGTTGGCGCCACGTGGGGGGGGGGGGCGCAATAGCGCAATATTTAAGGTTTTCCCAGGCAAGTAGTCACAGTCGAGTGCGGTCAGCCGTTGTTTTGCCGGAACTAGGTATACCTAGTGGAGCCTCCATACCATATACCGGCACGGAATCGTAAGAGGTCGTGTGTATATAGATGGACACCACTACAACTGCAGCAGCTGGATCCTCTCGGGCAGCCAGCATACGGATACTCAACCTGTGTATCACCTGTATTCTATATAGACATGGACATGACCATTCGAGGGCACTCGGCGGACTGGTAGTGCACTGCAAGGACCGGTCTTAATACACCCGAAGAGGAACGAACGATGAAGATGAATATCCCTGTCTCTTCTGTTGCAGCTGCGCCTGAGATTTCTCTCTCTCTCTACCTCTGTGCTTTCGTGCCGTCTGTAGGTTATACAAGCGTGACATATCTCGCTCATTGACTTTGCTTTTGTACGTACAATATTATATACCCCATGCCTGTCATTTTTTTTCAGTCGTACGGTCGACCGATCAAACTGTTTTTTTCCTCCATCTTCCTCGGAGTGACCAATGATCTCACTGGTTTCAAATAAACTCTTCCGTTTACTCATTTGCTCTAAAATGCCCCGACGCTTCAATATCTCTTGACAATCTCATCCCCTTTGAAACTCTATTTACGATTGCTGAAATGAGCGCATTCGTACGTGATTATGTGGATGCTCTGGTGGGTTCTCTCGACACCCAACGAGTCCTGTAAAATTTTTTTTCTTCGATTATTAGCTTCCGCGATCGACCGAGTGTAAGTAAGCCGAGGCTAAAAAGTGAAATGCCATTTTTCTTCGACTACGCCTTTCTTTCCCCCCTCCCATATTAACGCTCCATAATGGTGCACCTCCGCCTCCTCCTACATGTATACACCTCTTACCGAAGATGAGGATTTAAAGGGGCGCGATTTTAAGCACTATACGTATGTGCTCCCTCTCCCCTCTCGTTATTAAAGTCGATCGTCGTCGTCGTATGCATGTACTCGCAAGTAATATTTATCATCATAAAAATATCCAATTTCGTTTGCTCATTATTTTTTTTTCTTTTTTTTTTTTTTTATCCTTTCTTCGTCCTATAAACTAAAAGTCTGAAATTTATCGATATCGTCACCTCATCAGTTCTAAAAAAAAAAAAAAAAAAAAAAAAAAAAAAAAAAAAAAAAAAAAAAAAAAATGACACTCAAAGATATAAGTTAGGTCGAGTACAGTTATACAAACTCTCGATTTTGCGAGCTCGTTTAAAATACGAGGGAAAACATTGTTCGCGAAAAATCCCCAAAACTTTTAGTAGCTGCTCAGCAGGAGCGATTACAACTAAGGTTGTTGTTTCACGTAGCTACGCGGCGTCAGAACCAACGCACCCACCAGACAATAGGTGCCTCGTCTCATTGGGCTCCATTCAAGCCTGTACCACCTATTGTTGCTTATCTTTCGCTTGACACGCCATTGCCTTGTCTATTTCTTTCCGAGTACATACAATGAAAGAACTTCTTGCCTCAAAGAGGTGCACATTGGGATAATATTGTACCAACGTACGATCGATAACGGGAGAGGAAGCTTGACAAATGAAGGGTGCCGTGACTATTAATCTGTACACATCTCCACTCGGGGTTATCGGGCACAGAGACCGGGATTTCTTTGTTTTGCCCTTCGCGGCACTTTTTATTTTTCAGTACAAAGCGCTCATCCGAGTTTTTGAGCGTAGGTAGTTTTTTTTTTTTTCAAAGCTGCTAAAAAACGCACACCATTGGTGCACAGAGTACGCGAGAGATATAGGCTTTTGCGATAGACTTGCGGTACATTGTTTTACTTTTTTTCAACCGATAGTTACAAATGGTGACAAATGCGTACTCATACATTTTTCGTGATTTGTCAACGAAATCGTTATTTTGCAAGGAGACGCATTCAGCAGACTTGGAGTACCTATCAGTTTTGGTCCAATACACGTTGGGAAAATAGTGTAGCGTGGATAGCGCGGAAAAAGACTCAGATATAGATGCTAGATACAAGCCGAGGCAGAAATTGACGGGTCCTAAACAATAGGGGAGAACCGTCCCTTTTGGGGATTAAGGCTCGTCGTTCAAGTGGTTTTGATTCTCGCAGCGTACGAGCGACTAGATCCGATATTAGATGTACCCACTGGAGGGTGGAGGTGGACTCGTATCATTCCTGAATCTTTGTCTTTTTTCCGAGCGAGGGGTGGCCATTTCCACTCGCTTAGCTCCCCATCCATTTCCACCGTCCTTCTTTGTCGCGAGGACATTGCGAGGAATGGGATACGATTCTCAGATGCGATGCTCTCCACCGCAGCTTTCCGTACGAATAAATAACTTTTCGTGAATGATCTGCTCGTCTGGTGACGAAGCGCATCGTTTTGTTTTTGTCTCGAGCGACCGGGAAGTGCTACTGCTGATTCGGCGCGCGGGTAAGAAGCATTTTCGCCGATGCTGAGCTTGGCGAAACAAAAAAATTTAATGACTCCCGTAACGAGGGCAGAGGACCCTTTCTTCGCGAGAAGGTGGACTCGGGCAAACAGAATCCGAAATAACGAGGTCAACGAGATCCTTAAACCGTAGACTTCATTTCCACGGTAGGGCAGGGAAGGGCGGGGGGAATCGCAGGAGTGGAAAGATAATAGCGCCTTGAAAGGCACTCGCTTGATCCTGACTGTTTATTGTCTACGCTGCAACGACGAGACTGCGGGACGGAGAAATACGCGGATAGTAGAAGATAGTAGAGGCAGACAATACGCTGACGCAAGGCTGTGAATTTATTTCGTGAGGAGGTAACACCAAGTTTGATGAATCTGTAAAATCATGCATCTCTATCGGCGAGAAAAGATTCAAAAATGTATGAAAAATTCAAGCCTTTTTTTTTTTTTTTTTTTTTCGGTGACGGAAAAAAATGGTTGGTGCAGGCGGAATCATAAACGCAAAGGGCCAATTCTCATTCACGACTCGAGCCCACTTCGTCTCGACTTCTCGCTTCTCGTTCACCCTCTTTGCGGAAATTCCTCGAGTCCCTCTGCTCCCGGAAGACACAATTAAAATATAACTCGCAGCAATAATAATGTCGCGTATTAAATAATGAAATAACTGTTATTCTAGCCTGGGTCTACTGAAGCTGTACCGCGTTTGATCTTGGATTTTTAAGGGAATGTTCTTGTGACAGTTAGCACAATATAATATTATGTTGTTACATTGTTTGATAGGGTGGTTTTTCTACTTTGGCAACGTTTACTGACTTAATGAAAAGTACAGGTACGCTCTCACATGGCAACCACAGTCAGCCACGGATAAAAGTTTACTGCAATTTTTTTTGTCGCTAAATTAAAATAATCCACCAGCCATCCCATTGTCTCGCACTTGAGTCCAGCTTGTCTGGCGTCAGAAAGGGTTTTTTTCGTGCTAGGTGGGATCCAATCGAGTCAGTAAAAAAACGTTGCCTCCGTTGATACTTTTTTTCAACCAATTTCAATGTAAGTTGAATCAATCGCTCGACTATCGAAGCTATTGTCTCTCTACCACTGACAGACGCGTGAATTATATTTTTTCCCTTCATACCTATAGCGTTCAATGAGTTAACCAAGCTGGACGCCAGTGTCTCGTTATTATTATTATTATTATTATTATTATTATTATTATTATTATTATTATTACATAACAATGAAAAATAAAGTTAAAAAAATTGTTCGAAGTCTAGAACCGATGGATTTATTATAGGATCCTCATTAAAAATTTGTAATTAGCCTTTCCACCATACCTTTGAGCGTCAAAATTGAGAAAATACAATTAGCGCCCCTCGCTCGCTTTGAAAGTTTTTCTTCTTCTTTTTTTCTCTCTTCGCAACGTCGTCTACTTAAAGTTCAACGTTAACTTCAGCACTGCCCTGCAAAAGGGAGAAAGGGAGAGGGGGGAGGGGGGTTGCAGGGAATAAAGATGTGAAAAATGGGCAAATTAGATACACCAACGTGCCCATAGTTTGGAAAATGTTCTAGTGTAATTAGTTGGATTTTCGCGCGAGTCCCATTAACACCCGCTGCTGCACTTTGGGCGTACGTGCACATCAGGTATATATTGTAAATATATGTACCACGTGCATGGGAGGCCACTTTGGAAACTTTTGTGCTTTGTACTCGTCGTCTCTCGAATATCCATCGTTTTGCGCAATTACGCGCACGCTTCTGTTCTTAACCGATATGACAAATAAAAACGAGCATTGCTTTGTATACAGCAATGAAATTTCGGGGTTCGTTTGGCTAGCCGGGCAGAGAGAAACTATAGTCAAATCAAACTAATACCAAATACGTCGATTATTCCTGTCGTCCCAGTTATGGATGAAAGCCTGAATTTTGATTTTAAAGTGACCGAAGGAGGAGAAAAGCAATTAAAAACTAATTAAATAAAAAACCGAGAGGGAAAAAATATATATCTACACTCGTTACTCTGCATGTAATTGACATTCATATGCAAATCTGGGATCATCAGCCGCACCACTATATAATATTATGTTGTGGCGTTGAATACAGCGATTAATTCAGGATAGCTGGTGTGCATATGTTAATGTACTTGGCTTATACGTTCACTCCTTATTCAACTTATGCTCGGTATTTCTCGACCACCGGCTCGCTAATTGCCCTTTTTTTTTGCAAATTACCTTAATCAGTGATGGTATACGTATAGGTACATGGAACTGTACTTGATTAATTACATTCGCTCTTTGCCATTTAATCACAATAAATTTTCTCGTTCCGTATTTTCATGTTGTTACTTGATAATGTTTCTATTGCACGTGCCAAGTACAAGAGCAAAGGAAGAAAGAGGAAAAGGAAACAGCGCCACTTTATCATCATTCCCCACGAGAAATAATACGAGATACACATAATGGCTATATCTGTTACCGTCCCTGGCTGCACCTGAAAATGAAGCGAAAACACAAAACAAGTTGTTTTGGCGAAAGAAAAAGCACTGCAACATTAAATAATGGAGTAAATTTATCCTCGAAAAGCTTGCTATTGAATTAAAATGTGGCTCCTGATGCTCTTACAAAGTTTTAATACCCTTAAAATGTATAAAAATGTATAAGCACATTCGTCCTTGTCCCGATTCTTTTGCCCCACGGGATGTTTTTAAGCGTGCTCTATTATGATTTCACCAAGAGGAGCATACTTACAACGTGCGGGTAAAAGTAAAAAATATGCCAAGTCCCCGTTAAACTTGGTGGGAGAAAAAAAAAAAAAAAAAAAGAAAAAAAAAGTGGACAAAGCCGGGAGAAAAATTGCAGCTAAACTTTGGAGTGTATATTTTTATACAATGACGTGTGCGTTTTCTTGCTGCGAAAATAAGTAGTATACGGGCAAGCAGCATCGGTCTCTGTTGGCGCCTGATCCAACTCGTCACGTATCCATGCAATGGCTTGGCGAGGAGCTCTGGGACACCGGACTAATGAAGCCTCTCTCTCTCCACCTCCGGAGTTCGGCTAGTTGACGCTATCGGGCAAGTTTGTCATGCACGGGCGAGCTATACGTATACTAGAGCAACACGTCTCGGCTCCACAGGGCCAGACTCGTGCGACTGATGGGCCATCGGTGATGTTCGCGGGGCATTTACTCGTGTAAACGCCACAAAGCTCCTCCCCCTCCAACTACTACCTGTACCGACTATCGATTTTCCCACGGGTCTACAGCTATTCACGGTTGACTTTTTACGTGTCATCCGACGTACCACCGCAGACACACAAGCTCGCAATAATATTTTTAAACCCTCCAATTTGACTAGTAGGGTCCCTTTGTTCACTCGATCGCGCTAAATTTGCAACCATGAAAAAAGATGCGTCGTGTGTGAATAGGCTGCACTGTTTTCAAGGGAGGAGCAGGCGTGCCAGCAGCAGCGGGAAAAATGAGCATGCCATGGTAAAATAAAAAAAAATAAAAAAAAAAATTGCCACGACCGTCCAGCCCATGGATGCGTGCATGCGTGTACATGCAGAGGGAGAGAGAAGGGGCTTAATTAAAATTGCTTCTTTTTTAACGTCCTCCCGTTTGTTCCGCTTCTGGCTTTTAATGAAGCCTCGTCGCCTTGCCTCGCTGTATACCTATACACCGGTGTACAATGCAACAACATATATATATATATACAATACGGCGAGGTCCGAACTTTATCTCGGTTAAATTAGGCGAGACTACACGCGGATCGGAATCTCAAAGGAGATAATTTTTAATAGCCATTCTCCCTCTCTACAAGTTTTTTTTACCACCTTTACCTATATATGTATACTTTAGCAAAGGATTCTTGATTGCCGTGTGTACTTATATATACATCTATCTCACGCGTGTGCAAATGCAAACTCGGTGCAAACTGGAAAAGAGTTTTCATATCCTGTATCCATATGCGCTATTCATAAATTTTCGAGGATTATACCTACTGGAATTTCATTCACGTAGTAAATTTCATATGCGTTTTAAATTTCAGCTGATACGTGATAAAGCCATACGTTTTACTTGACGCGTCACCCATAGTACTACTACTATAACTATATGACTACCATTGCACAGGTGGTACAACCGAGACGAGGACAATCTCAACGCTCACGTGATAAATCTTTGGAATGTATATCTCGAGTTTTATTACTATAGTTTTTTTTTCCTTTTTTTTTCTTTTTTTTTCACACATGGAAATGACGCATTGCCAATTGGCCTCTACCTTATTAATCCGAATAATGAGATGTAAAGAGTAACAACGTAAAGAAAAGAGAAAGAGATTCGGGGTGGGGGATTATTGGGATATCGAAACGTTAATGAGATTTTACGCAACGTCGAGGTCAAGGGTAAACAATAAAATATACTTGGCGTGATAACAACGACCGTGCACGTGTGTATTGTGAATGCAGGACGAAAAATCGACGAGCGGTCCTTTTGAGAGGCCGTGGAGCTCTAAAAGCACGTACACCACTAGCTCACATGCAAACAGAGAGAGAGAGAGAGGCCATTAGAGCGTCCATGGGCTAAATGTAATGCTAATTAATGCAGAAACGCATCCGCAAGCAACGGTGCAACGAGACCTCGCTCTGTCTCCGTTAACCCGGACCTTTGCCTCTTCCCCGAGCTGCTTGTGTAAAAGTTGTTGAAAAAACGGGTTTCTTTCATCAACGAAAGTATAAACGAATGAACAAGTTACCTGCACCACACACCCGATGGACCGACAATGAGGCTTCGGATGATACAATATATATATATATATATATTGTACACGTGTGTATGGTCAGCAGCCGTAGGCTTTTGCACCACTTGGACACAGAGGAAGGTGGATGATAGAGAGACGGCCAAGTGCAGCAGCTATCGAGTTTATTATTATACCTACCAGCACTCTCCGATCCCGAGACTCTCGGGAGTGCCTGGCATTTTACGAGCGCCAGCAGCCCGGAATGCGGGCCCGCTGCTTTCCACCATTTCGACGACACGCACGTGCAGTGTCTTATTACCTCTCGGGTTATACCTACAACGGGGCTCGCGTGATCAATCGCGGTGCGGGTCTTTCATTTACACGCGCCTTCCTATCCCCGGCCACCAGTGTCCGACATGTTACATCCATGGGTGGGTGTTGGGGAGAAGCTCGAAAGTTCGCGGGAGTTTAATTCGATCGGCCGACGCTTCGCCGTCCGCGAGTCAAGTCGAATCGAGCGAGGGAGTTTGTTGAAAAGTTCTCGCGAGTAGTCGTGGCCTCCCTCGCCTCTGCTTGTCCTCGAATTTCAATTAGGATATTCCATGAATACATGAGGACACCGACAGCGGATGAAACGCCGGCGCCGGGATTTGCCCTGGTATGTATGTATTAGCAAACCCCACTTATTGCCGCCCTCCTGCGAGTCACTTATATAATCTTGTTTGCGTCGGTGGTCCCTCGACTCGACGATACACACGCGACAGCCGGAGGCGTCTCTCTCTCTCTTCGTGAATGTTTGCCTACTGCGGGTAGTAGCTCCCAAGGCACGTTTGGCCGACAAATTCGTATACACTCGTCCATCCCCCATATGTATACAACGTAGGCACCACGCGCCCCGAGGAGCCAACCTTTTTGTGTAAATATACTCTTGCGTCGCACAGTCGCACTCCAGCCGATACAGGAGCAAAATATATATATATTATGACATCTTGGGTTTTGGAGACGCATTGGCGAGCTACTGTTGCTCTATTATCTCCATTCAATCGGGGATGAGAACAAGCATACGCGACGACCGGAAGAACCCTGATGTGTATGAAGAAGGGAGGAGGAGTACGAGCTAAAAGTAACGGCGTCGTTGTTGTTGATGCTATTGCGTCATAAGTACTGTGTATACGTTTAGGATCTTTGTCATCAATTTTCCCGAGCAAGTGTCGAACGAAGATTCAATCGGCGCGTTCTCCCGTTTGGTTAAGCAACCTACCGATCGAATGACGAGGGTGGGCTCTACATGCCCCGTCGGCCAGCTGTGATATAACGGGACGCGGGTGCCAATGCCAATAAAAATATCAGCCCCCGACGACTACGATGATGCCAAAGATAAGGAAAACAAGCCTTTCGCACTGCCTTCTCTCAGCATCCTTATCATCACATCGGATGATAAGAAGCCACGCCATTGCACGGAATTTTATATCGCAGGACTCGTCAATGATTTGGATAGCAACGGGGAGGGGCGTGGTGGTATACTTGTCAGTTCTGCGGATGCCGTTGTTGGGCAAAGAAATAAAAAAAAAATTTTGCAAATACACGGTGTGCAAGTAAATCGAGATAAAAACTACAAACGAGAAAGAAGAAAGTGCCGAAAGAGCGGAACAGAAGGGATGGTAACGATGAAGAAAAAAAAAAAAAAAAAAAAAAAAAAAAAAAAAATCGACCTTGCAGGATTGTTGAGGTATACTCTGGCCAGTCGTGGAATAATAATTGGAAGCAGGAAGAGTAAACGGCAAATATCCACCGCGCAGATGTAACGCGGTAGTAGTAGCTACACCGAGGAGTAGGGTGGAATGAGAATAAAGACGGAGGTAGCCGTAGCAGAGTTAGAATGGGAGTGAGAAAAGGGGGATGTGTCCTGCTGCTGCTGCTGCTGCTACCGCTATCGATCCTCTAACATGCGCCGTGGTACGCATCTCTCGCTCTAACTTACGGCCACCCGAGCTCGTTCGCTCCCAATTTTTTTTCTTCCTACCCTGCCCCAACGGCAAACGGAGTCGGGGCTTAATTGTGCCGTCGTCGTTGGGTCATATTTTATCGAGAGACGACGACTACGAGGTATCAAAGGCGTTGAGGTGAAAGTGAAATCAATAATATCTCCAGGGATTCCGACGATGGGCTCTGCGCACGACTGCGTTCTTTGCTGCTCGAGATCGTCGATTAGGAATTACCGTCCGCCGAATTAGATACAGGAAGACAGACGCTTATATGTGTATACATCGTAGCGTTGATAGGGTGAAGATGAGGGAGTTGGGTGGAAGGGGGATGTACCTATACTTGTAACAAGAAGTTGGACGGCCGTGACCTGCGATGCTTTATTCTACGATGATCGTGCAGCAGTCACTCGTATTGCAGAGGGGCAGTGAACGGAGTGGAAGAGAAGCGACAGAGCTCGAAACCTATATATACATGCGTATGAGTACGTGTAGACTTGCACCTGAGCGAGAGGAGAGAGAGGTTGCCATGGCTACGGGATCTCCCGATGTATGGATATACACAGCACGTTTGGCGTTCAATGGAAATTTCAAAGACTGGCGGGTCAGTGGTAGTTTTTCACTCTTTCTCGGTGGCAGTTTTGCTCCGTCTGACCATCGGATACTCTATAGACTGCCTCCAAAGATTATAACTAAATTTGTCTCTCACGATGAACTTGAGTGTTTTCACCACGATGAAATTGAAGAAAAGAAAGAGAAACAAATAAAGAACTGCACTTTGATGAAATAGGCATGAATCATATCGATTCGTGTATACGAAAAAGAGGAAAAAGAAAGAAGAATTTAACTAAGTATAATGGGTAAAGCCCAGTGTCACGGAAAAAGAAGTTTGCGCAGCGCCAGCCTAGGGTATTATGGTGTATAGAAATGCGGCTGGCGCGTTCCGCGGGTTCCCGCTCATGAAGGTATTTTTAGGCTATATCAAAAGTATCAAGTGTTTTTTATCCCTACGATCTATAACTGAACCGAGTGACCATGAAATTCGATATTTCAATCAATCAAATTGTAGCACAGCCCCGATTTAATTGGATCGGTAGGTACAGTCTCCAGTAGGTACGACATTTTTAAACGTTTCTCTCTCTTGCACGTACGTTACATAATACATCATTCGTATGTACATGCATGGGAAAAAGGCTTAGGGATTTTATTTTTAATTAGTTGATAATAAATAATCGTCAATGATGAAGAAAAAAATTTAATTTTTCCGACTGAGCCTTCCGTACAAATGAGTTTTCACACTTTGCAAGTTATTTCGGTTGACGTGTAGAGCGCCGCTATACCGAAAAAGCTTCGCACGGTCCACTCTCTGAACCACAGCGTAGAGAGTGTCGCTACCAGAAATAATATTCCCGGAGCGCGCACTCGTGTCACCTCTCTCTCTCTCTCTCTCTCTCTCTTTTTCTCACTCTCTTCTTTATACTTGATTTTTATTTTTATTTTTTCTTTATTTTTGTCACCTACAGCTGCGAGAACACCGTTCGTTTTTCGAAAAAAATACGTGTATACCTACTTTCGTTGATGAATTCATTTACATGTAAAAGCAAAACCGTGAATTTTTTCGAAAGTATTATCATTTTTGAGAAAAAATAAAAAATAAAAAAATAAAATAATAATAATAATAATGATAGTAATAAGGTAACGTTGTTCAATTATATTAATAAAATATTCGTACTATCATACAATAATCGAAGAAAAGGGAAAGTTGGGAAAGAGAATGTTACATAGCTTTTGGGGTACATAGAGTACATGTAGAGACTATCCATAAAAATAATCAGACGTAGAAGAGCGCATTCGTACGAATGTAATTTCGCGTATAAAAGTATAAAATGTGTAAATTGTTGTATATGTATACGTGTACCTATTCTCGCTTACTTTTTTTTATTTCTTTTCTTTTTTTTTTTTTTTTTTTTTTTTTTATGTGCTGTGAGGTACATGAAAATGTATACCACCGGTGCACGTTTTATGTAAATTTTTGTAGGTGACATTATTCATAAGAAAACTAACTTTTCTCGAAACTCTTCATTCCCAAGTTTTTACTTATGCCGTGATGCACTCGCGAAAATGCAAAAGAATACATTAACACTCTTGAACGTCGTCTTAAATTTTTCATGGTAACTCATTCATCGCGCACTGTGTGAAGGTACCTAGTAAGTATATACACCACCAATAAAAATTTTCCCATGGGCTTGTGGAAAAATCATAATAATAATTAATAACGAAAAAAACTAAAGATTTTTTATCATACCTCGTGTACTGCATTTGTGATGCACGATAAATACTTTCTGTTTAGTTCAGTTCTGAGCCAATGAAAACATTTTTACGCGCGTCATTACGTATTATTGTTGTTGTTATTATTATTATTATTATTATTGTTATTATTATTATATCTATAATACGATCAGCGCTTGCACATCACCTTTCCATTTCGTCATTTTCTACGTCAATACGCGTACATTTTCGTTGGCACTGCACTTGATCGATAGTTTCATTGACACAATTTTTTTAACTATTTGAAAAAAAAAAAAAAAAAAAAAAAAAAAAAAAAAATGGCCTATCAACTTCCGCGACTGCAGAATGTGCAATAAAAAAAAAGACAGGATGGCGAGAAAAAAAAGTACCCACACGCGAAATATTGAAAGACGAAATGTGTGTCGGTCCAGATCACGAAACCCATCCGCGGTGCATTTTACACGTACGGTATGTACATAAGTATGTGACTCTCCTACTTATGCATCCATAGTATACATCAGACACACGTACAGAGCGTGTACATAATATACATACGCAGTTAGTCGGCGGAACAGAATATAAATATATCGTCAGCGCGTGCGGGACTCTGTATAATGCGCCTAATCCGCGGCGCGCGTTTTGTCCTCCATCCATCCATCCATCCGTCTCTCTTTCCGAACAGCTGCTGTACCTACCCGGTCAGCTAGTACACGCAGCAGCTATCTTCGTCAACCGCGGATGGAAGATCGTCCGAGTTTTAGCGAGGGATCAGTGTTTGCTCGGCCGCAGAGCACGAAGCTCTCCCTCCCCTCCTCTCTCGGCGCGCGCGAGCGAGAAATGACATTACCCGGCGTTTTGTAGTTCGCGCGCTCGTGCTAATGTGCTTTATCGTCCGCGCGCCCCACTTGCGCGCCAATATTCTCTCTTCTTTCGGCTGTAGTGGACCTCAACATTTCGAGCTGCCTTTCACTGGAACCTTTTGCTGCCTCCGTCTGTGTTTTTCTCCTCGACCCACACCCCCAACTCCTAACGTGACACGATTGAATTTCCAGTTTTCAATGTAGGTGCGTCATTGCTTAGGATATTATTGTATATACATATATGTATGTATAGGTGCACACGCGCTTTTACCGCTCGGCTAATGGACACTTTTTGTTTTTGCCCTTTTTCCCACGCGACAGAGCGAAGGGGAAAATGTATAAAACTCGTAAATTTTCCTCGCCTTTATACGGCTCGCCAGCTGTGATGTGTTTACTTTACCCCGAAATATCGCAGCGTCTCTGCGACGATACCGCCGCACGGTTAATTTTATATATAAATCTCAAGTAAACAAGAGAATCGTCGTGAGATAGAAAATAGGTTGATCCACTTGGTTTGATTCGAACTAGAGACTTGATGGCTTACCAGAGTGAAATAAAATGGAAACCCTCACCTGACGAAACAAAAACAAAATCCACTGAACAGTGGATTAATCGCTCGAGGCGTCGTTTATCGACGGAAAGAGCAAGTATGGAGGGGATTCGAGGGAGGATTTTTTCTTTTTTCTTTATTCACTCACGCTCACTTCTTGTCTTGGCGGGCCAACTTTTCTGGCTGAAATATTTCTGCCAAGAGTTTTTCTGCTCCGTTCCTTCGCACGGTTCCCCTGCCCCTCTCGGTCTCCCTGTCCCCCTTTATTTACAAAGTTGTTGGCAACGAGAGGGGGAACCCATAGACTTTCAACCCTCACCCCCTCCCTCCTTTTACACTGCGAAAAGGCGATGAGAATTTTAATTCTCGGCGTCGTTTAAAGTTTACGACTGGGCACAGCAGCAGCAGTAGTTGACAATATATTGTGTGTTATTCGCAAAAGAGGACAAACTCACGGAACTGGCTTTTCTTTCTTTTTCAGTTGTACGACGTAGATAGGGATGCTGCAGTCTCTGCAGCCGTTTTATCTTGTAAGTAATCATTATTTCTCTCTATTTCTGTTTGACTAGCTGATTCAATAGTTGTTGTCACTAGTTAGTTCAATAGATGCCTAGATCTTACATTTTATTCAACTACATATTGATGATATTCATAATAATATATTAATAGTCATAATAATATCAACGATATTATATATACCCAAAATTTACGAAGATAATACAATCATCACACTACCCAGACACATGTAAAAGCACCAGGTTTCGAAAAACAACATAAATACGTGAAAACTCTTGAGGGTATTTACCTATTTATTAACTTACAACAATACACTTACGCGGCGGACAAAGCGTGAAAAAAAAAAAAAAAAAACAGACGTTGGCAAACGAACAAACCTCATTTCACTCTGCAAAGCCGTGATCTCGGGTATAATGAGCACTGAAGATCTAAAAAAAATTACGAGGCTTTTCTCGAAAAAATTCGAAGCTCGCATTTATCACTCACGAGATGAGCTCGCATCTACATAAGTACTTACGGTAACACTACATGACTCTTTATATACACGCATGGGTGCATGTATGTATGTGTACGTTATCCCGAAACAACGACTTGATCTTTTTATCCTTCTCCGACTTATTATTTATTCTCTTTGTTATTGAATATACTTATACAAACGAGCAACAAGGTTTAGGTAGGTTGACGTACCTCGTCATACATCACCATTACCTATACAATACAGTTGTAATGACTTTGCATGATGATGTCGAATGAACAAACAAACAAACAAACAAACGAATAATGCAACAGAAGGTGCAAGAGAAAAAAGGTGCAGGTGCATGCATGGGGATGGCGAATGACGCGCGTGAAACGAAAAAGAAGGTCCCATTTACTAGAACCTCAGCCTCGTTAGGGAACGATCGATTTGTAGATAATCTGATTTGATTTGTTGAATCCTCGTATTCCAGCAAAAAATTACAAAAAGTAACATTGCAGTGCACGCGAGTCAGCTAAATTAATTTCGACTTTTCAGAAGACTCACTAACGAACTGCAAACGTGTATAGCAGTGATAACGGTGGATACTGTTATCACTGTTGCAATATAGGTGGTGGTGGTGGTGGTGGTGCTCCTAGCACCGAAGCCTTACTTTTTGTCCCCACCCGACAAATTACCATCCCCGCAAGAAGCAGCAAAAAAAAAAGATTTCTCCCTCCAGTTGATTCAATTACGTTGATCCGGGATATAATCTTAATCCTGATGAAAATTTGCAGTTCTCTTTGAAAAAAAAATTGTAATTTCAGCGTGCCGTGGGATTCAGTTTCAATTAAAAAATTTTCAGGAAAAAATCACTGATGGGCATTATCCCAAGAAACCAGACGTAGGCCAGCAGCATAGAAATCAATAGTCGCAACAGGCTTGCAAATGGGGATGATCATCGAAAGTTGAAAAATGACGCGGGAAATGGTGGAGGGTGAAAAAAAAAAAAAAAAAAACTCGACAGTAGCAGCGTATTCAAAGCCAATTCGTGGTAAATTGGAGATGAAAATTCATTCGTCGACATTAACAAGTAAGCCTTTGATCCATTGTCAGTGCAATATTCGACAGGCAGGAATATATACATAGATGTAGGTATACGACGTATGCATGGCTCTGCTCGGGCCACAATTAATCATGAGCGAGGCGCTCTTATACCACTACAGAGCATATCTGCCGTACTACATATATATGATGTTTATGCCCTCGAGTCGGCCAAGTACAGCTCGATTTGGCTGAGGAGCGCATAATGGGCCATCACTTGATAACCACTACGCGCGGGATGCAGGATCACTGCACGAGAGTGGGTATAATCATTAACGCAGGTGTATTAAAATGCATACTTATAAGTATTAGATACAACATAATAATATGATATAATATTAACCAGAATATTCCGAGTATGGTACGCAAAGAGCCGCGCGGGGAGAGATCCCGATAGGTGTACGGACAGCAAATTGCAGAGGTTTAAGACCGTAAAGGCAGCAGCAACAACAACAAAAAAATGAAGGGAAAAGTAAAATCTGCTCCCTCGTGTGCGTGGGTTGGAGGGAGAGGCTCGGAAATCATAAAACCACTCTCGAGCTAATCCCATAACGATCTCTCGCTCACGGTACTCGAGTCGTGCAAAAGCGGAATAATTAAAACGGCTCTAGCTCTTTCTCTCGGTGTACCTATACATACACATCACCTACTTCTTTAGGGCGCAGGGTATTAAACCAAGTATCTGCATTTAATTCGGCCTCTCTTTCATCACGAGGATACCTCTCGCGATACAGCGAAAGCGATATTATTGTATGCCTTGCATATACAGAGCAGTGCCTTAAGCACCGCGAGAAATGAGCTTTTCATCTCTCACCCTCTTTCTCTCTGCGAGAGCTACTCCTGCAGAGAAGCCTTCCGACGCTCGTCGGGTTGGTTGTTGCTTATATACATAGGTGGTAAGCGGCTTTTCGCTACAGCTCCCGGTATCTATACTCTCGTTGTACGCCTGCATGCGAATCGGCCGGCTACGACTACTCTCGCTGATGCATCTCGTTTTCCGAATCTGATGATGCTGTAGCTTTACCTTATTTTAATATTATTTATTATATTTTTCCGGTCGTTTTTTTTCATCACTATTATCCTCTCGTAAGGACAACATCTTTCGATCCGTACCAACATAGTATACCCTATAGGTAGTACAATCATCTTTTGAATTAATAATGAATAAACCAGTACTTCCTTCGTTATGTTTCGTGTTATCAATCGTGGCAGAACAATAAGATTTCCACAAGTATTTTTAAATAATGATTCTGTTTTATATTATATCTTGAGAGTAATATTCTGTAACAACAAAGTCTTTATTCATATTTCATTAATTTATTTATTATCTATTAAATAAAACAGAAATACAACGTGTCACTAATGATTCAAATTAAAAAAAAAATTGACGGTAATAATTTTCACTTGGCGTTTTAGCCACTCATTGATCTTATCGTATGCGCGATATATATACCCATCACGTACATCTATACGTTTGGACTTGCAATGTTTATGGTTTTCTCCGTTGCCTCCCTTTGAAAATCTGAAAATGCACTCGCTTGTAATGGAACTGAATCGATGCCTCTCGTTTTTTCTTGTTATTCTTCTCCAATGACAAAGAAAAAAAGGTCCAAATCAGGAGACGAAAAAAAAAAAAAAAAAAAAAAAAAAAAAATGTAGATTGATGTACGTCTGCATGGACACGTCACGAGTAGAGCGTTATAAAAAATGAAGCGAGAGCTATGATAAATAAATATCCATTTTATTGGACGACGTAGAATGAAATTGGCACGGGAACCGTGTATTAATATATAAACACATGGAATATATTGTAACCAAAGCCATTTGATTTGCTGCTGCTCGATATTGAACAGTTCGCATAAGTGACGAGGCGGAAATTGAAGCACAAAAAAATATGTGGAACCTTCCGATGGCCTTCCAAACCATCACGATGCTAATGATAAACTTTAATTGTATATAAAATCGGTAAAACGACGGAAGGAGGGAGCACGAGCCCGAGACGACGGAAGCGCTCGTTAATCATCAGAGACCGGAAAGGAGATAGGTACATATTATATTATAATGTATAATGTATATAGATGCATGATCATATACACGTGCACCTCGTGTTACGCCACAACGGGACGTTAACGAGAAACTGTCACGGACAGAGCAAGTACAAGAAGAGCGGCCGCAGCTATGCAATTGTATCCCTATATACCTGTACCCTATATAATAGCGTGCATCATCGTATAGCAACGGGCTAAAGACAACGAAATATAAATATAGGTATCACATCCTGCCCATGCACCTTTTTTCGTACGAATAATTAGCGAACACTTAAATATGCGAGTGCTCTTTGTTCGAATATATTTATGTACATACCGATCCCAGTGCTCCTCTCTTATACATGATAATTCGGTCAAGGTTTTGTTTCTCCGTGTGCCTGAGTTATGCAGAGCGTTTTTTTCCCCTCGTAAACACGGAAAATCCATAAGTCAAGCGGAGGCGGGATGACAGAGTCAATACTCGGATTACACTCGGAGGATCCGATCCGTGTCTCACTCTCAAAATTCCCTCTACATGTAGGTACTCTACACGCATACCAACCTATAACGTGGGTATTAGGTCTGGCTTTGTAATTCAAGCAGCGTCGCGTATCGTCTTATACATAGTTTTATATATATACAGGTACACCGAACTTGAAAATTTGCATGCGTGAGAGATACCGAAATGTATAACGACATAATAATAAATGCCGGGTAGGATGAGTTCGTATCATCTTGCACTGAAGAATATAAGTATTACGTAAGTATATTTCTGCCTAGCCATGCATGTATACCTATAGTAGCGAACAAAAAAGGCGAGGGATAGTTTATCAAGTAAGATTACGTAAGTTTAGGAAGAACAGCTCGGTGATGGCCGGCTGTTTTGTACGCCAGCCGAGTCACAACTTTTTCATAAGTACACACCCATCCAAGTATATAAATATATACCTACTTACTTTTCAGCGCGTGACTTTAATACTTATACATAAGTATACTTGTGCGTAAAGTTTATCGAGCAACTTTTTGTATCAGAGTATAGTAGCATCAGCAGCAACGGTAACCGGTATACAATTATAATGGGTAAGTATGATTGGGTCGCGAGCGGCCCGGGTGGAGCCTCGCAAAAGAATGATGCGAGGCCCTGATGTGCATCGTATAGCAGACCGCACTTGACGGGATAAGGTCTCGCTGTAGGTTGGGGAGGCAGGGAACGAGCAAGTACTCATATAAAAATCATATTATATTATATGCCACGCACACATACATACGTGCGTACGTCCCTATCATAAGACACGCCCACGTACGCTCTGCAACGCGAGGTTGCGTAAGAAGACGGAGGAAAAGGATTTGTGGATGTGTGTGCGCGCGCGCTAAGGTCGCTGGTATATGGATCCCTTATTCCCGAGTTGGCGAGTTGGCAGCGAGCCATTCCTCGATTCTATCCATCCATCCATCTATCTGTCTGTCTTTTTTTTTTTTTTTTTTTTTCTCGCTCGCTCGCTCGTCCTGCCCCCTAAAAAATTGGAAAGACCAACGGGCCACCGATGGTCGATGTGTGCGCTTCCGTCCCCGTTTTCTCTACTTTCGACCTTTTTTTACCATTTTCCCGGCAAACAGCGTACGTACATATACATATATCTATATATGTGTATAAGTAGCCGGCGGTAGTGGCAGTTTTCGGTGAAGCTTCCAGCCAAGTGTACCATGTATACACATACAGGTATATTACACAACAAGAGCATGCAGGCAGAGCTGGGATATGATATCATGCTACATGTGTATGGTATGTGTATACTGCATGCAGTATACGTGAAGTATATAACGACGTGCGAGAGTCAGGGGGATGGGAGGGGGGCAGGGGAGTTAAGGAGAGAAGAAGGAAGACGATGGCACGTGAATTTTATGGTTAAAGTGAACGCCGTTGTTATTGCACACATCACGGAGCGTATTCCTCCGATAAGCCTGCGACTTTTTATATATGTATATACTTACCGATCCTCGAGTTGTTGTCAGCATTTTAACGTTACATGACTAGCTAGCGGTCGAGCCCTCGACATTATATTGTGTATCTCTCTTTGCAACTGTATGTTATACACAACATGTACGAAGGAAGAGGAGAGAAGACGCAACGAGGGAAGGAAAATTTGAAATTCAAACGTACCGATCGACGAAACTGATAGGTCATGATAACCGGCGTAGTAGCCAGACTATAGGGGGATGGGCGGTCGTTGATACACATGCATTTTTTTCCCCAACGACAAGCGATTAGCAGTGGACTCAAGCTCATCGCTTATTTTATACTCACTTATATAATAAAATTAATAAAAATTATATAATAAGTATACGTACGTGGAGATGGTTCGATAATTTTCGCTTCCCTTCAGCATTGTTGTTGTTGCACAACTCCAACATTTTTTGGACATAGTTGAACATTCTAGTCGCCTTTGTTTCTATTTTAAATATCAGTTACCTCCGATATACCTTTATCAAAATGTTGCCAAACTATGATAACAACAATTATATACGAGACACGGTAAAAAAACATTGAATTTTTCACCCATATGTTTATCGTTATCTCAAATATTTTATGCCCTCGATACCAAGTAAGTAGTGTATCCACGGGTTGTGTGATGCTTAATGATCCGACTACTCTGTCCATATGGTTAAAAAAAAAAGGGCAAAGAAGTAGTGCACGCGTGGAAACTTTCGTGAAAATGAGGATAACAAGTTGTGTTTCCAACTGCACTTTGCGGCAGTACTTACCAGCAGCAATTCCGTACTTTCGGGGCATCTGCCAGATGTACGACTATCGCTGTGCCGTAGGTATACTGTGATATGCATGCATTACGTCACAATATCATCAAAGTAATTATAATTTTTAATAATTTAGTGTACTTGTGCATTATAGTTTACACAATGGCTCGGAAAAAAAAAAAAAAAAAAAACCATGGTATTCAATCTTGGAATCCCGTGCCATTAAAAGGGATCGGCCAGGATTTTTCCCCGACGGAGAGAAACACGAAAAAAAAAAAAAAAAATGAAAGTCGTGTACAATTGCAACGTTCTCATTTTTGCGAGTGGGAAAAGAATGTTAAAAATCGATGCAGATTGTGCATTCGAACCCATAGGTATACCTCTTTGGTGCGACCGGCTTGCACATGTATAATAATACATGTATATTGTATTTTCTGATTTGGCTAAATAAATACCTCTCACACGCGCGCGAGTGAAAAATCGTCCCAAGCTCGCTTCTGTCCTTACGTATATGATGTACACATATATGTACGTGTACAGTTTGCCTGGCACGCGCGTAAGCCAATCTATCTCTTCCGGGCGCAGGAGCGCATCACGAGAAGGAGGGCGAGGCGAACGTAAAATTGCTGCTTTACCGGGGGGCGCGAGCGCAATAATTCCGGCGCTCGGAGGGAACGGTATATGGAGAAGAATGCCCGGTTGAAAAAGGGTCCTAGCAGACTACTTGCTCTACTACTACTACAACTATCTACACTTACGTATACTTTGCTTCTATAATACTGATGCACTGGGTGTAGGAGTAAACGTGTACAGGCTCGGCGTTACTATAGATTAAATACGCCCCTGCTACCGCCTAATGCACGGCGTAATTACACAGTCGGCGTCGTCTAGTACAGACACGTACCCATGCATGCACCAACTACTTCCATTTCACGTGTTGTCTCTCTCTTTCTCTCGGCTCCCTCCCCTCGTCGTCTCTTCGATGATTACATAGTTCCACCTTCTTCTCTGCTAATGATCCTCGTACCTATATACTATAGGTACTCCAATTTCAGATTGCAGCATTTGTCGCCATTCTTTCTCCTCTCTATCCGACCTCACACCCCAGATCATACTTTTAAAGGTATTGTGCGTTCGACAACAAAAATATGCAAGAATCTTTTAGAGTACATAAATATAGGTATAAGGTTATACAGTGCTTCATCGCATCGAGATTCGGAGATAATAATACATCATCATATCTTTTGCGCTGACAGGTCATTAAGATATTTTTTATAGATGAAACTCGGTAAACGATCGAGTGTTTTATCTCTTCTCGTATACCGTGCATTCAATTTCACGTTTTGGTTTAAAGCCAGAGGCTCTCGGCAGAGTCTGGCGCATCTAAGCGTGTGCTCGTTCGTTTTTTCCCTCCCCTACATCAAGACAGTCAGTTTCGTGGAATATTCCGCGAAAATTGTTAAGCTGCCTGTAGCGGCCTAAAAAATGTTTATACCACTGGCTAGCTGTCAACAATATGCTGAACAGTAGGTGACAATAGAGAGCATAATATGTTGATCATCGGAGGAAGGAGAAATAAGGCGGTCGTAAATTTGGCAAGAAAAGTCGATTCTGATTGCAAAATCCGAGCTCTACGAGTAAGAACAGGAATAGGAAAAAAAAAAAATAAATAAATAAATAAAGCATTCCCTTTGAATTTGTATAACGGGAGCTGCAGTGACGACCGGGAGCAAGGGGAGCCGAAAAGTTGCCCCCCGCATGAGGAGCAGTCGGTTATTGGGTATGCACGGTGACAGTTTCTCGGTGGATAGTCTCGAAAGTTGTGCTTGTAAACACGTATAAATTACGCATACTCCGGAGCAAGGAGTGTAAGCCATCGGAGAAACGAGGAGGCGCCTGCGGGCGAGCGAAAATGCAAAAATCGAGGTTGCACGGCCGAATACTGCAGTCGCCGCGTTGTCAACCGAAGCGTACTTTATGTACGCACATGTACAGCAGTGCGCGGCATTATTTATATCTCGGTGGAGGAGAGGAAAAAAAACTTTCCAAGCATTTTCGAATAGAGCTGCTGGCGTGCCCCGCATCTCTGCAGCTCAAGCGGTGTGTTCCTCTTGATCTCACTACTTGACGATTTCTGGCTCTTCCTTCATATGCTATACACTCTAGCAAACTGCCCCTAAATCATTGCGGGGAGGCGGCAACAACAATCCACGTGGATCGATCTGTGCCACACTTTACTTGTACATGTCCGACTAATTTCAGCTGCATCTACTACTTCTACTGTAATACTTTTATAGGTATACCCATGGCAGACTCCAACATGCATATTATAAGTATACCTGCCAACCAAAAATATATGATAATATACGTCACATTTCTTTTTCTCTTCTGTCCATTCGATGTGTTTCATTTCGATACGAAAATTCGCGGAAGCATGAGGGGGAAAAAAAAAAACAGAGTCTCGTCAAAGTCGAGAGCGCCCACAAAAGACCACCCTCGTTTTTTCCAAAAGAGCGAACCTTGGCGTTTCGTACCACTACCCCCTCCCACCCCCAACCAACCTCTACGCGAAATTTCGCGGAACCTTCAAAAAGCTCATACTTTTGTATTTCCACCCACCCGCTTTCTTTCTCCCTCTCCTTCCCTTTCCGGAACCGCTTCCCTCGCTATACTGCTTCTTCTTCGACCCTCTTCTCCCTCTGCTTTGTTTCTAACCGTGTGCAGCTGCGCTCTTTCTCCTTTGGCGGAGCGCCATTGTCGGAGCGAGAGTCAATGGGGCGGAAATGGACAGGGAAACGAGAGACTATAGGAGCCAGCCCAGGCAAATCGGGGACACCTTTCATGCACGATTTGCGCTAATCGCGCGTGGATCTCCCGACTTTCGTCCTTCCACTGCGTCTGATTGACGCTTCTACGTGTGCGTGTACCTACTCTTGTTGCCGGTTGACGATACTCAACAAAACGGAGCTAGAGTCTAATTTAATTTTTCCCCCGTACTTAAAAAATGACTCCAAATGTGTATACTTGCACGATTAGATTACAATTCACGGGGTAACTAAGAAGATGATTATATCTTCGCCTCCACGCGTAATATTATTATTATTATTATTACCATCATCATTTATCGCTTGTTTCGGGTATATTATACATGTCTTATGAAACGTCGGATTTTACGGTGTATGCGGAGCACATCTAATATTTTTCATCAAAAATTTTTCAATAGCGTCTGTTGAAAAGGAAAGCTAGTTATAAGTTACTACCTACGCTACCTAACATGCTACCTCCTTGGTGATATTGCGAAATTTATAGGATAGAGTCGGTGTATACCGGGCTCCCGCCCCCATGCCATAACACGCAATTTATTCAAAGCTCACAGCAGAGACTACATTTTTCTTTTCTTATTATTATTATTATTTTTTTTTTTTTTTCCTTTTTGTTGTTTCTACTTTCCTTCTTCCGTATCTTTCTTTATGTGGATTTTTCGAAAAAGAAAATCCAGTTTTCGATGAGGTTGCACAAACAAGCCAAGCCAGCCTCGCTTTTTTTATCTTAATCTCCAAACTGTATAGGTAGTAACAGCTCAAACTAGAAAGTTGAAAAGTATCCATCGCTCGCTTCACGAAGGTGAAAAACTTTGTACGCCTACAAAGTTCTTGATAAGTACTAGAGGTAACGAAAAAAACGACACTATACATATTAGTTTTTTCTTTATTTTATTTTATTACTTTTAGTTGAGGTATTTAGCTGGTACACTAACCATAACTTGGGTATATGTATCAATGCCATGTCAAAGACACGCTTTGAGATGAAGATTGACAAAATGACGGTTGTTGTAAAACGACGGTGTAACGACAGCAAATGATATTTCTGTAGGTGACATTAGTATATTTATATTATTCTTAAACTGTTGTCGGTATCTCTGCCGGACAATCCGCCGGCATGATGCAGCAGCGAGAAAATCCATTATCGATGTACACTAGACGGCCAGAGAACTCGGGGTGACTGACCTTACTTTTAAATTTGAATTAACCCTCCCAGTGAAAAATACCTATAGGGTTATTGCTGCAGCATTATATTATACAGCTGTTGCTGAAGTTAAGCGCGAGATTGAAATCGTAAGGGGCGAAAGGGGAAGGGAATGTCGCGCCGGCGCTGACGTCATCGTCGACGAGTGGTGGCTGCATATAATATTATATGGGTGTCACACGGGTCGCTAATAGTACATGTGCCCGTCGATTAATTAACGATAACGAGGAATGATGCAACGCGCAACCCGTGCGATGACAGAGAAACGGATATCGGAGCCAAAAGTCCCCCTCTCGTTATTTCTATAATGCTGAGCAGCGCTTTGGATGGATGGGCTTTATAATATATGTATACGCATATGTATGAAAATCTATGGCCATCAGCACCGATTAAATTAAAATCGTGCAAATGCGCGAGGCAAAAGAGGAATTATTTTTACGGGGGTGGCATGACCTTACCGAGGATCCAATAATCGTGCATCGGGTGTATACTTGTTGTATGTATATATATATACAGCTAGAGCTATCGGTGAAACATGGGAACTTTGAAGGACAAAGTAGAGAAAAACTACCTCAAGGTTTTTTGCTTGCCGTGTGTTTGGTCGATGTTCAAGTGGTCCCTGCCCCTGCCAAGTTCCACTGTCATCGACTTTTTGACTGCAGGTGTTTATGTACACGTGTGTGTGTGTGTGTGTGTGTGTGTGTGTGTGTGTGTGTGTATAGCAGACGGTGCGGTGCCCCTTGACAATATGCCGGTCCTATGCCCAACGATCGGGGCGATGGGGAGGGAGTGCACATTTTGTCCCGTGCATGAACAAACCGAGGCGGAAAATCCTGAGCGTCGGATTTTCGCTTAGCGATGTATATATATATAAGTGAAAATCAGACGAGACAATTAACGAACGATTAAACAATATCATATATATTTGCATGAAATATGTGTAGGATGTGTACGTGTAAGTAATATGATGCGAGCTTATTACGAGCGCGTGGGTGTCTGTGTGGATTTGCCGTAGGTAACCAACCGAAGCAGCGGCATGAGCGCCAGCTTGGCTCCCGGCTCCTAGAGTGCCGGTTCGGGCCAAGTCTAGCGAGGCCGCTATGAACGCCAGCGTCAACATAGAGAGGAACTCCTGGCGGCTGCCCCCAGACGAGACCGTCCAGGTTGGCGACCGCTCCAAATCAGCCCAGGTAAAAGAGGTAAAATCGCTGCCGCTGCCGACACGCCCCGCCCGCAGCCATTGTGCTAATTCACTCACTGCCGATGTCACCACCTTTTCGAACGCTAACTCTGTAATGTTGCTGCTGCTATTTTTGTTGTTGTTATTATTGTTGTTGTTGTTGTTGTTGCTTTAAATGAAATTATTATTATTATTACGACCTAAATGACTGCACGTGCATTGTTTTATTTTATTTTTTTTTCTCCCCTTTTTTTTGTCAGCTTTGATATATACCCACAGAGCTGACGGGCCCATGTTATTTCGATAATCGAGTCAAGTGCAATCCGTGGGATTCGGAGAAGCGGGAAAGATGCGAAATTGTACAGGTGCATGATTATTAGCGATATAAAGTTCCACGTAATTTTTATTCCATATGTATACAATAAGTATAGGTATAAGCGTGAAAAACAAAAAATGCGTCTTGAAGTATATAGTATAGCTATACATCATATATACCTACACAAAGTCCTCGAGCAGGTGTATACCTACCTAATAAAATTGGACAAACGAAGCGTAGATTTGCTGAAAGTGTCCCGAATAAAATAGCCAGGATTCATCTTGCATGAAGCATATTATATGAATTGAGCTTAAAATATTTATAAAAGTGCTTTTGCGGGCTGCATGTGCTTGCAAAGCAAATCTCCTTTACCGCCTGCCTGTATAGGGTGCATGTAGGTATAGCATCAAAGTACGCGTTAACACCGACCGTGAAATCCATGAAAATCTTACAAGACTGCGGCAAGCTTGCTAGCTGGAGTTGTTTCTCGAGAAGACGGAGAACCGGATAATACAATACTATAAGTACACGTATACCATATAGCAACAGCTGCGAGAGAGAGAGAGAGAGAGAATTGCAATTGTAATAACAAGCGCGCCACAATAGTCACTCTAACGCGCCATTTCCTTTTATGGGACTTATTTGCTTCGACAAACCCACCCGCCCGCAGATTCTCAGCAGCGTGATTTCGCACGCTAATGCCGTATGAATCTAATCTATTGTTAAATGCGCACCAATTTATGCGACGTCACTTTCTTTTTTTGCCCTCCGTTTTATTACCACTCAATAATAATAATAATAATAATATCATCTGTTTATCAGTTATTACACCCACAAGAATATAAATATATTGTACATTACTTACTCCTGATAAATAACATATATAAATAAGGTATATAATATTTGCAACGAGTAAGAGACAGTGCATCATCTCCATTCCCATTGGAAATATATGGTTATTGCGATTTGGATCCTTGCAATTTTATTGCCAACATATTTATACTAGTTACCGCGTAGCACATGAATCATTACATGGTCCAGAATCGAGTAATTGTTTATCAGATGTTATATTTGTGCTTGTTGCTATTTTGGAAAAATTTTTCTCGACTCGGATTGCAGATGTTATCATTGCACGGCAATTGGTTTCTCATGACAAAGAAAAAAAATAAATATTGATTGAACTGCAGCCCGCAGTAAATCCTGAAACGTACTTATATTTGAGACGGAAAATGATAAAAGTCGTGTGGGTACCGTAGCCGTCTCGGTTGGGGCTTTCGTTCGAGTAAGTAAGTAAGTAGTATAACTCAATTATAGTTGTGTCGCGTGACGCAACACGGTATGTTGGGATCCGACAACCCGAGTCTGCACTTGGACACGCCGTTCTGTATCGGCATTGCCACCAGTACATAGTTTTCGCTCGCTCGGGCGTTGTTGTTTCCACCGCTACTGTGAACCGCGATATCCCCGATCTTTTTTCATTGGGCTTTTATTTCCAAAAAAATGACCATTGCAAACAAGAATTACGACGATGACGAGGTAAGAAGGAGCGACTTCTTTGCATACTATATTTATTTGATGGTAGATGACGTGCCAAATTTTTTTTTTTTTTTTTTTTATCATGTGGAACATTGTCTTTGCTGCTATTGCTGCGTATAGGGTAGTACTGCAGTATAAGGTGTATCTGTTGCAGGGCATTATTCGTACGTGGTAGGTGGGCTGTGTGTTCATTTTTCCCTCGGATCTCAATAGTTCGAAAGAGTATTGTTCCTTTCCTTTTTTTATCTCCTTGATTATTGGAAAAATACGCTCGGCCAAACTCTTTATTGTTTCGTTATTGGGGCATTTAATAATAATAATAATAATAATAATAATAATAATATAAATAATAATAATAATAATAATAATAATAATAATAATAAAGTAGTACGATTGTTTTAATTTAACTTTGGGGGGAAAAACGAAAAGTTGAAAATCGACTGCAGAGAGTCATTTTGAAATAATACAGATGTATAAGTATATAAAATTAAATTAAAAAGAAAAGTAAAAAATAGTGTAAAAAAGCCTATAGGTGAGAAAATAGTATCCACGTACGGGCAGAGGGAGTTTCATTGAAAGAATTTATGTACTCGAGTCGTGCGATGAATTTGTCGAGCGTAAAGTTTAAGACGGTCTAGGAGCGTACAAACGTATAGGTGTTACTGTGTAGAGCACTAGGGGAAACATAATAACAGAGTTATAGAAGGGCGGAACACACGGGAGCCGTAATACAAGTTATGAGTACGGGGAGCGAGAGAAAGGTATCTTCCGACTCGTGGATAGTCCCTCGAATATTTTATATAATCATCACATCACAAAGTGCTATTCGAGGGAAAAAAAAGATACGGAGCGCCTTTGCCTCTTATTGCTGAATGGAATACCGAATCGAGATGACGATGATAATGATGATGATGATAGCGAAAACACGCGGAGGAGGAGGAGGGGCTCGTTAAGAATTCAATATCGGGTAACTATATCGAGATGCGGGTACTCCTATCTCTCTTCGTCACCTCTTCTCTTCCAGATTTTCTCTCTCTCTCTCTTATGTAGCCCATGTTATGCCTAGCTTTAAATAAAAATAGCGAGTCCCAGCTAATACATATTTATGTATACTCGATGGTTGAGTCGCGACAATTCATATAAAATCACTCTCGCAGGGATGGAACGAATTAACTTCGACTCAGTCTCGGGACGACGCACTGTCGATTGAGCTGCATATACGCATGTACGTATACCTGTAACCATCAAAGATATATATCTCGGCGCAGGGAGCAACAAATTGATCGACTACCTGATACTTCAATTATTACGTGTATATAACCACGTTGCATCTATATACCATACTGTATACATATAAGGATACTAAGTATACGGGGGATGAAAATTTCCCGGTATAGGTCGGAACAGAGCGTATAGCCCCGTAGTCCTCCATCGTTGCCTCTGCTCGATAATAATCCCCCGGGGTATACGGTACCCTCCGCTACATGCCCGGGGCTCCTGGAGGGCTTATTCTTTGCCCTCTCACGTGCATCGACTACAGTAGCAGACAGAGAGACAAAGAAAACGAGCGCCCCCGCATTTGCATTACAGCGGCTAGCTATATCTATCGGCTTTCGATAGAGCGATATTTACGCGTGGGGCATATTGCGCGTGACCGGTTGGTAGGGAGAGAGGGGGGGGGAGGGAGGTAGAACACACGTAGAGGTATTTTGTAATCGGTCTGCACTGTATCGCTTAATTGTGTTATTGTGTTGCAATTTGCTGCGAGAGCCTGCAGTCTTTGTTGCAATAATATATATAATAATTGTGTATAAATATATGATATGTCGTACAATGCGCTACTGCAGCTTGAGGTTTGGACGAGTCTCATTCGATTAATGCGTGTTTTTAGGATTTGACGTACTCGGATGGCGGTCACAATTGGAGGAGTATCGTATTCTCCCTGCTGGTCATCGGTGTCATCATCGCCGGCATCGTCACGGCTATTTACTTGCTCGGGTAAGCAATGTACCAATATCTTGATACCTATATGTACGATCAATCATGAATGTGGACAAATCATGTGTTTATAAATGCGAAAAAAAAAAATTACACGATACGTTGTTTGTGTTGTGTTACGCAGCTACGTCGATGAACTTTTGTACTGGAGCGGGCGGCGTCTGACTTTACAGGAATGCTTGCACGGCGACTTGACCCCCTACAGACTACCCTCTGCGTGGATAACGCACGACAAATTCGTCTATCAGGCGGACGACGGCTCCCTAGCGCTGCTCGACACTTCCAATAATACCGTTTCCCTCTTGGTAACCAATCATACACTCGTAAGTTAATATTTATCACGGTATTTGTAAAAATCTTATTCCATCACTGGGTTTTACGTCTACATTTACATCATGGGTGGTATCACTCTTGTACCTACATTCTAAAGTACAGGTTAAAAATTAATACGGCACCTTGCATATCTTTCGTTTAAGTTGATTTTGAATCAACTAGGTGTTGTGCCGATCTGTAACTATAATAGGTAGGTATACATCAATTGATTGCAACTAGCCCAACTACCTTAGGTAAGTAGGCGGGCAATTAGTTTTAAAAAAAACATGATTTGTAGTTTTAAATGCCAACTTTTGGAGCTGTAATTTTGGGCACGTTCTCGCACCTTTTAAATTAATAAAAACGAGCTGCCTAAGAAGAAATTGAGTTATTTTTTGTTGGCCTGGCGAGCATTTAGCCCGAAAACGGTATGAGGGCTAAAATGAAATGTCTACACCGGGTGAGATATTGCGTTAGTTTGCATAATTTTCTTGCACCGAAAATTTCAAGGCAAACTCAACTGTAGTTATTAATTAATATGCACTCTGCGAGGAGTATTATACGTATAGGTATACATCTCTAGAGTATATTATGTCCTCGTGAACGTGCATGGGTTAAACATTGTGAAAACTCGCAATTTGTACCTATGGATAATTTTTACGTCTTTTCGCTGTCTTATTGTTTATTATTAGGTGTATACTGTACAAATGTGAAAAAAAAAAAAAAAAAAAAAAAACAAATGGAGACAGGAGAGGACGAGATTCTTGGGCGTACCGGCACGGAAAAAAATTATCGAGCTGTGAGCACGTTCCGTGTAATATTGCTATCGTGCATATAATATACATGTAGTATACACGTATGTAAAGTATGAGGCACAGTCTAGGGTGCGTTTTTATTAGAGAAAGACGACGAGAGTGATGGGTCAAAACGGTACAGGTATTAGTAGGAAATAAAATTTTATCGACTCGCGCTCGAGTAGAGGAGAGAAATAAGTATTGAGTCAAGCCAAGCTCTGGTCTAATTTATGGGCAAAGAGCAACGAAGAGAGAGAGAGGGGGGGAGGGGGGGAAGACCAAGGCAAATAGAAAGCCGCGCATTTTCTGCAATTTTCCGCTCTATTGGTCGAGGCTGCGCCGATGCACGGATGCACTGGCTGATTGATTCCGACGGGCCATGCCTTCCAGGTACGTTCAGGTGTATATACGTAGCTTGGATGAAAGAACGAAAGAGAATTGAGATAGCGGGACAGAGGAAAGGCGAGCAAAAAACAACGAAAGAAAAGAGTACGGGGGGAGCGGTTGAGCCGCGGTCTGTAATTATCGAGTGCATCTATTTCATCCCTATGTACCTACGTATACATTTCTTGATAGTTAGTGATGATGGATAAAGTAACCGGTGGGAATCGTTACACAGACTTCGCGGGCGCGTTCATTTTCCTTGCCACGCGGGATCAGGGAGGAGTCTCTCGTCAAATGTACACCAAGAGTTGGCATTCACGCGTAGTGTATTGGACTGAGTAAGTTTTAAAAGAACTGCAAGTATATAGTTATATATACCCGATTAGATCGAGTTATTGTTAGGGATGGTTAGCGTTGGACGCGCAACACAAGACCTGAAAAAAAAAAAAATCCACCAGTTTCAGCGAGTTTCACCAACGAAGCAACTGATTTGCTCGTTATCTGCATGTGTATATTATCACCGTATACACAGTGTGCGTGTATATTACGTGATGGTCCGCGTGTACGACGATTCGGTTCGTGCACTTTGGAAAATTGCTCGAGTAACCGTAACAGCTGGAGTACATTACACAGGCCAAAAGAGAGCTTCGGTGCTCCAGCACTATGCGAATACCTTTTGTTCCCGATGGGATAAAATCCGCTTCTGTCGGGTTTGTTTTTCGCACATTTCACTGAGATTTGTATATTGTATTAAGGCGCTTCTCCCTCGAGAGGTACACCATCTAGCGTTAATTGTATATGCGTTACCATGCCGGTAAATGAGTTAGCAAATCATTTAGAGTGCAATCATGTACTTATTTCGCGAAATGAGATAAATAATAATTATTTAAATAATAATTATTTACCTCATCTGATTCGTTATTATTGGAAAAAAATTTTGCGCAAGTATTCTGCATACCTATGTGCGTAATTCAATTTGAATGTGGTGCAGAAGATACTTACATGTTGCCAACTGCGTTTCTCCAAATTATTTCGCGACAAAAGTAACCTCTAATTTTCGTTGCTTTCTACTTTAAAACTCAAATTACTAATAGAAGTAAACGTATAAAGTTTCTGTTCCATTGACTAAAAGATTTCTGGAACTTACAACTATGTGGCGATGGTTTTTAATCAAAGACAAATAATTCATTTTCCGAGTAATCTACAAAACAGAGCAGTGAGTCGACAGCCGTTGCCATAAGACACCGTGTGTTAGACAAAGAGATGCATACGAATTTGTCGAACTTTAAAATTGTTTTACGCAAAAACTAAACGTACAATTTTGCTCAAATTTTCAGAAAATGTGTATTAATACGTCATCCAGCAATAAACAAAGTTTCAAGCAAAAATATAATAGTTCATTTTTCGGGAGAAGCGCCTTAATTTGGCCCCGTCCGCGTGTAAACGGCCTTCGCCGAATGGATTGCTTTTTAATAACTTGAACCGTGCTCCTATCCCCCCCCTCGGCCCCTTCGTCATTATTTGTCGCGCAGTTGATTGAATAAAAAGTGCTCGTAGCACGAAAACGCAATAACGTCAACAATTAACAAAAGCCAGAGGGTAATTAACAAAAATGAGGGTTGCGCAAGTGCACCGTGTTGGCTGCGGTAGAGGTGAAAGGCGAAGGCGAGAGTGGAAAATAAGCAATTACACCGGAGAGCGGAAGCCTTCTAAATCCTAGTACTCCTACATTCCCATCCTCGTAGCGAGCGTGAAATTCAGCATTGATCCGCAGCTGGTGGTATAGCGGAACTGCTGCAACGGCACCCGCTCTGCTTTAAACTTGTTTATATATATATATATATATATATATATATATATATATATATATATGGGATGATGACACGGTCTCCTGTGGTGTGACGCGTGCCGCTCCCTTCCCATACATGCGTGTAAACCCTTTCTAGCTTTTTTCTTCCTTTTTTTCCCCCCATTTCCCCCTAGTGCAATGTGTTCCGTGCATGCGGTGCGTGCTGTTTACACGGTATCACTCAATTAAAAGCGTCGACTGGCCAAATTTCATTTCGCTGACCCGTCCGATGGTTTTTTTTCTTCTTTTCATTCATTCAGTATGGAATTTTCATGATTGTATACGGAAAGCCAAAAGGTGACAGCTACGTAGTTCTCCGGAGGTCCGAATTTCAAATTGAGCAGAGTGATCAAACATCTGATACATCGTATGGTCGTTGAAGAATATTTTTATTTTTTTCTACATGGGTCTTGGTGACAAATAAACGACGATTGTATGGAGAAAAGAGAGTTTATGTTATAGGCTCCGGGAGAAAAGCGATTTCCCTCGTTTGCGCTTTTTCGCTTTACCTCTGCCAGCGCGGGAACGGCGATCCGTTAATTTTTCTGTATTTCTCTGCCTCGTTCGTTCAGTAGGTTCATTCTTTTTTTGTTTTTGTTGTTTTTTTTTCTAGCTCACCGTGGCGTTCGAAGGGTAAAATCTGATGCCGCAGTTTTTCCATACCGTACATACATTAATTGTGGAAAAGAACTGCCACTTGTGCTCTCTGTACTGATTGACACGCAGCGCCGACTTTCCTTTCAGTGGGTTTTTTTCTTTTTCCCCATCCGTTTACTACTTTTTGTGCCTATTTAACCCTCGTCTCGTATGCACGAGGGCTCCTTTGGTCTTCGATGCACAGTTTCCAAGTTTACGGTGAAGATTTTTTTCTTTCTTATCTTGTTTCATACAAAAAGGATAAGTTTGTACAAGCGTGAGGAAAACTTCAATTGCACGGATAACATCGGTATACGTATGTTTAAGGATTTAAAAGTAAAATTTCATGAAGAAAAAAAAAAAAAAAAAAAAAAAAAAATCAATTGATTAAGCCAAAAAAAAATTTGGATCAATTCAAGGTTTTATTTGAACTACAGTTTGCGTAAGGGCGACTCTCTGTGACTTTCATACCACGTATTGTCTGCAACTGGATAATAGGCCGCTACAGACTGCAGCCCCGTGAAAGCCCCTACAAACACTTTTTCGCCCACTATGCGATGCTTCTTTTTATTTTCCTTTTGCTTTTTACTATCCGATGCAATCATTTTTTCCTCCTCTGCAAAGGAAGCGAGAGTCGGAAAAAAAGAAATAAAGATAAAAGAAGAGAGCGATGCGCGCATCGTGAGAACGTGATTGGCAGTTTTTTAGCTCCACTCCGAGAATTGCCAGAGAGCGGAGAGTATTGAGAAAAAAAAAAAAAAAAAAAAAAAGCTCGCGTGGTATATCCTTTAACGGCATGTCGTATGCGTTTGCTTGCAGAGGCAGCTCAATGTCCAAGGTTATCAGTGCAGCAAGGACTTGCGTTACGTACTCTTCAAGCATAATGTCAAGCCGGTAAGTAAACGCTACTGAACTGACTTACTGCGCTAAATAACCACCTTTATACATATATATATATATATATATATATATATATATATATATACCTACTGTGATCGTTAGTATAACAAACCCGAACGTATATTTATACACGTAAAAGTTTTATCCTCATCATCATCAAACAAATATCAAGAAATGATGCATCAATAATAAAACTCGTAAATGCGTATTTACAATAGCTGACTTTGATTTGTAGGTGTTCCGGCACACATTCACCGCACACTACACGGTTTACGACGTCACGAATGAGTAAGTTGAAAAAAAAAAAAAAAAAAAAAAAAAAAAAAAAAAAAAAAAAACGAGCTCACTTTATTGAAGGGTTACTTATAGTGAAAAAATTAATGCACGCGAAAGTAAAAAGTATAGGTACGTTTACCGTGTTCGCAACGCAAACCAATGTCCATTTGTTGACTGAGGGGAACAAGAGGGTAGCGGTGATGGGGGGAGGGAATCGCGGGCGTGGATATATGCATCACCATTGACTTTATAGCTGGCTCAGAGGGCCCGTGCAAAGGGGTAGTAGCAATAAATGTACACACCGCACACCGACAGACGCATGCACATGTAGTTGGGAGTATAACGAGGATGGGGGTAAAACAGGAATAACGTCACGCATCAGCTAACGCGCCCTCTTTTCATCGCCAATAGCCACCACACGCCGCTCCGGCTGCAGGCGTCGCCGCGGATCCAACAGGCGCAGCTTCAGTACGCCACATGGCTGGGCAACACGACCACCCTCTTGCTTGTCTCCGACAATGACGTCTACGTGCGTAGCTCGCCTACCTCGACCGAGGCCACGCGAATCACCGATACCGGCGTCCCTGGCGTCGTGTACAATGCCGTGCCCGACTGGCTCTACCAGGAGGAAATCCTGCCCAGACCCGAGTGCACCTGGCCCAGCCCCGACGGTTCCCACTTACTCTTTGCAAGCTTCAACGATACCAAGGTGATTAATTTTTTTTTTCCCCACTATATTTATTACTTTTTCTACTGCTATTACTATTATTATTATTATTATTATTATTATTATTATTATTATTATTATTATTATTACTATTATTATAACATTGAAAGAAACAATTAAAAAAATAATTTGTAAAACTAAATAATTTATTAAAACAATAAAATCAATCTTATTTCAAGGGATTATTTTCCAAGAACTTGTCTAATAAATAAGTATTTTTATTAACATGGCATTTAACTAATTGATCTTTAAATATAATGATAATGATAATGATTATAACAACAACATAAATCCTGACAGGTTACGGCGTTGGAGTTTCCTTGGTTCGGTCCCACGATGAACGCCGAGACAGCGCGCAAGGGTATGTTTCCACCAGCGAGATCGGTGAGGTACCCCACTCCGGGATCCCCGAACCCGGAGGTCGACGTCTGGATCATCGACTTTACGAATATCACGGTCAGCCACAACAATGCGACTAACGTTACCAGCTTGATGCCCAACAAGGTCAAACTGAAACCTCCACCGGTGTTTGACGGCCAGTTTGTATTATATAAATTATGTTTCGCTTTACCTTCACTTTTTCGCAATATACGTAATGCTTGCTTTTTTTTCCACTCGCGTCAGGGAGTATTATCTGATTTCGGCGGGCTGGATCGGGGTGGACTCAGCCCAGGTGGCAGTCGTTTGGATGACGCGCTCCCAAAACCTCTCGGTCGTCTCGGCCTGCCGCGCACCGAGTTGGGAGTGCGACGAGGTAAAGTACAATCACTTTTATTTTTATCGTTGCACTACATACATAATATGTATTCGTGAGTTTTCCATCACAAATACGAAAAATCAAATCACGCAACATTAGCTTACAATTCAATTTTCCGTTTCTTTCCATTTATTCCATGAATTTTCAATCTCATATTATTTTTTTAAGTGTCGAGAGTGTGCATTATGCAGAATCTATACTGCTAACTAAAAGTAAAATAAACTAGCTATTGATGTATAGGATTGAAAAACTTACATTTTATACCTGCCATCCAGAGATGCGTGTGCCATTTTTGCATGTAGCTTTGTAAAGAAAAAAAAACAAATGCTTCATTTTTCATGACGTAGACCCACACGGAGCGCGCCCCAGAGGGTCAGTGGCTCGACGCCCAGCCCCACCCGGTATTCGCGCCCGACGGCGACAGTTTTTTATTGCTGGCGGCCGTCCAGGAAGGCGACCAGGAGCACTTTACCCACATAAAGCACGTCACGCTCACCCAGCAGAGGATAGCCGTGCTCTCACACGGACAGTACGAGGTGAAATTTATTGCGATTCTGATGTGATAATTAATAGCTGTATGGTTGAAAGAGGTAGTCTAATTTTTCCTCTTCCGCAATGTCACAGGTCAGCGAGATTTTGGCTTGGGATACGAGGTCTCACCTGGTCTTTTATTTGGCAACGAAGGAGCGAAGTCCCGGCCAGAAGCACCTCTACGTGGTCAAGGATCCCATTGCCGACGACCCCCGGCGTCTGGAGCCCGTGTGCATCACCTGCGACATTGGCAACATTGACAACGGATGGTACGTTCACGGAGCCTAAGGAAAATCGGTGTCGCGTGCCTGGGTGCACTTTATTGTTTTTCGTTTAACAAAAATTAAATGCTTGTTGTGTTGATGATGGGCGTAGGCAATACTACGAGAACTGCACGCACTTTGGAGCTTCGGTGAATCCACCGTTGCATCATCATCATCATCATGATCGCAACGAGGTCTCAAAGGAGGACGAGGAATTGGGGTACTACGTGTTGTACTGCGAGGGACCGGGACTGCCCCTGGCCGCCCTCCACTCGATGCGCAGCCACAAAATCGTCCGGCTGCTCTACGACACGAGAATCCAGCGGGCCGATCTCATGTCCGAGCTCGCCCTGCCCAAACGACAGAATTTCGAGGTGCCACTGCCCCAGGGCTGGCGGGCGCAGGTTCAATTGTTACTGCCACCCTCGTGGCGCGAGGAACTACGCGACGCCGCTTTTCCGGTCCTCGTCGAGGTTAACGGCCGGCCGGGCAGCGCCGCCGTCACCGAGCAGTTTCGCATAGATTGGGGCACGTACATGTCCAGCCACAACGACGTCGTCTACGTAAGACTGGACGTGCGAGGCTCACGGGGCCAGGGCAAGCGCGCCCTTTACCGGCGCATCGGCGGCGTCGAGGTTCAGGACCAGATGACGGTACTGCGCCACCTCTTCGACACCCTCAAGTACCTCGACGAGTCGCGCGTCGGCGTTTGGGGCTGGGGCTACGGTGGCTACGTCACCTCCATGGTCCTTGGCAGCCAGCAGAACATCTTCAAGTGCGGCATCGCCGTCAATCCCATAGCCGACTGGCTCTACTACAGTACGCACCTGTCACCTCGTGGCACTCGTCATATATACATATACATACATTTTACACCAAGCGCCCATTGTCCAATCATAATGCGCGTGATGTTGTTTTTCCCGATCGACAGATTCGGCGTTTACGGAACGGGTGCTGGGCCCGCCAGCGGAGAATTACAAGGGCTACGTCGAGGCTGACCTGACGCAACGAGCTAGCCTCGTGCCAAGCCACAGCTTGTTCCTGCTGCACGGCATGGCGGATCTCACGGCGCCTTACACTCACGGCATGGTCTTTGCCAAGTCGCTCGCCGAAGCGGGCATAATATTCCGATATCAGGTTGCTACATCATCCATTCGTTTAATTCATCTCAATTATACCTCCCGTGTGCTAAGACCTTCGAAAATGCTTGCAGAGCTACGCGAACGAAGGCCACGCCTTGACCGGTGTGCTCGAGCACGCTTACAATTCCATGGAGGACTTCCTTGCCGAGTGCCTCGCCCTGGACGCCTCCTAGTGCCTCAAAATGACGACGACGCCGATGAATAACTACTACTGCTACTACATCCCTCGAACACCTCTTCTACCTTACTATATTTATCATCATCGTTACAGTTGTAGCTTTTTTTTTCTTCTTTTTTTTTTCTCACACGCCATCTACTTTTTCTCACTCTCGCTATATATATCTAGCTGCAGCAATTGCGCGAGCGCGTGATTTTTTTTTTCCCTCAACAGGTGCCCCGTTGTTTTTGTCATGAGAACCGCGAAAACTGTAGTAGCATGAATAAATAAATAAATAAATAAATAATAATAATAATAATAATAACAATAATAATATCGACGCTGTCAAGAGATGTCAATTTTTACGCGGTAACGGATAAGTACATATTGTAACATTATTAATGATATACAGCTTTACACACGAGCGATTAAATAAATTGATAAAGCAAAAGAGAATTCACGAAGAAGGTATCGTTTCCTTCCTCGCGTTTTCGAAGCTTCTTCCATAACGCTAGACCGTAAGGGTTATTGAATTCGTTGCTAATGTTATGTTACACAATATAGAGGTGAACTGATGAGATGGATGGATTAGTTAAATGTAAGTGTGCACGTATGTGGGTGTGCTGGCAATATACATCAATATATTGTTCGTGTGCGTGCATGAGCGTTTTTTAATGTGCAACATATTATCAAGTAGCGAGAGCGAGAACGAAATCGATAATTTTTTAATGATCAGAATATCAAATGTTACATTATTAACTACACACATGGACACACGGAGGAATAGCAATACAACAATGTTTATTGTATAGATACGATATGCATGTATGTACAATACTCATCAGTTTTGTCTTATCTTCAAAGACGTTCCTAACATACATGTATACATCGATTACTTGCAGCAGAATCAAAATATTTGGTGATGTGTTATTACACATGTCATTGGTAATCTTCCAAGCATTCGACGTATTACGAAATACTATTAAAATATTTTAGGGCCTTTGTTAAGCAAGACTACATAGCTATCACTCAAATTATTCAACAGCAGATTTTTTTCGCTCATTCTATTTATTGTATTTTATTTTATGCCGTAGGTTCAAATTGAAAAGTAATTAACAACTCGACCAAATCTAATAAATGTGCAGTCTTGTTGCAAGAAATTTATCAGACATACATTTTTCGAGGTATATTGATCACTTGCAAAGATTGGGAAACCACATGACTATGGTTGTGGTTACACAGGACGTTCGATCGTTTCAGTTTACGAGCGTCCAAACAACGAGTCGAAGTAGAAAAACAAAAAATAATTAAAAATCACGTTGTAAAAAATATTCTTATTTATACAAGTGAAGAAAAATGTCGACACCCTTTCCGTTTTGTCTGGTCGAAACTGCCGAAATCGAGTCGTCCAAATTATTACCAACACCCACAGGAAAGAAATGAATTCTTGCAATACAATCAAATTGAAAACGATCTGTCGATATTTTTTAACTTCTCATTTTCTAGCACTATACAAGTATAAACAACATTTCTGAGCACATATTTTTAGTATGATTTTTCGTCGATTGATAAAAAGATTACGTTTGTAGTTGCTGACTACGAAATAAGTGATATTTACCAAAAAAGGAGAAAAAAAAAAAAAAAAAAAAAATTAGTTGATACGAGGAACTAGCAGTTACGAAAGACATATTAGGACGATAAAAATAAGAGTCCACATAGAGAGAGAGTTATGTACCTTCAGCCTAATTAGCAGACACTACGAAATATACGTTACACTTTGAAAGATATTTGTACATAATTGTTCAACGTACGTCACTATTGTTATTATGAATTAAATATCGTCATTAAGAGATACGTCAAAATTTTATCGTATTAATTTTAATAGAATAGTTGTTACTGTTATTGTTGTTATATAATTGCATAAACATCTCGTTATAACTCTTGCGTTCTCGTCATTGTCTCCGAGCGATTTGTCTGTTTCATTAAATGTAAAATACGCATTTGACAATTCAATTTAACTTTTTTTTTTTTTTTTTTTTTTTTTTCCCCTGTTGTTCGTAACTCATTATATACTTTGACTCTACATACATTATACGTGAAAATTAAATCATTTCAAAGATGACAATCTTTTAATTAAGTTGGCATCACTTAACCTTACGATTACGAGCTTGAACCGGAAGACAGTTGCGAGATCGGCGAGAACGAAATCGCACTCGATAATTATATAATTGCTGTGTGTCAGCAGCCCTTATATGCCGACAATCAAGGCTAGTGCAAATAATCAAACAATAAGTAAATTAAATTTTAAATAAAAAAATTAAGCCGCTAATAATTATTCAATAAATAAATATGTATATACGTAATAACTACGACGATTATCATCGTGGATGATTAATACCATTATTAATATAACAATCACTTTGTATATCGCTGTAAGCTGATATACATTATGTAGACCGAAACAAAAAAGGATACTGTTTATTGAGTCTAACGTTAAAGAAAAGTAATGATATTATATTGAATTAATTGAACGATGAATAATCATGATTGGGAGATGAAAAAAATTACAATTATCCCTTTTCTAGTCTAGAGTAGTCGCTAATCTTGCGACAGGAAGAAAAGTCTAGTGGAATCGAGCTTTTCTTCATTTTTCACTTGATGCTATATGCTTTGAAATCTACATCGTATACCTAGTTTTAGGGTGATTAAAAAATGTGACCGTGTTGAAAATAATAAAAAAAAAATTGATAAATAAATAAATAAGAAAAATTAACTTCTTGTTAAGATGTATAATTTGTAATTCCAGTTGTTATTTATATTAATGTACACGCTAACAGAGAAAACAAAAACTTGCTCGTGAGCGAATATAGTCAATGTAACGTTAGATCACAATTAAGAAACCGGTGCTGTTGTAATTAGCTATACTAAGTTATGTGATTAAATAAAATGGGAAAAAAGTTACCGATAAAAAAAAAAAAAAAAAGAAAAAGAAAAAAAAAAGATCTTCGTACGTTTGATTTAGAATTTGTGGGTGTTGAAATTCAGCGACATGAAAAATAATGTCAGTGTTAGATATTCGATCTACAAGAGTATATTGCAAGTATGCCATGTGCCGTTGAGTTGAAGTTTCGTCCGTCGGTGCCTCGATTAAAGTTAATTTTTCGATCTCTATGCAATTTACTGCACATTTTGTACTATTATTAAACTTGCAGTTAAAAATATTTTACTGTATATTTCTAATTCCTTTATATTTTTTTAAATTGTGTCTGTACATGACATCCTGATTTAAAATTTTTTTCAACTTTGTTTTTGCCATAACGAAATTACATCACTTGAATTTCACAAAGTCGATAAAAATACATTCAGTATAATATGGAAGAATTCGTTTCATTTATACTAGTTGCGTACAGTAAATGTCGATACAACTTTTTCAACTCTAACCAAAAGGTAAAATCTTAAAAAATAAAATTAATTCATTTTAAGTCATTTTGTACGGTTAACCGTCATGTTATTTCAGCATCGAAAAAAAACTAAAAAAATAATTTGAATTCGAGCTTGTGCGCAATCGTTAAAACACACGACACTATAGATATAAATATTCAAAATATTAAAAAAATTATATAAGTATATACAAAATTGATAAAAGAGTCGAACTTTGAATTAATTGAGCATAGTTAATATGTGCACACCCGTGAAAAAGTAAAATGCACGAATGCAAGGGCACTTCACAATGTGACTTCGGTTCAACGGTTGTCGATTTTCTTAATTTTTTTAAAGGAAATCTACGTTGTTCCTACCGAAGGCTGATTAAACGCTTTTTTGGTAATGTAATATACATAAAAAAAATAAAAAAAATTGAAACTTTGACAAGAAAGGAGATTTCTCAGTGCAATCATTTATTAAGTGCAGCGTATGTGCATTTCAGAGTCAACATATTATGATGAAATTTTTACGTAAGTGCGAATTGATAATGGTTAAGGGCTCTTGAAAAAAAATTCCATCTATTGTCACAAAAATTAATTTTAAAAAATGTTCTGCGTTTTAAAAATTCATGTTTTTGTATCACGCCAAATTTTTGTACACTAGAGAATTTATTATACATTAAAACTTGAAATAAATTTTATCTATTAGTAAAGAGCAAAAGTTATTATTATTTTTTATTTATTTATATTCATCAATCAATTACGCCATTATTTAGTTATACTTTTTAGTACCACGACTATTTAAGCTTTTTTTTTCTTGAGCCATCACTGAGGGAAAAATTTAAATGAACATGTAAGAGTGAAAAAATACGAAAGTCTACGCAATTGTTGTAAGTTAAAAAATAAATAAAATTATTATTTGCAAGCGGAAACATGGAAAGCAAAGGAAGACAATTATATTACGATTACAAGATGTTAAGTCGTTTTAAGCAGCATTTGTTATACTTTGCCATAACATTTTCAAGATAATCATGTATTTTATTAACAGCAAAACGACTTTAAACGTTTTTAATAAACTGTTAAACTACTATACTTGTTTTTTTTTTTTTTACTCTTGCACTTTACTGCATGTCACATTCTATCTTTAAAAGTTATGGTTATGTCAGTATTTTATCGTGTGATTTTAGATACAGCAAGAGTGTTTTGTTTGAAATGTTGATTAAGAACAGTTGCCAATATAAATTGGTCATGAGGTCACTTTCAAACGTTGAACATCTTAAACTTTTGAGTACTGATACGCAATAGATGTAAATTTCAATCGATTAGAAGTGGAAAACAAGTATTGTAAAAGTTTGAAATAATATCAAGTTATGAAAAGATCTAGGAGCGAAGGTAATGAATACCCTCGAAGAATCTTACGAAAAAGAAAAAGATTTTCTTATGGCGAAAGAAGCGTCAAAAGATGTTTACTTCATCAACACAGGTGAATTGAGATTTATTATCATTAAAACTTTCTCATTCGTTGCTATGGGGAAACTTTTTTGAAGTTTCGTTAGTCGGAGGAATCATCGCTCGCGGGATCCTATGGTGAAATCAAAAAAAATGTCACCAATGGAAATTCCAGGGAGGTCAAGATCAAGTTCTACATCAAGTTTAGAGAGCGTTGTTTATTTAGGCAGACACAAAAAAATTCCCGAATTAATTATTATTGAAGATAGCAGTGAAGACGAAAAGCCACAAATCAACAGAAGAAAACTTCGTAAGCGACGAAGTTTCAAGTTAACTATAAATTCAATGAAAACGAACAAAAATGAAATTCACACGCAATGGTAAGACAAAAGTTACGCAGAAGTAAAATGAAGTGTAATAAACATGGATTATTTTATTCTTATGTAGCTTAGATGACGAAGCTGAGCTACGTGATAAATTTCAAGAATTGCATGTCGATAATGCAGAAACTCTTCCCGGTTACACTTGTGTCCGTAAGTGAAATAGTTAAAGAGAAATCTTTGTATCTTGAATAACTCTTTCAAATCGTTAATTGATTATTTATTCATTAAAATTTTAGATTAAACTGTACAATAATAACTAACATCTATTGTCAATATTTATGACGTAAGATTTCAAATTTTTAGTAAAATTAAAAATTCATTTAAAAAAATATTTACATGATACGTACAAAATATATAAATACCTCAAAGTCATTTGTAGATTTTCTATACGTTAAAAATATTCTTTTCTTCGAACTTTTAAGGGAATATATACTTCGGATAGGAAGCGCTTAATCGGCTTATTGACGGACTCGATTTCGGCTTTACCGAACCTCATTGCATCTAGATGGATCGATAAACCACAGTCTACGATGTAGCTGCGAGTTTTCATGTCTTTAATCTTTTTCTGATCCCGTGGTGTCAGCTTAATTTTAGTAATGTCCAATCTACTTAAATCGTTTTGATGAACTCCTAGCCAGCGCATGTCGGGACATAGCAGCTGTTCACGATATCCCCAATTGTTTAGCGTCCCGAACCTAAAACATGATAAAACAGGATCTATTAATACGTTACTTGTTGTTAAGCCTTGTCACTAAAAATATATAATAAAACAAAGAAAACAACTCCCCACCTATATACACACATGATCTCTAAACCGTGAGGATTGGCGTCAACGAGGGCATAAACCGGCAAGTGCGCTCTTACGGAGAGCAGGTGCACGAGCATTCGAGTCGGTATATCCGGGTAGCCCTTGCCGGTGATGAGAATGCACTTGTTAAAACCGGCGCAATGCTCGCGCAGGAGCCGTTGAAAGACAGAGTCCTTTTCGATAACAAGAACAAAGTTTGCCCTGGTCGCTATTCGGGTGACGCTGTCCACGACGTCCGGGACGGCCTGGCAGGTCTGCTGATCGTACTGAATGACCCTTGACTCTCCAAGGTGCAGCGTTAAATCGCCCGCTACCAACCCTTTGCTCGTCGAAATGAAACCTGATATAATTAATTCGGTTAATATTTACCCACCGAACCGTTTATATCTTATATACACCTACCAATATCCCAGGGGCCGCACTGGAGGATCATAGCTACTTCGTTGATCGCCCTCAAGACTCTGTCCTGTTTTTTGACGAAGCGCTTGATATGCTCGTTCTTTAGGCTGTAGAAGAACGCCCGTCTCGTGTGATAAAAGTCATCATCCGTCTTGACCAAGTTGGCGATGAGATTCGTGTGCACGTGCTGGAATATCCTCATGATGATGGCTAAACGCTGGCGGCCCTGGTTTCCCGAAAATCGGATGGTTTTCAAGCGCCTCTCGGAACTAGTGGAGATCTGGTTATCAGCGTTCTGCGTGAAGCTATTACTCGTGCTGATGCTGTTGCTCGTGTTTGTCCAACCCGACTCTCTGCCATCGTCGTACGTGATTTTTGGCTTTTCTCCCCGAGATAGACTAAGCACGAGTGACTGGGTGATGCTTTCGATGCGCCTGATGAGCTCGCACCTGCAGCGCCGAGATAAACAAGGGATGATGAAAGAAGTTGCATGCATGTGTATAAGTATAAGCGAGTTGGTTGGGGACTCGGGAAAGAAAAAAAAAAAAAGAAAAAAAATTGAGCGCGTTGTTGCGGGTACAATACAAGGGTTGTGACCAGTTTACCTCAGCATACGCACATCTTTTGGCGGTATATGGCAGACCTTTTCCTCTATCTCTTCTTCGGTCAACATTACTCGGCCGAATAACAATCAGTTAATTTAAACTGCACTAGCAACTTGAGTTGTTCACCGAACACTTATAATACCGCGATCGCGCACTCTCGAAACATTCAAATTTAGTACGAAATCAAAGATCACAATAAGCCCACGAAAGAAGGAAGGTTGTTTTCCAACGGCCAAACCTGATGATACGAGCCAATCGACCAGCCGAACCGACACTACCATAGACTGCCGATCGAGTTTACACTGTTTACAGACGGAGTATAACTGTGCCAGTCAAGGATAGGTGTCGTTAACGTGCCTATACTTAGGCATAGGCTGTATTCCGCATTCCGCAAATGCTGCCACTCCAACACTGGGCTGCCATTCGCTGCTATAGCAGCCAGCAGTTAAGTTACGTAGGTCGTGGTAACGCCGCATGGTTGGGCGGTGCTAGCGTCAATCTGTACAAACTGTCGGTGGGTTCCGCATGTCAACAAACTTCGATATTTTTTAATGTTGACAACAACTCCGAAATAAGTATCGGATGGCATGGGAATTAAAACAGTAAAAAATATCGAAGTTTGTTGACATGCGGAACGCGGAACCCATCGACAGTTAGTACAGGTTGACGCTAGCGCCGCCCGACCATGCGGCGTTACCACGACCTACGTAACTTAACTGCTGTCACAGCAGTGCTTCTGCATGCACGTAGGTATTTATATGTGAAGAGAGCAACAAAATCATAATGAGTATATGTACTAAAGTACTTAGTAATGAAGCATAAATAATGTTTTGTGGTTTGATGTAAGTATAAGTATGTGCGCCTAGATTAGAGCTGTGTTAGAGCTTCGTTAAGAAAAAAAGAGGAGACTTTGTGCAAGTATAGGTAGGGTACGTGTATAAAAATAAAGACTTGTGTGTTTTGTTGGATCCAGGGATCGAGATAGTCTAGTTCTATAAAAAAACTTCGACTACGTGTTTACACTTTACACTCAGTATTTATGAAGTATAGTTAAGATTGGGAAATAACAAGAGCACGACAAAATGTTGCGTGGCTTCGATGTAACGCGTTACATTTCGGATAAGCAAAATATTGTTATTGACATAGGCAGTGCCTACACAAAGTTAGTCAATTTTTTTTTCAGATATTTGCATTCACAGAAACATTTTTTATATAAATTTATTATTTCAGATACGGCTTTGCTGGCGAGGCTGCACCACGTGGTATTATAAGGACAGAAGTTAAATGCTCCGTAACAAAAGAAATAAGAAGAATTTTTGATTATAAAGATGATAATGATTTGTATCAATTGCTTGTCGAGTTTCTACATGGGATATTTTTCAAGTAATCACGTCATACTGTATTGTTAAATATTGATTCATTGCAACTATTCATTTTTATTTCAGACGGACTGTAACAACTCCAAAAGACATTAAAATTGTTGTTTTGGAGTCACCGTTGATTCCATCAAAATTTAGGAACATTCTTGTTAAAGTTCTTTTTCGTCACTTTGAAGTTGCTTCTCTAATGATACTCCCAACCCATTTGGTGACTATAAGCACATTGGGAACCGATACAACCTTGGTTTTAGATGTTGGTTACAATGAGGCAACTCTGATTCCTGTATTTGAGGGTGTGCCAATCTTAAAAGCATGGCAAGCTCTTCCTTTAGCTGCTCAAGCTGTTCATGAGTGAGTATTTTAAATCTCTTTAAAAAAAAAAAAATTTTTTTTTTCAGTTTTAGAAAGAATTTCATATTTTCAGGAGAATAAAGGAGGGTATGAAAGATGTTTTAACAAATAAAGAAAAAACGGAAAATTTGATTGAAAATATTAAGGTTCAAACTTGTTTTGTAACTACCATGGAACGATCTCTTAAATTACAAACAGAAAATCCCCCAACTCCACCACCAAGTGTTAAATACTATTGTACAAGAAATTTCGAAATACCAGGCACAGTAAGAGAAAATGCTTTTGAAGTCTTGTGGGAAAGAGACAACGACAATCTTAGTATACCAACCATGATTCTAGATGCTTTAATCAAGGTATTTATTCAAATAGACAGAGTGTATATTTATTTGAAAGTTAATTAATTTTATAATGCTTACAGTGTCCTGTTGATACAAGAAAGCAGTTAGCAGAAAATGTTTTACTTATTGGTGGAACAACAATGGCTAAAGGGTTTGCTAGTAGATTGAAAGCAGAACTTTTGTATTTAGTTAACAGTGAACTATATTCAGAAAAGTTAAAAATTAGAACGTTTAAGTTTCACACAGCACCCAGCAAACCTAATTATACCGCATGGCTGGGTGGAGCAATCTTTGGAATTGCGGATTTACCGTCTCGATGCATCTCTAAAGAGAATTATCTCAAATGGAATAGAGTGCCTGACTGGGTAAGTCTAATAGACAACAAAAAAGATGCCAGCTCTACCACTTAGTAAAATTAGTTTTTTTTTTTTTTTACATTATATTATTTATTTCTCGTTTTTAAGAGCTTTTACAATGGATAAATGTGATACTTGACTTTTATATTTCTTACCTTGTGTAATTAATACAACGCTTGGTACAATTGTTTTATATAATGAATAAATGTAACATTTGTGAAAACTTTTTTTATTAGATCTCAGTTTATCTTTATACAATATAAAATTATCAGTTATCTTTTTTATTTAGATCTGTTAATAATGTGAGTTTTTCGTTTAACTGCAACTGTGTTTTAATAAGTTGCGACAATGCAACAACCATAAGCAGATCTTTAACATTGCTGTTGAACATGTTATCAAATTGATCAGGCGTCATCTTGGGTACAGAATTTACCATATCAAGCAGTGCACGACCAACCTGCAAGACATTGATTTATACAAAATTGAAATTATTACGTTAAAATTTTTAAAATTAAAAAAGTATTTGTACTACAACTAACGTGATTATCAGGTGGCTGCTTCCCAGATAACACATCATCAACGTACTGTAAAACACTATCTAACATTGATGAAAGTTTAGTGCTAGCTTCAGCAATCTGGGCTAGATCCATTATTGGTTCTACAACGGAATTGGATTTATTTTGATTAAGAGTCTTGGAGCACAACTGCAAGCCTACAACCTCTGGATTGTAGGATTGAATCTAAGAAAATTGAAAATTTTATTAGGAGATATGGCAATGATAAAAATTAACCATATACATCTACATACCTGCACTTTTGCTGGTGTGAACATGCATCCAGTTTTACCGTTTGGCACTCCCAATTTGACACATATGTATGCCTTAATGCCCATCCTAGTGGTTCCCTCCAGAGTCGTGTCGACCGTCAAGTGGATAGGGTTATTGCACTCACGGGCATAATATTCATGAATAACAGAGGAATGATTGGTCACCTGTTTAAAGAAAGTAAGAAATAAGAAATCATTTTTGAAGGAATGGCCTGAAAAACATGAGATCTCGGTAAGTATTGTTTTAGTCCACAAGTACCTCGTTTCCAGTGGCCCACCAGCCAACAATGCTCTCTTGGGCGTTAACAAGCCTGTTGAGTTCATAAAGGTCCAAGGCATAGTTAAGTTCAGCATCGACTTGATCTTCATACTCCTTGTGTGGCACGCAAAAACAGTTGGTCACTTCCACAACACCTTTTTCCACAGTTCCTATTGAAACAAAGGACGATGTGTGTTACTTGAGTAAAAGAGCAGAAGAAAAGAAATATTTTACCACAACACTTGACTACTTAAGACCCAAGTGTACGGTAAGTACGTTTACCTAGAAGAGTTCCAATGACTCGATGAGCTTCGGCCCCTCGACGCTCGTAAGAGTCTACGATTTGAAATAAAACCACGGGGTGAACTTTAACTAGGAGGTTAAGCGCCATTCTTGAAGTTGACCTAATCAAAAAGTTCGTAACATGCGGCTAACATTCCGTGCACTGTGTGTGTTTTGTCGGCAACATGGGACCGAGGACGGAAACAAACGGAAGAGTGGCGGTAGCGGTACTTATATATATATGGTAGGGGGGAGTTTCAACAACGTCCTCTATCCCTCCCGCCCGATAATTTACTGACAATTCACAAGTCGATACTACAGACTTTTACTTATCATAAGTATTGCCAACTCTTTTCATCAGACGATAAGACAGAAAAAAACTGCTGTTTGCAATTGGCGCGAAATTTGAATGAAAAATGGAACATAAATGTACCCAAATAATCTTGAGACTGATTCAACTCTGTCAGTTTCAAATTGTTTTTTTTTGAGAAAGGTTTCTTAGTAACGGTGTTTGCTCTTGGAAATATACCGTAAATTTTTAATGGTTTTTGAACAGTCGTGTGGAAATTAATTCGAATTTGACATTTATCAGTCTTCTGCAAAAAATAAAACAATTATAATTTCGAATTATATTTTATTTCTTAATACTATGCATAATACAATATATGATTTAAAAAAGTGTTTGGTTGCTCATTGAGCAAGGATTAGAGTTAATTACATTTTTTTTTATTTTATTTTTTTTTTCATTCCATCCATATACTAAATTAAACCAAAGAGCATCCATTTTTGCTTTGCTGTAATAAATAGTTACAGATCGTATTCGAGATTACATGTTAATATAATCACTCTTCTGTAGGTGTTACTTACAACTTATCATTAATTATTATCTTTTTTTAATAAAATTCTTTTCCATTCCTATAGACAATATCATTCTTTAACTTTTCATTACAACCATCCAAGCGAGAACGTACGATGTACGGAAAACGGAACTCCCGAGGGTAGCTATTTTTTTTTTACACTCATATTATAGCATATGTACATAAAACTATGGTACAATTTATATTCGGTACATATAACATTCTTCGCTCGTATGGGGCTCGGACAATAAATTCATACAAGTCATGTATGTATAGGCTGCCACCCAGGGAAGGCGTCTATCATATGGTACGTATGATATTTATTTAACTTGATACTAACAATTGCATCAAGATTAATTATTAAAACTACAAGTATATCCCAATACACCGGGGGGCTCGATATCACAGCTACTGATCAATGATCTTGATTAAAAGTACAAGAATTTTCATGCATAATCAAAAAATAATTGCATCTCTAAGTCATCGAATAAAATGAAAAGAAAAACTCAAAGTCGACTGGATTATAAAAATTAGAGGGACGGGGAGGAGTAGTAGAAGGAATAGTTAATAATACATGTAAATTTAATGATAAGCTCATTATCATTATAATGCTCAAACAGTTTACATATAATAGGCATGAGTAGGTCTTATTAAAGGATAAATGACTCAGGCGCGAGCTCGAGCATCAATTTGTCGCAGCCCGTGAATAGTTTTACCATATCGATACAGTTACGTAGGAAACTATAGTTTCTGCGACGCACTATAATTTTACACATTAAAAAATTGGATCAACACGTTTCCCATGTGTTATTCGTTGCTCAAGTTGATGGAGATCGATATAATATGCGGGATCGATCTCGAAAAAGCGATGAAAACTGACAGTGGATTCTGATGTATTAAAAAGATAGGTGTAGGGGATCAGTTCCTTGCCACGCTGCATATCATGATATTGGGTAAGGCACCGCGTCGTCGCCGCCAGGCCCCAAGTGACTGTGCGTGGGCCTGCAGTGTTCGACACCACCTCTTAGTCCTTGCACCGTCCTCAGCCTAGGAACGAAACATTAAATTTCAATTGAGACAAACATTATTAGGACAATGTAATTATTATTTCACGACGAGTGCACGCGTACCTTGAAGATAAAGGTTTCTTTAGAAGCTAGCTCTTGAATTTCAAAGTAATCCTCAAAGTCCGTCTCACAGCAAACTATACACTTGTCAAGATAAAGTGGTTCCTGTAAGATTGAGAAAAGAAAAAAAATTTCGTTTCGTTGGATGAAAAACTGGATTTTTGTTTTTGTTTTTTCAAGTAATACTGTATACTTACTCTCAACAAGGAGTATCGGCCCAATTTTTCCTTCACAAGGAGAAGAGTCGCATCTTTGATGCCAATTTGCCGTGGAAAGAGAGAGTCATCTGAGAAATCGATGAATTCCGTGTTGGGCTGCAAAACGTTTTGCGATAAATTGGTGTAAATTTATTAAGCATATAGATCAGGAAACGTTGAGTTGGAATCGATCAACCAAAACTGACCTTTCCATTGGTAACTAGCATAGCAGTAACAGGAGCGAGCTTGACAGTCCTTCCGCGTCTCCAATTGTTCTCAGTCGGTTGAGCAACTAGGAGTCGACCCTCCAAAACGAACCTCGAGTCCTCGTGCGCCCACTCCAATACTTCCACAGCCATCTGAGATGTACAAAAGGTTGTTTAGTTATTCATGTATTTTTCATTCCCTTATTCGATAATTCATTTCAATTGAAGGATTATTAGTATTTATAAAAATTGAAACCTTTCGCAGTTTTATGTTGACCACATCCTGCTCGCCCGTAGACCTCCTGCCGTTCTGTATAATCGAAATTCGCCGCCAGAGTTTCGTCGACGTAATATCTTTGGCCTCCTATTAAAAAAAAAAAAAAAAAACTAGTAATTATATTTCATGGCTTTCTCCTGAAGATCACTTATTGGTAGTTCGATTTATTCAAGTTTATATGTATGACTTTAATTACGAAAACGTTTTCCGATAAAAGTATAACATGGCACTTTCATTTATTGAGACTTTAATATTTGAATAAAAAAAAAAAAAAAAAAATTGTTTACAATCACGCATGTGTTAGTATACTGACAGCATTCATGTGCTCCAAGTGCAGCTCAATATTAGTTTGGGCTTCCTTAAGTCTCTTTTTAAGTTCCTGCATTTCCGATTTTCCCGAAGGCGTCGCCTTTAAGAGACGCGCTAGGAGAAGCGGATACTTTGTGACCCTTTGCACCGGCACCTGCAACACGACAAAGATGAATGCAATGAATAACTATTGATGAGAGAAAAAGAAAAAGGGAAAAAAGAAGAATTAATTACCATTAAAAAGGAATTGAGGTTCATCCTTCGAAGCACGGTGTTCTCCATCTGCGAGACCTTGAGAAATATTCTGAGTAACTCCTTCTCCTTCTCCAAGTTCTGTAGCAAAAGGCTCGCACCACCCTGACGCGTGCAGTAGCTCTCGAATGCGTGCAGCATGCGCTCGGACTCGAGAAATATCTTGCCCAGATCTACCGCCACCAGGTCCTCGTCGCCGGATTCCTGCACCAACGCATTTTTTATAATTACATATATATTTAGCTCGGAATATGCATACATACAAATTTATGTGATATGATGGGTAACGTGCTCTGTTTATATTTATATCAATGTATACAATAATAGGTGTGTAATAATAATAATAATAATAATAATTTACGTGGGCAAGCTCTATCGCGTCCTTGAGTTTTTCGGCGAGTATTTGGTTGTGCTCGAGCAGCTCTTCGACGTTGAGAAAAATGGCAGAGAGCTGTTCCTGGGTAAGAAGGCCGGCTCTGAGCATCGGTCGGTGAAACTCCTCGAGGATGATTTGCAGGTCTCGGCCGTACTTTTGCTCCGTCTCGACGATCTCCGTGACGATCTCCTTGTGCTCGGCTCGCTTCTTGCTGCACTTGCGGCACACCATCGGCGAGTAAAGGCAACCGCTGCGCACATGGAACACGAAATTAATCATTAGGTCCATACACGAGTACCTGCATTTTAAATTTAATTTTTTTTTTCTCCTCTCATTTTCCCGTTCCCGTTCGAATTCATATGTACACAATTATATATATACTTTATACATTCACCGCGAGAAAGATTATCGCTAATTGCCACGAATGAATGAACCGATTTTTTCAATCTCTCTCAAATGCAGGTGATATTTTTATCGGTTAAGTGGCAATTTACGCGACAAGAAATCACAAATGGAAAGATAATTGAGCGCCGATTCCGGTGGGCAATGTTTATTCTGGGAAAACGAGCCACGATCGAAACGATTTATTTTCATGAAATTTCGTTCTCGACGAGAGATCGGCTGCACGACTCTCATCTGCAGCCAGCCAGTGGTTGTTGTTTCATATACGTATAGCTGTGGTATAAAGTACAGCAGCTGCAAACACAAGCACGAAGAAAAGACAGTGCGCTTGTAAAAAAAAAAAAAAAAAAAAAAACGCGGTGGCGGCAAATAAAGCCAGCGGAACCGAAATTAGCCTGCTGCAATGGCGCACCGCGATAAGACGGTCCGATATAGGTACATACTTTCGCTCGGTTTAGATACACAATATACGTATACGTAGCTCGCCTCGCGGAAATTGATAGCGAGTGAAAGTTCGCGAGACGTGTACACGGCACTCCATCCTTTTGCTCGGGGACCTGTAAGTTATATATGCATATATGTATATGTATATTACCGCGTTGGTGAGAGCACTTGTCGCGCCGGCTCGGCATTTCGATCGCTTATAGATATATGAGTGTATATAATATGTACCCACGGCGAAGCCGGAAATCAGATCCAGCTCACGGGGACGAAGAGTATATATACGTATGCTCCAGGTAGACGTTTTGCCTTTCCACGCGACTCCCAAGTGTTAGAGATGTTAAGAGATGCCGGAGGATAGAGGATATGTTATAATTGCGCGATTTATCGGGCCGATTATTATTGATCGCTATCGCGCTAAGAGAAATCGTATAAATAATATACTTACTCGTGGCCCTATTTATACTTTTACTCTTTACTGTTGCTTCGTGCAAACTTTAGAATTAAAACACTCCATGAGCTCCTTCAGCTGTACTTGTACCTACTTCCACCGTTAAATCGCTCGTAAATCATTCATTTTTTTTTTTAAGAGTAAGTGGTGTACTTATATGTTGGAAGGAAAATTTTTTACAGAGACAAACATTTTGACTGCTAGCACGAAAATGGTGGTAAACGGGGTTTCCAGGACTTTTCAAAATTTCCGTAGACGCAAGGTATACGTATACGTGGCATTTCAGCCATGTTATTGATGTATAAGCTTATCAGTGATTTTATGTGTATACATTTTTACGGAGGCAAGACTAGCGAGAGAACCACTGTAAACAGAGTCTCTTTGTTGGTATAAAATTACATGAAAATATAACTCTGCTCCCAAATTTTTTAATGTATCAATCGATTGTAAAGAAAAAATTGAGGAATATGCTTATTTATTTATTTATTTTCCTGACCGAGCTAGCGCGACTGGGGCATCCCGCGAAATCCCGTGCATAATTTTAAATTTTAATTTTAAAAGCAAATAACGCCAGAGACACCCTATCAAAATTCAAGCGAAAGAGAGATGAGGCTGTCCTGATCGAACTCAATAACTCTTAATTCGTGGCTAACTATATTTAGCGACTCGTTATTTACCATCGACATTATACTTACTAAAAGCAAATTAAAAAAGAGTTGAGAACAAAAATAATAAGCGATTTCTCTGATGCTCGACCGATGCTTGGCTCACAAATCACCTATTGGCAATAGATCTATACATTATGAGTGTGCATACGTGGGATTACGGATAATAAGTCGAGCGGTAATACATTGTAGAACCATTTTTGTCGCCCAACACCTGATTAACAAAAAAAAATACATTGAATTGAGAGCACAAAGCTTGAGCTGGGTGGACAAACAGGCAGACGAGAACGATGCGAGAAAACGGGCTTCTCGTTGATAGATTTTCTAATTTATGCGTCGATAAAGAACGGCTGACGCGCGCGTATGCCCCATGGGGTAGAGATGGACTTTGTGATGTATCTTTCCTCACTTGTCTTATAAATATAGACTGTGAGCTTGACGTCGCATTCATTAAAAATCCGATTACTACGGCCACGTAAGATTCGAAAAATAAACACGTGAAAGCTAGTGTTACGATGTGCTATGAATACGCTGTTCATAAAACTGTAGGTAAAAAGAGGAAAAGAAAAAACCGCACTGTAGGCGAGGGGCAAACAGGAGAGTCGATTTTATGAGCGCCATTCATTTAGATGCCCCATTGTTCTGTGGTCCGGGTAGGTAGGTGACGTATACATAATAACAATAACGAACGTCCTTTCTCGTGTGGCGCCATGACGCCGAAAGCCTGCACGTATGTGCATACAATCAGCGAAGAGTGCTACAAATGCACATTAATATCACCCGTATGGGCAAAATTGATTACCTCTCGACGATGATGGGATCTAGTCGCTGTTCGCAATCCTCGCAGAGCTTTGGGTCGATTTTGCTCGCCAGTATAATAGCCGGCGCCGTGGCCGTTGCCAAGATCGGTATGGCACTGCTGGAAGCTCCGTTACCGATGCCACAGCCACCACCATTTTTACTGTTCATCGAGGTAATACCAGTACTAGTGATGGTGCTGCTGGCACTGCTGACGTTGTTATTGTTATTGGTGCCAGCTCGCCACCTTCGGCCGACACCACCCCGTCCGCTACTTGCCTGGCTGCTCTCCGAGCCCACGCCACTGTCCGTGCGCTCAATGTCGACCGTTCGAGTCTGAGGGATACAAGCAAATCAGCTGAGTAAGGGCCGCAAACCATCCAGACTTTTCTATTCCACGAAAAAACATATAGATTTTACGTACTTTGAGCGCCTCTGGCGAATTGGCGAGGATGATGTTGCACTCCTCGCTGCTGTCCGAGACGTTTGAGATTTGCGAGCTCTTGGAGCTGAGGTCGCCCAAGCTCGTCTCCTTCTGCTCATACAAGGCCTCGAGATCGCGCTCCGGATCCTCCTCGTCCTCCTCATCTTCGTCGTCGTCCTCGTCCACGTCAACCTCCTCCTCGTCGTCCTGATCTAGCGCCACGTTGCCGGCCCGAGTCCTCTCCTTCGAATCCATAATGAAGTTCAGCAGCTCGAACTTGCTGCTGGAGAGACCCTTATTGTCTACCATCGGTGACGAGTGATCCAAGCTCTTGGACAGGTAGGCGCAGTTAAGCGGCTCGTAGTACTGGCTCAGCGGTTGACCGAGTCCGCTGTTTAGGTCTGCCACGGCAAAAGGGGCGTACGTTTATTAGGTACTTACGTGTCTCACAATTATGCGCCTTACAAGATCGTTAAACTTTGAAAACAAAACAAAAAACTTACCCCTGAAATCCTCCGTCGGGGGTGGACTCAGAGGCAGAGGTGGTGGCTCGTCGGGGATCTCCTCGTAGATCGGCTCCTTGATCACCTCGTAGGCATTCTCCTCGAGGAAACTACTCGACGGGATGAAATAGCCTGGCTCGGGCTCGTCCCTACTAGACTCGCTGCGGCTCTGTTTGGACCCGACGGACCGCATCCTAAGCTTTATGTTCTTAATCATGATCTTGGAATTCTCTTCCTCGGACTCGCTGCACTCGGGCTCCCCGTCTTGCTCCTCTTCCACAGTAACACTCTCCTCCACGGAGCCTCCGTGTTGTTCGTGCCTGCATGGGCCCAGGGGGAAGAACCGAACCTTAGTCCCGGGGAACATCAAGTCGTTTAACTATGTAACAAACAAAAAATATTTTTTCTTTTTTATACAGCTATTCATCTAGTATTTTTTCATAAAAAAATAAACTTTATATTTTGGTCTATTGATGTTAGTAATTATGTGTGTTGAAAATATCAAAACGTATGAATGCGTTCCTCTCATCGCTATGATACAGGTATTTCTTAATTTGTTTATTTTTATTAAATATTTGTTTAACAAAATGTTTAACTTTCCATCCCTAACTGCATAAAGTATGCCAGGTAAATTAGTTATAGATCGTTTGCACTACGGTAGATTTTTTTCTACATATAGTATTCAACGCTCTGACGGTAGAAAATTTTTTATTTCACGAGATCAGCATTTTCGTAAGTTTTTTTGATACATCGATTTACACATAATGTGCAATACATCGTAAAATCATAGGTTTTCCAACGACACTTTGAGGTTGAAGTAAATTTGAAAAAGTTAAGAATCAAAGTAGGTAACTACAATGTACCTAGATACTTTGTATGTAAACACATATTCTTATTACGTAATGTACATAAAGAAAAGTCCAACACCCGAAAACACATTACCTCGCTCCGGCTGGACTGGGTACAGTCCTCCAAGAGCTTCGATATCAGCTCCTCCTTCGAGCCGCCCGACGGTCGGCTAGAGGAGTGAACTATTTGTTTCCACGTCGGCGAGTTGTCCGGAGAATCCACCTCGGGCTCGACTTTGTCCTTCAAAGCAGCCGATAGTTTTACCTCGACGGGGCTGCTGCTATTGCTTATCTTGTTTGTTTCGATCGCGCACGATTCCTGAAATCCAATTTTTATTTATTTTCATATTATTTTTTTTTTTACTCTACTTTTTGTTAACAAAAATGCATGGCGAGTCATCTCACCTGAACTTTGGTCTCCTGTTGCCGATCCCCGCCAATGACAATGTTGGATCGATAATTGTCCAGTATGACGAGGGTTCGCTTCTGTTCGCCAGAAGTTTGGATTTTCGCCCGATACTCCGGAGGGTTATTGTTGTTCACCGAGATAACAGTGGGATTGCAGATAGTGGGATTGTCCTCACTGGTCACGCTTATGGTCACCTTGTTGTCGGAGATGCAGGTCTCGGTGGCTCGCGACTGCTGCTCGCCGTTTATCAGGATCGACGTGCCATGCGTGCCCCTTGACAGCGGGGTCGTCGTGCTTGAATTCACCTGTCGAAGTCACGATGTATGATGTTTTTTTTTTTTTTTTTTTTTCCCTACACTTTGATATTGACGAATAGGTACAAATAGGTATACCTATGCGCGTACAAATAAAATACCTGTAGTCTGTGAACCATAAAAGGCGCCGGTGCCGCGGGCTTTGGAGTTACCGTGATTTTGCAGATGTTGGCCCTGTGCCGATCGAGCTGCCGGTGTATCCTCGTCCCGGCAGAGGACGACCGCGGTGGCGGTGACCAGCTGGTCGGTCTCATCCCCACGAACTGGTCGATAGGCTTGGACTCTTCGCCACTTTTGATCGTAGCTTCTCCTTCGACCGATGACTCCCCGATTTGACGCTCGGTTTCCTCCTCCACGCAAGCCACGCTCGACTCGGCGAGTTTCGATTCCTGCTTTTGACGAAAATAATTGGGATGATATTCATCGAGCATGCACGACAATACGGTAAAAAAAAAAAAAAAAAAAAAAAAGTAAAAGTGTATGCTCACCCTGGCCCCCAGCCTCTGCCTAGCCTCCTCGAAGGTGATTTTCCGTGTGGTGTCGCGCGCCGCGGTGGCCAGTGACGTGTCATCGTCCTTCGATCGCCGGCAGAGACTGAGCCTCATAGTGTCAACAAAGTTGACGTCTGCCGCCGACACGATGTCCGGACGAGCCGTCGATCTCTCGCTTTGGCTGCGCGTCAGGCATGTTCCTGCTGTCGTGGCTGGAGGCTGCACCGATGCGGCATCATCGACTACTGCTGCTCGGCGAAAAAGCAAAAAAGTCAATATTTAATCGTCACTGCCAGCAACTGATATACATGTGTATGTGCTGTTACGTAAAGCGCTAAACGTGATTTCTAACGAAAACGGCGATGAATTGATTATATTATTGTACAGGTACAAACACGTACATCCTGTAGGATGATGATTTTATTGGAGCGATATATGTACCTATTTCCTCGAGTGTTGGTTTTTCAAAGTTGTTTCCATTGCTATGGGTAAAGTTTTTTTTTCTTCTTTTTTTTCATCGTTTCTTTGGATTACGAGCGAGTGAAAGTTTTGCAAAATTAAAATCACACGCGCTCGTAATATGTACGCGTTGCGGTAAAATTAAATCGTTTAGTTTTGTATTAATCACTTTTGCTTTCACTGAGTGCACTGCATAAAATCACAACTCATTTGTACGATCATTTTCAAGATAAAAAGTACTGTTCGGGATGATGTTTTTCATTTTGCGCGGTACAATTTAATTGAATGAATTGCACCACGGGTTGGAGGAAAAAAAAAAAAAAAAAAAAGAAAACTCCACCTCCAGGTGGCTTGTGGAAGATTACAGAGGCGCGTCGGCGATCGAGCACGACATAATCGCGAAGAAGCAACAGCAGCAGGTGCCCGTATCCGTTGTAGCCTATTATAGGTGTACAAGAAAGAGAGCACGGCGATGCCGTTTCTCATCGTTGCGCGCCGCGACACTTTTTCCACCCGAGCGCGGAGCGAATCGTTTTGCCGGCTAAGATCGGTTCCCATGGCGAGGCGATCTCAGCCTCGAGGAGCGCACCGTGAAATTACCCGTGCAGGAAACAGCGTGGAATTTTCAGTTTCCCCCCCTCCGTAGCAACAACTACATCTCGAGCGCGGGGCCTTCTTTTCATTCGCGCTCTCATTGGCTCTTCAATCGAGTATTCTCCTTTGCGTTAATTGTTTATCAGTCGAGTCGTATTTTCCTCCCTTTTTCACATTTGTTTACAAGCGCGAAGGGTTGGTCTGCACTCGTGCAACGTGCAACAACTCTATATTATGTGTATAATTTGTTTCGGCGTATGACTCGGATGATGGTTACTAATAAAAAATACTATTGGATGGATATATTAAAACAAATACTTTTTCTTTCCCCACAAAGTGGGGTGTGTCTGTACGAAAATTCCTCAATCGTTGAGAACTTGAGACGTCATTTTGAAAAATGCTTGTCGGTTTGATGATCCTTCAAAACTCCTTAATTAATATTTTTGAGGAAAAAAACAAAAAAAAAAAAAAAAGAAAAAAATACAACGCATCAAATGAAATTAAAGCAAATTAAAATTAAGAAGAAAAAAAAAAAAAAAAATCATGCGTATGAAATGTAAATTGAGAAGCTATTCGAGCCATTTGATATGTATTTTCACTTTTAGTGAAACTCAAAGAGTTGGAAAGTTGGAAATTCAAGACCTAATCCTTATCGGTGCGATTCTATTGTGAGATTTACCATTATTTTTCCTCTACTTCAAAAGTTATTTATAACTATATCTGTTGAGCCTCAAAGTTAGATTTGATTGTAGACATATCATTCATACCTACCTACAAATACGCGGTTAATGATTGATCCGTGCCACCGTATACTAGTCATTTATTCATTTGTGCACCCGGCATGGCAGTCGAAAACATCGCATGCGAGTTTTACAAGGAGGATGGCTTATTTAAGTATTATAGAGGTAAGATTGTTGGTGAATTCGAGGTCACGCAAATATTCCGATAGCCTTCAAAAAAACGACATTATACCTACATACTATACTGACAGAAGCGAAAAGTAAGCGTGCATGTACTTCTTATTACCTTCTACTGTGACTTTTAGTGCCGTGAGCCATATGCGACCATTTTCACCCTGACTCGTAATTAAGTAGACAGCTAAAACTATTTTATCAAAGAAATAAAAAAGATTGTGCTATTCCAAATTGGTTTCAATTACACTTCTGAAAATCTTTGGATCCCTTGATTCAAATTACAGAAAAAAAAAAAAAAAAACCACGAATTTTTGAAAGTAATATATTTATTTAGTATTATGAGTAAATAAAATGTGATCTTAGGCGAGTAAGCATTAATTAGCATCATTACGAGTTAATACAGGTAAAGGTTTGCAATGGGGTCGGTGTACGCATTGCCATGCATTATATATATAGGAACCTCTCCACTGCTATGCACATGCACGTACATGTCATTGTATACACGTAGGTAATATGGCTACAAAATTAGAAAATTTTATCTTCCTGATATACCTACTTACATTTTGTTGAGGAATAATCAATAATTTGCCCAAAAAAACTCAATTTAATGTATACCTAAGCAGAGAAATGAGATTCCTAAGCCCACGGAAACCCGAATATGTCAATGTAATTGGCTCAAGTCATTATGTTTTAGTAGTATAGTTTTGAATGTATCGTGACTGACTGCGTGGTAATTCACTGCAATCAAGAGCATGTACTGCAGCTGCCACTGCTCATCACTTTTTCTTTCAAATTGCACGCAATTTTTCCTCGTTTATCATATACACACATATATATATGTATAACGTAATGCCGCGTATAATGGCACACGCGCGCCCGTAGATCGTAAGTATAGCATATAGGTAGAGTATAATATACCGATACGCTGGATCGGTTCGTACATCATTAGCAAACTCGGAGTTTAATTGAGCCAAACTACTGCACGGCTACTGTTGATTGCCGTACCTAGATTTTCCGATCCCCGGGACGTTTGAATGATGTTATTTTTAACTTTCAGTTGGAATAATAACTTGAGTAGCAGGCACATATATATACCTATGTCGATCGGATGCTTACTTATGCATTGAATGTACACACACACGCGCGCGCACGTACCTGCAGATTGTGTCAAATTCGCTGAATCGGCAGTGAAAGTTGGGCATAGTGCGCGAACAAGCGTTGAAAAAGTTTCCTACATGAATGATGAGAAGAAGAAAAAAAAATAATGATAAACTTTCCGAGATTCACACGTGCGCGATACCATCGCTACGTGGCAAAAAGAGGAAGGCGCATCATCATGCAGCTCTTTGGTTTCAATGTAATAGGTATAATATACACGGTAGGGAGAGGAGGAAGGTAAATCGGTCAATGTTGTCGAATCTGCGGTTTCCTTTCCGGCGAAAATGAAAGACAGGAATAAGAAAGGCACCACGTTTCAGGTATAGTCAAGTATATGCATAGAGGCATCGGAGGAACTGCCGTCTCGGATGTTGCATCGAGAGTTTCGAATTTTGCTGCGCGTGTGGACTTGTATTGTACACCGGCAGCGGTAAGCGCATCCTCTCTTTTTTTCCTTTTTTTGCTTGACGATTCGAGTATAGGTATATCTAGGGGTATAATATATATCAACGTATAGGCTGTAACTACATGCCGATCTCGAAATCCATGCTGCAAAGTAAGTACTTTCTACCGGTAATATACCTACGCGACTGACATCTGGATTTTACGAGTTTGATCATTTGCCACGTCCAGCTTTTATGCGTGAAAATGAATCAAGATGCGTGATGCTCGGATTTAAAATGAGATACCTACTATGCGAAAATTGAAAAGAAAAAAAAATCTCTTACATTAAGCTTTGTAATTCATTGACACTCCTAGAATATAATATTATATTGTAGACTGGAGCTGGAGAAAAATGTACCGATCGGGATATGATGATGATGATGATGACGAAAAATGCAAAGGACGAGTACGTAATATGTACCAATATAAAAGCACATGGATGGAAAAGAAAGAGGCCAAGTATCTCTATTTATAGCTATGAAAATATAAATATAATGAGGGTGACGGCTGGCATCGCGAACGATTTACGCAATCGCGACTCGTACCTACTTCACCCCAACTCGCCTGATGCGTGCGTTCCACAAATTCTCGAGCATGCCTATATCCTGTGTGTACCCTATTATATATTTTACACATGCATCAATATTCTATGTATTATTAATACAGGTGCACGGAGTATGTATGTAGACGGAGCTACTTTCGAATCTCCCCGTCACTCTCTCACGTAATGTACAAGCCGGGGACTATTCTGCGGTACATCTGACTCGTCGTGATGTGTCGTTACGAAAAATTCTAGCCGTGCAATTAGTTGTTGCTGTCGTCCTTGCGCTCCCTCTAATTTTGATCGAACAATACACCCGACGAAACCCGTGACTTTCGTCCTTCCCAGAATTTTAATACATATATATGTATAGGTTGTCTGGTAAATTACCATTGTGTGTCAATATTCGAATAAAAGTGCAAACATGGACATAAATATGTGGACCTCTCAGTCTGTAGGTGCCTGAAAGATATTCGCGTATAGGTATATAATATAATTATGTACCTATATGAAGAATTAGGTACCTACCTAAATACTATACCCATATGGTAAACATGTAGTAGAAAGGAAGGGTGACATGAAACACACAACGAATGAATGGGCATTTGAAAGTAATCATCATGTGAATTTTCAGGGTAAACAAGAAATCCCATGCAAGGTGTTGTATAGGGAGAAGGTATACATATATAAGTACACAGTAATTAAGAGAGCGAGGTGAAAGTGTCCTAAATTAGATAATCCCCGAGCATTTACATATGTGTGTGTGTGCCTACACCTATACCATTCCGGCAGCAGAGGGGCGAACATGCAGGTGTATATAATTATACTTGAGCTACGCTTGTTTGCGCTAAAATGTGTATGCTTGGTAGTCTGCACTCCATGTAGAAATTTTTGCGTTCCATATTAAGAACAATAGTTAGAAACCGATTCGAAAAAGTGCGTATATAGGTATATAATAATATGTAATAGATGCGGAGTCTACTAAGTATAGTCGCTCGGCGTGCGCTGCACTGACTTCAATAGCGAAATAATGAAATGATGTGTCAAAATATACATATAGATACCTGTACATTTACAAGGTGAAAGAAATCTTCTTTCTCCGTTTCATTGGAAGCAGAGCTTGCGTCTCTACGCAAGTATGCATACCTACCCAAGTATATATACCTACGAGTATAACGTGCTTATACCAGCCTAACGTGCGTATAATTGCTTAAGGAGAACAAAGAGTCTCTCTCTTTTTCTCCATTCGATATCGTTACTTTTATTATTAATAATTAATAATAATAATAACAATGTATATTTATTCTCTCTCTCCCCCCTCCAAAAGCATACCTATTGTCTTAAATATATTTTCGCAAGTTACACATACGATGTAAGAAATATTTATGCAAGTGCAGCGAGAAAAAACTGATGGATGGACATAATATAATACAATTAATATAATATTTATGTACCTACTGGTCTTTTAAATTTTTCTTTCTTATCGCGTGTGTGTACCCATGCTTATCCATCACCAGCTCCAGTGGGCAATTGACATTTTCATACCTAAGTAGGTATACCTATATATTAGTATACGGGGTTGTATATTATAATATAGATAATAAGACAAGTAACCATCATTCGATCGGGTAAAAAATAATATAGGTACTAGCAGTGCATCCTGTAACGCGCATACCCCATTACTTATGTATATATATTTGCTTATCTCGCGCGATTGAGTCGTCAGACGTTCCTCTTTGTCCTCCTTCTTCTTTTTTTGCCCTTCCGCGTGTCCAATGTAGGTACAAGCATTAGGTTGGCAAGTATAAGCGATTGTCGAAGCGAGGGGGAGCGGTGCAGGTTTTTGCTCTCACCCGTCGCGCCCGCGGATTAGAAGGGGAGAGAAGAACGCGCGTGATAAATCGAGGAGCTCCTTCGCGAACCTTGTACTTGTCGTACCTGTATATTTATACTGGGGACACGTGTACGTATATACATATATGTACATGTGTATGTGTGTGTGTGTGCCCGAGCATTGTCTCTCCCTTTCCCTCGCGGCCGTGCTTCTTGACTCCTTGCGCGTCTATTGCTCCTTTTCCCACGCGCTCACTTTTCTCCGAGCGATTCTCTCCTCCGCTCCGCTCCATCGCTGATATACACCTATACATATGTATATATATTATACCCAAGCGAGTAGTAGGTACATGCTTGGTGTACACCTAAACGATGATACTTTACCGATCAGCTCGAAAAGAGAGCCTCCTCGATTCGAGGCCCAATCTTAGTAAGTATATGTACCTAATAATGTAAGTACATACCCACTTAGTTCTCGAGCAGGCGTTTATTTATCATTTTTCTCTCGAAACTCACACGTATACTAACAAAGCTCCGCGATTAAGTAATTTCACTCGCAAATAACGATTATGCTACGGTTATTCCATGGATGTATATTACGTAGATTATAGGTATGGGTGCAGTATACATATAACCACAGAAATTTCGCTTTGCCCTTTTAGATGAACATTGAGATGCTAATTTTAACCTCTACTTATCTCCCGCGCATGTGTGACGAAAAGATAAATATATTTTTTTTATTGTATACCCCCTCGCGCGTCGAGCCCGTACCTAGCTCCTATAATATACTTTCGCTCGCCGAAAATCTCTGCAGCATGAAGGGTAAAAGTTGCACAACGTGTAGGGTAGGTATGTACATATATATAGACGCAGAGGCGTGCTTTCAGGCTTGAATCCTTTCTCGCGCACCTACGCTGTCGTCTCTGATGCGGTAATTCATTTACACGCGGGCGGAGGACAACCGAGTAATGTATATACACATATACAGCGAAGAAGATTCCCGAGAAATATATTTCCCTCTCTCGCGTGATTCAAACCTTTACGTAAATATATATATATATATATAGGTAAGGTAAGTACAGGTACACGTCATGCTCGTCGCCGTAGCTTTCGCTTGGATATGCTATTGTACATATATATTGTGTATCTCTCTGGAGTTGCGGCTCACGTAGAGAGAGAGAGAGACGGGTTAATTCATGTGCAGCCGGGAGATTTATACCCTGTATGGAAGAGGCGAGAGCACATGGTGGGTATTGGTATACGTATACCTACATGTACGAGCTGGGGGAAACTCACTCTCTCGACGGATTTTGTCTTCTTTTTCGTTCGTTATCGGTCCCGCGCATCTACAGATGCACCCCGCACGTACGCAAGTATACCATGCACGTGTATATATATATATCGGAAAAATGGGCTCGTTGACCCTCTGCGGCTGACTTGCACTTCGGGATGCTTCTTCCTCCGCGTCGAGAGGAATTTTCCCCGCTAAACAAAGTTACCTATATTATACACGCGTCCCTGTACCATATGTATACATATTACGTACAAATATACTTAAATGTATGTTTATGATTCCGTGGTGCAATGTACGTATATTCGGAAGGAGGTTTCGCGTGATGCACGATCGTTATTATCTTGTCGCCAAGGTGCCGTTGAACGTGTTAGATGCTGCACTGGCGATTGGTAGGTACATACTTGAGTACGCACGACGTGTGCATCAGAAGCCGCTGTCCTTGACGAGTCGGAGCAGCCAGTTTTATTTTTCAAAAGTCCAAAGACCTTGATAACGGGCTCGCCTATCTACCGGTTAACGGTTCGCTTATCCCCTCGTCCGGAATTAGCATAGTCGCGCCCCGGCTTCTTGCTTCCCGAGACCGGACTCAATTACTTTTTTCGACTCTCCCTCCCGCCCTCTTTTTTTTTTCTTTTTAACCGACACACTCACGCACCAATGAGAAAAAAAAAAAAAAAAAAAAAAAAAAAAGTTACAACAGGCACTTGGGACTGTCTTCCTCCCGATATGTCACCGATACCGATTTTTATTCATCGCCGGATCACTCGTCTCGCAGCGCGTGCACGTAAAAACATGGGAATCATCGACTGTACCTTCGCACTTGTCGGCCATGTCCTTCTCATCGACGGCAATGGACTTGATGGCCGACAGCCCCTCGGTTCCATCCTCGTCCAGCCCTTGGGAAACGCTCGTCCCCGCGACGACAGGACTCTCGAGGCTCCTCCGTAGCGCCACACTCGGCTCCTGGGAAAGTCGATGATGATTCGACTGCTGCTTCTTCGACGGGACGAACTTGTCGATCTTGATCCTCTCGATCGGCGGCACGGTCTTGTTGACCTTTGGCACGATCTTCGCCTCGGATACCTGCCTACTAGTGCCAGCCTGCTGTTTCGGGCTCTTGATGTTCGGTACCGTGATAAAGCGATGGGGCCTCTCGTGGATCTCCTCGGGGACGATGGGCGACTCGCTGACCACGGACTCCACGTCCGCGCCCCTGCAACTCGTCCTTCTCGGCGGACTCGGGCAGATTTCCGGCGGCGGCAACGGTGGCTTCTCGGGCGCCAGGATCATGTTGTCGACGTTAAACAGAACGGTCCTTTGGTGGCGTCTGCCGGAATCGGCTGTCGCGGGAGCAGCGGAGCTGGCGTTAAACAAGATCGATCGGTTTGCCGGTTGGCGCTCGGTGCGCTTGAGTATGCCCTTGGGGGCACCCTTGGCCTCCTTGATCCTACGGGGCGGCCTTTTGGGCGATATCTTTGGAATCGGTATGCGAGTTATGGCTACTGGCTGATGGTGGTGGTGGTGGTGGTCCTCCTCCTCCTCTTCGTCCTCGTCGCTGGGCTGGCGTGGCTCGTTGAACACGCGGATGCGCTGGCCCCCGATCGCGGCTACCGAGCTCCGGCTGCTCGGCATGCGCTCGATCGACTTGACCTTTGACGGATCGAAGAGGCTCGGAGGCGCGGATCTACCGTGGCGCTGCTTTCCAGGACCCACCGACGAGGACGAGTCGCGCTCGAGAGCATTGTCCGAGAGCTCGTCGCTCAATTCGTCCTCTTCCTCCTCCTCCACCCCGTTCCCTTCCTCCTCTGCCACGCCCATTTCGTTCTTCGATTGGTGGTGCTGCTGCTGCTGTTGTTTGCCCTTTAGCAGCAGGTACGGGTTCACGTCGCACTCGAGAATACTCTTGCGCGAGTCCGTGCTGCTCGTCTCCTCCTCGGGTTGCTGCCAGCTCCTGGCGTTGGGCCCACGGACCATCCGAGCCCCCGGCTGCTGGCCCTGTTGTTGCTTCTCACTCTGTGTTTGCCCGCCAGGATATAGAGATGAGATGGAAAAACATAGAGAGAGAGAGAGAGAAAGATATGAAAATTCATGTACATCAGAAGACTCTTTGGCAAAAGGTGTGACTATACGTATACGTATAATATGCACACGTGTATTGTCCGTGGTAACTCTTACCAGCTTGTGACTGGGGCAGTCGTCGACGAGGGCCAAGGTGGGACTGGGCGCGCCACCACGATCGAACCACTCCGTCCTGGACATTGGCTCGACGGTGGCCACCTTGACACCCGACCTGTCCATCATCGGCGTGCAGCGCACGACGCTCTGGCTACGCGGGTCGCGCTGGCTCGCCTGACGCAGGGGCGATATGCTACGAGCTCGCGACCGCGGCTCCACCAGTCTGCTCCGGCGCATCAAGTCGTACGGATCGTCCACGCTCGGCTTCAGCATCCCTGCATGTTTACGGATGAAGATGTTTTTTTTTTTTTTTTTTTTTTTTTTTTTCCCCCCAAACACATTCAGTAAATGACGCGTCAAAAGTCATTTGTGTATATATAGCCTATGATGTTTGCATAAAAAGACTCACCGGCCAAACTGGGCCTGGCCCTGACGGTCGTGGTGGGCATTCGGCACGTGCCGCCGATCGCTAGCCCGGCGAGCCTGTGTCCACCGCATCTCCGGCAATTGCTGCCGAGATCCCTGGCGGTGCCACTGAGAAAATCCGGGCACGAGCACACGAGGAGTACCGGCGGTGCCCCGTGATGGTGGTGATGGGCGATGCCGGCCGTCCCCCTGACCGTGCCGTACAGCCACGGCTCCCCGTATATCATCTGCTGGGCGAGGACGCTACCTCCGCTCACGGTGCCCCAGCCACCGGCCCCGGCGCCGACAAAGCCGGGATGATGCTGCCGGGTCGAGTGCGAGCCTCGCGACAATCCCAATCGCACGCTCCACGACTTTTTGCTGCCTTTGCTCAGTGTCTCGTAGCCCTGCAACGACGATCATACAATGTGTGGCGCGGGACAATAAGTAGTTGACGGACTAAAAAGGCGCGTTTGGCACATGGACCCCAAGAGACAGGAGAGAGAAAGAGAGTTCTCCTCGGGGTTAGTGCGGGCTGCTGCACTTTCCGCGGACGCGTGGCTCTCCGTTTATAATGGCCAGGAAGTTATAGGAAGGTGAGAATACGTCTGTATAATATCATATTGGCTTGATGTGCTTAAATGAGTGGGGCGTGATGGTCATGTAGAGTATGGGCTAAACCATGCGCGCAATCGTGGATATATGTATTTATATACCTATAAATTACGCGTGAATTACGCGTGGAGCGCGAGTTGATTATACATTATACGATCGGTTGTTTTTATTTCAACGATTTCTCTCTCTCTCTCTCCTCTAAAACTATAGCTTTCTTGGCTGATGTGAGTGTATCGTTTGTTTTTTCAACAGCTTCTCTCTGACGAGTGCTGCACTTGCTCACGATGTGCCTGTCCAGTGAGCTATTATCTCGTTCTCCGCGTGGACTCGAGCTATTACTTTATTTGTTACGTCAGCGAGCGGGTGCAAGGATTCCAGGCCGGTCTGAGCTACGGCATTGTCTACTTACTGTATCGCTCCATCGCTTTGAATTAATCTTTTTTTTTTTTTTTTTTTTTATCAACGTGATTCATCGTGTCGAGGGAGCACGCATAAATAAAGACAAACAAATAAATAAAAAAAGAGATCGGTTCATCGGGTAAGTACATAATATAATATACATATATTATGCAGCCTTGTGCCTCGGACAGTAGGAAAAAGGTCCCACGGCTGCAGCACCGGAGTCCAGGGCCTTCGGTTATCGCGATCTATCCGATCGATCGATCAAAATCAGCAATGCTCGTGAACTCGATATACATATACTATACATACGTAAGCGTAAGAAAGTAAGTGCATGCAAACACAATAAAATGAAATGAAATAATGTCGCCGATGCCCGATAGGGAGGTGTGTAACTTTGTTTCAACTGTAAGTATAGGTATAATTTTACAAAGATCAGATACTGTACGGTATATAAATATTGTGTACATGTATGTGTACGAGCGAGTGTGCGATAATTTTTTCCTCACATCCTCCTTTCTAATCTAATCTATTTCTTTGGCGCAGCTCAGCCTGTGCGCGTGCAACGTAAGCAAGTGCAGGGACCACGTTTATGTGTATGCTGGCCACGCCACGCTCCTCCTGGCATCGATATCTCGGGCAAACGGGCATTATATAGTTACATACCTACTTGGGCGCGCGGATGGGAAGCAAATTTATAACATGCGCCGTGCCAAGCGAAATCCGGGCCTCGCGCATCCGTATGGGAACGAGTGAGAGTGTGTATAACATGTTTACGTGCATACGTTCGTACGATTGCAATGTACTTATGCGTGTGCGCTTTTTACGCGGGAGAACCGGAACCGAGGGAAAAAAATGATCCGATGGCGCCTCACGCCGATGCACTTCCGCCTTTCCACGCTTTTCCGTTTGCTCGGTCTCGCGAGCTTCAAAATTCCACCTATATTATCATCGTGGATTTCGCACTTTTTTACTTCCTGCACTTAAAAATCAAAAGGCTCCTATTCCGCGGATCACGACCTTTCAACGCCAAGTTGAATTGTCATGCTCGGAAGACTTACCCATAGCTTGCATGACGCGTGAACAGCATTTGCTGGTTTGTTGCTCGTTTGATCAACGATTTCACACGAACGATAAATCGAGCGCACGTGTATCCACAGCTGACAATCAGCATTAATCTCTCCCTCTCTCAGCCTCGGCAGATAGCTAAGCAGCTCACTGCTTCGAAAGTGAGCAACAACCGAGTAGGTACGTATATAGTATGATCGCCGATGCTTTCACTTTGCCTAAATCAAGTGAAAAATCGGGGAGCAAAAAAAAGCCCACCGCGGAATTATAGATATAAGTACGGACCAACGGAGTACAGGTGCCATACATAGTTATCTCCCCGTTGTACCAAAGTACCTTTTTACGTACGGATTATCTCTAGAGGCACAATATTTATTGTTCCCGCACTTTTATCGGCAGCCCGCGCTCGCAATTAGCCGCTTCCGTGCCATACCGTCGGGTAAAAAGAACCGAGGATCCGTTAACCCAATGCCCGCTCCACCCCCATTGATGGTAATTATAAACAATGCTTCTGCTTGTATATGTATAGGTGGAGGTCTACAGGTAATGCACCATCATCCCGTCGGCTCTTACGCGAGCGTTTTAGGTAAATCTCTTACCCAACAGGGTCGAGCATTATTCGTTCCGAAGCCGTTTTCATTAGACGAACGAGCATACAGCGAATTAAAGTAATTAAATTTTTCCACTCCATTGGCAACCCGCATCACATGCACGCGTATAAAATATAATATACCCATGGCGAGGATCCCACAATTATATCCCACACCGCGGCGCTTCGCGGAAAGTAACGTCAATGTGCACGTATATTATACCTGCGTGTGTGCATGGGTTGCGTGGCCCGAGTTAACCCCTACACCTATACCTACGTATAAGTATAGTGCACCATATAAATATGTTCCATTTACTTACATATACATATATAGTATTATATGTGTATACCGTTGTTGCGTCTCACCCGATGCTGACCCGTGGAATCGGTGAACAAAAACGATTCTCGAGATCGCAATAAACGAGACCATTGTGGAACACGCGTTTCGAAACTCTGTGGGTAGAAAAGTATAATACACCCGAGTACTTGAGTGATAAACAACTGAGCACATTTATACCGGAGCCCGCTCCGTTGGTACATATACAATCATCATATTATTATAACTGTTGCTGTTGTTTGTCTTATTCATCAAAACCGACTGCAGCGGGGTAGTAAGTTCGATCCAGCCGAGCGAAAACAACGAAATCACTTACTCTCTTTTCGGATGGAAAGCGTTTTAATTTAAAATAACAACAAAAATAGCATTTTCTTTTCATTTTTCATTTATCGTCATCTCAGGTGCAAACAGAGTTAATATAATATATATATATATGCGCGATACGTCGAGGTATATGTATAGGGAACAGTGTAGAGATACGGTAATAATACGGAGATTAATCGCTACTTGATAAAAATATACGGCCGAGCTTGTGTGTATGTATTTCTAAATATATTACACAAAAACATATATAGAGCCACCTTCGCACATTGGATTTTACCGATTTACATGGAACCTTTATCTCAAGTGCAAAGCCATTTGTTCGTACCTATAACTTACACTGTAGCTTTCGTAAGGTGACTTTCTCGCGCGCATTGACACCTTTCGACGAATAAAATCCGTACACGAGAGCACACACGGTGCATGCAATGTATTTGTACGCGTAGGCGCTGTAGTCGCCCACATCACTGCAGCCCACGCGATACCGATCGTTACTTCTTTTTCCCCATAGAGAAACTCTATAGGTGCATAGTTGCCGTTCTACGTCCCGACCTTTGCACTCGCATGGAAATTATGCGTATAAGCACCGGCCTAATGAGCCTCGAAAGGCCTGCCGTTACCGATCTGTGCCCTCTCGTGCCGATACCGGATCTCGTCGCTATATGTAAGTACATATAGGTATAGGTAATAGGTACACACCGAGTCGAGCTGGTGTACTCTTACGTGCCGGAGAAATCCGTCCGATCATTTCTCTTTGGTATTACGCTGCACCAACGAGAGAGTGAGAGATAACTACATGGAATTTTGTTGATTAGCCAAATCATGCCTGCGAAATCGTTGGGTGTTTGTTTATTAGAGCCGATAAATGTTACATGCGTTTCACCCGTAAACTGGCGCAAAACTTTTTTTTTTTTTTCCTAAACACCGACTCTGCAAATAAAAATTCATTGTTTGGTTTGGAGTATTGATTACAGTGGCAACAACAGTTTCTAAAGTAGGTCTATCGTGTGGAGGAAAAAAAAACAAAACCATTTATAACATGTATATTATTGTATACGATGTGAAATTGTTGTAGAAAGTAACCTTTTAAAATTTAATTGCCGATTCTGTATAGGAGCGCCGCAACACTTTCTTGCGATTATATTCAAGTGCAGTAATTTTTTTTCTTATGAATATTAACAATAATTTCATTACGCCGGGCTGATAAAAATCAAAATCCCCGAAGAGTCTCTCCCGGCTTCCGGTGTGAAATCAAGTGGACTCGGCGTAGGTTTACAATATACACGAAGGCACCTCGACGATTTAATCGTACTAGGGTAACTGGAATGTTGCCAACATTTTGTTGAAGCAAAAAATAAAAGCTCATCTCGAGAGTAACCGAGGAATTTTGCGCAATAACACAGGTTGTTGGCAACGTTAAAATAAAATATCGCGTAAAGAGGGGGAAAAAAAACCAACCGCTGAAAATGCTGATACAACAGTGTTCGCGGCTATCCGTCCAACATTTAACGACAAAAACGTCCACTCGACACTTTCAGGCGTACATCGGCAAAATGACAGCTACAGCGTCCAGCGAATAAAAAAAACGAGAGCAAAAGGCAAGTAAGACGTAGCGTATGCGTGGCAAAGTGGATGGAGCGCTGCAGGCATCGATCGCGCGACTTTCTAAAAGTAAAGTCAAACGACGTATCCATGCGGCTAAGTATAGCTAGGCCAAACGGACTGTGTCATAATCACCGGCGGGCTGGCCGGAGCGGTAATCTCCGCGTCCTTTTCCATTCTCAAGCGACAAGCAAGTACGTATACTTACATCTACTGCACGCGTCCTTCGCGGAGCGCTTTGGGTTTCACGGTTTTCTGTCGTCTACAAAGATGTAGGTTCCTTTTTTTCTCTCTTTCTCTCCCACTCTCGTCGCGCCTTTTGAAACGATTATACGCGATCGCGCGCCGGCAATGCTATATACCTATAAACACACTCGCAGACACGTGACAAACACCCAGGGGGTAGGGAAAAAAAAAATAATAATAACCAGCAACCTCGAGTGTAGCTAAGACATGTATTATATTTGTCAAGGAGCTCTCGTACAAAAATGAGCTTTTTAATGACTGATCGATCAATTTGGCCGCTGTTTTCACTAGAAAGTCTTTTCTCCCCCGGTAGTGGGTCGTAAACATGGAGTACCGCGATACCAATAGCAGCGTTCGATCGATCACGCGCGAGAGCAACAACTCGAGCTTTCGACGGAATTTTCGAAAATTCGTTTTTCCGATGCGCATGTAGCGGCTAGCCCGGAATATGTCATTGGGTATTGCAAAACGTAGGTACCTACGAGTGTATGCTTTTGTTTTTGACGAAAAACCTGAATTTCGAGATATCCCACTTTTCGCTCGTTGAGAAAAAAAACAGAAAAAAAACAAAAAAAAAAGTGTCACAACAGTTGCAACAAAACTAAAAATGATGCAAAGAACAGGATTCGCCGGAGCGTGTGAAAAAAAAGTATAAAAAAAAAAAAATGTTTACCTTGGGGGGCGTAGGCGAGCCATTGGCCAGGTGGTACCTCTTCGAGGAGCCGAGCATGTTGGAAACCGGTAGGCTAGCCGGGCCTACAACCACACTCGCCATTGTCATTGTTGCACTCGTTGTTGTTTCCCAACGTTGTCGCTGTCGTTGATGATGATGCCCTTGCCAAGCTCCTACGGTTGTGCCGGGGGCACGGCTGACGCATCCACTGCTGCTGATTGGGCTGCTTTCGGGCTACTCGATGCCGATGCTCGAGGGCCGAGGGGTCCGCTCTCCTCCTCCTGGCGTCCCCGCAGCCGAACATCCTTCTTCCTCCCGCGGCCCGCGGCTCCGACCTAAAACAAATTCGCACGTTCATCTATTAATTAAGTATATATGACAGGACTTGGAGGGGGTAACATTGCATTTCATAATAAAAATTCGCGTTAATCGAAAAATATTACAATAGGCACAGCAGAGAGTGGGTAATGTATAGCGATGGTGATTATAGGTGTACATAATATATAAATTTAGCACCCGAAACTAGTTATTGCAGTCGAAGAAAACGCTGTAGGTATATAATGGGTAATCGTGAGTGCTGAGGTGTGTATAATGTAATATACATCTAGGTGCATGTGAAGGTGTACAGGTACTGGAGACTCGACTGGAGCCGATTCAGCTGTACCAAATGGAATTATAAATTTCACGTCTCTCTTTCTTTCGCGGTTTAGAGCAACGGGGGGTACGTATATATGTATGTATATGGATGGCTGTCTTATGGTGTTGCGCAAGAGACATATCACAGCAGCGCTATTATAGCGTTACATCACTTGACAATGCTTCCATAGAGCTTGCTCCTCGTCTGTATCTCTGTAACATGTATACGTGTCTGATCTCTGCTCCATAGCCGACAAAACTGACGTAATGTAAGTACAACCCCCAACTCTCTCTAGCTCTCTTTGCCAAAGTCTTTTCTTCTTGTCGTTGTAGCATTTAGGTAAGTATTATGTGTGGAGGTACACGTGTATATATACGTACCTATATGGAGCGATCTCAACAGCACATCTCATCAACGGTAAGGGAGCGGGAGACCGTGCCTCATCCTTGTAAAATTTGTTCTATACCTGCAGGCAGGGTGACGCGACAAGTGTACAGGTAATGTATATATATACATATGTATGTATATTTACAATTGAAACGCGCCAGATGATTGTCAATCGGCAATCGCTGCAGAGAGAGAGAGAGCCAAGTTGAGGTTGCAGTAGGTGTATACGCGCAGAGATGAGGCGTGTAACATGTATACATGTGTTCTTTCTTTTTGCTCCCTTTTTCCCTCCAAGAACTCCCGAGCTAAGAGCGAGTACGGGGAGGAGACCAGGACATAATCGACGGCTGGAGGAGCGCAATGCTACCATTTCTAACGAAACCTAGTCTGCTGGCGCTGCAGCGAAGAAAAAAAAAACAAAAAAAAAAAAAACAGAGCGCTCAATCAACTCCATTGTGTAACGCGGCGTTGTTATTTCGTAACCAAGACTTTTCCTCGTCGGTTGCAAAAGAAGCCGGAGGAAAACACACGTAATTGAAAAATCCGCGCGACACCGTACACACACACACACTGTTTTTTTTCTTCTTTATTTGCTTTTTTAAATGAAAAAGAACAAAAAAAACCCTGTCATTTTCTTTTGCAACGTGACCAGCGAACAGCATCATCTTCATTAGCGCCAGTATACATACATACATAAATACATACATACATATACAACGGAACGAGGATCTTGACCTTTGCATAAATATATAGATATGTATACATATATGTGCACGAGGTATAAAACAGAGGCTCGGGACAGAAGCCAGAGTGGAACAAACGAGTTGGCCGCAGCAGCAGCCGCGTCCACGGATGCTTCCAAGGAGGGAGATTATCGGATGATAATTTCTCGGGAGATTGGCCGGGGCGATAGTCGCTCGAAACTCCTAATCGGTTACCTACACTTTTCTCTTGATTTTGCGCCCAAGACCGGGTCCCCCCACACCATGATGCACATAGGAGCTTAAAAGAACAACCATCCAAATGAAGGAGATCGCCGTGATACGCAAAAAAATATATATGTATAGGTATGGGGTACGGGGGGGGGGGGAAAGGAGATCGCGAGCGAGACGTGGAAGGAGGTGTACGTTGGATGTATAGGCCTAGCGACTGTGTGTGTATATATATATATATGCAGCCGTAGCTGTGGAGCTCTGCCTGACCCGATAACGGTTTCCCCAAAGCGAACGGTTTATCGACTCTCTTTTCGCCTCTGGCGAGTAGGTTGGACAAGTATATCTATACCACGCCAATCGACTTGTCACCACGAAGGGGCTGTATATATATATCGTTAGGGTAGTTGGACAACCGGCCCAGAACGAATAATATGTACCTATAGCTGTTTATACATATTTGAACAGGTAGGTATACATATTATCCGTACCTACTCGTCCTGGGCCGGTTGTCCAACTACCCCAACGATACATCGACTCGCTGTCCGAGGGCGCGTGGCGAATCATCTCTTTAGCTTGGTGATCATTTTGTTCTCTCTAGTAGATACATCCTTCATTGGTCAGACAGCTGCGTTAATTATTTTTGGGGCGACTAAGACTACGGTACCGTGTTGAGCCAGTGTGCGTACTTATCGAGCAAGGGTTATTTTTTGCTCCCCATTGCCCCTCTTCCATCGTCAGTATAGGATGGTAATTACCGTTGATTATTATCTGGCTCTCGATATACGAAAAAAATCATCCTCAAAGATATTGATTTGATTGTCTAGTTCTAGTGGTTACTTCAAGACCCGAACCAGCATCGTCACATATATTCTTTGTACAGGGCCTCGTTCTCATTTGGTTGGTTTGGTTGAAAAGTTTGAGCGTGCCGTGTATATACCTATACCTATTGCGCCGAGCAACACACGGACGGGAGGAATGGAATTGTCACGCGCACGGCACTTTGCGGCTGTAAGACCTATATGTACGTAAACTTGCGGTGCTGAAACAGTCTCACTGGTATCAAATTCGAAAGTCTTCCTGCTTCGGCTTCGCGTTGTGCAATTCATTTGCAAAAAACCTTTTGTACAAAATGTAATACAATGCCCGCGAAGCGCGCTCTCTCTTTCTCTAGAGAATTACGAGAAATTTAAAGATAACGTGATAATGTATCTTCGTACCCACCGATTTTCTTTTTTCTTTTTTTTTCTTTTTTTCTTTTTTTTTTCTTTTTTTTTTTTTTCTTTCGTAAGTAGGTTTTTTTATCGCAAGGATTTTGCAAGCCCAACAAGAAAAAGTTCGATGACTGTAGGTGTAGGACAGGAGCTTCCTTATAATTAAAAAGACATTTCGGTGAAAAGAAGAATAAACATTTTTGGTTCACCGACTACGAAAGCAGTGTACTTATATGATGAATATTTCGGGCTGCGAGTCGTACAACCTACGTACTCATTAAAATGATTTTCACCGTAGCCCCTGTGAGTTGGAGACACGCTAGAAATGAAAATTTACAGAGTTGTGTTAATACGGGACCGTACGAAAGTCAACGAGCACTCGGGCACGCTTTGGTGGTGACCCATAGACAATTAGCCGCACAATTCGAAGAATAAAAGCGAAAGAGGCCGCTGAGAAAAAGAAAAATAATTGTGATCCAGTCGAGTCGGTGGAGGAAAAAGAAAAGCGAAGCCCAATGAATACTCGCTCGAGAGATGAAAAGGAAAAAATTCCCATCGTCGCATCAGTTGTGGCGAAAGCTTACTCGTGCAAGTACACCTACGTACATTGTATGAATGATACGTATAGGTACATATATTATAGGTACGCTTATAGAGTACAATGTAGCAGAAGACAGGTATAGGTATAAGGTACTGTGCAGGCTCATGACGGAATCAGGGCAACGAGAATATCATATTATTATTATTGATACAAGTGTACGTAAAAGTACCTATACATGATTCACCGACGACCATCGAGCATCATCAGATAAGGTGATTCTCATACCTACCGATTTCTCGCGCAAACATTGTGTTGTTTGTTTGCTGGGGCCCTATCCTCTAAGTGTGTCGGTGGGTGACACAACTGACACCAGGCCAACACAGTCAATTTCGACCAATCGGAGAGCTCCTTTAGCTGTGTATTGGCTATGTCGCCTGCCAACACGTTTAGAGGATAGGGCCCCTGGTAGGTACAACTTACATAAACACGCGAGAAAAAATTTACTTTCGTTTCGGTGTATAGTCAGATGACACACCTCGATAGGATCACACTCTTCCTTTCCCTTGCACGTTAGTCGTATAACAGGTTGTAACCGATCGAAATAATAACATCTCCTCGTACTCCTTTTTTACGTCGGGGAAGGACAGATTGTAGTGACAGCCAAATCTATAGTTTGCCCGGGCCCTCTCGAAAACAAAAAAATAAACGAACAAATGAATACCTAATTACAAGCAAATGATTTTGATTTCTTTTCTTTGCGAACAACAGCTTCATTGCCCTTCGCGGTCTACACATCGCTCGCGCGTCCTCGAATGTCCACTGTATAACGTGTCCACCCTCCAGCCATCATCCTCAGGAGCGCATCCCGCGTCAAGGCGTACTTACACGTGCGCACGGGCGTATGAATTTACAATCGAAAGTTTCCAAGCTCGGGAGTAGGGACTTGCCAATCCGTCTGCACATATCCTATACCTACCCCGTGCAAGGCACGATGATCGCGTAGACATGAGACGACGCTCTCCACTTCCATCCTTGCACTACGCACTCGTGGTTATATTATTAGGAATAAATATGTCGAGCGCGAGACAATCGTAAGTATAGAAAGTAAACGACTCGAATCCGCTCGACTCGATCTTTTCTCTTGGCTCCGCGTATGTACACACATACCTCTCTCACGCACAATTGCCCGTCATATATCCCACGCGCATACACGCCACCGGCAACAACCACCGCTACTTTCTTTCGCCTCGATCGTATATTTAAGTATATCTCTCGGTAATGCTCTTCCTCTTCGAAGCTCAAGCGAATGAATATAGTAAAAAACAACCGCCAGCCACGCGATCGGTTCATCCCGGTTCATCCCTAACGATGGGAGCACCGACCATATCACCGGGCAGGGGAGCAGCCGCGAATCCGATGGGTTTTTCTGAGAGAGTACACAATGCAAAACAGAGTCTCTACCTTTCGTACATTGTTTCAATCGAGTACAAATAAATAAGTCAATGAATACATTCTTCATCTGTGTTGACAATGAGAGTTGAATTCAAACAGTTGTTTTTGGAAAAAAAAAAACTCTTATCGGAAACGATCACTTGGTGTTGAAATTTACGTGGCATCTAGAAAAAAAAAAAAAAAATAGATTTCCTCTGTGCGAATTACTTTTATCTGGGTAAAAAATATACATCACTGGGCTGGGCAATGAATCGGCCGACCCTTCGTTGCAAAAATTCCTCGACGGTGTCAATATTATAATCGTATGGCAGCAGCAACGACATTAGAAACAACACGCGTAATTCGATGCATCATCATCACTCGCCGTCATTGTTTCACGAGTAATAATAACAGGCGACGCGCTTTGCATACAAATATTTCTCATTAGGCCGCGACTTTTCGCGCGTCCTGGCGTCGCCGCCTCCATCGTCCACACGGATACATGTACACGTAGGTGTATGTAATAATAGTGCGAAATACGATGTAAAAAATATTAATGCACACACTCGAAAGCTTTACCTGTTTTATTACACAACCGAATACGAAATGATACCTACAAACAGGCACGCAGGATATATATATATATATATATAGACAAGAGTTGGAGGAGTGAAAGAAAAAGAGAGAGGTGCCCATCCAGGATGCATAATACATAAGTATATAATATTATACTCGTGGACTCTTGTACATTCGACATGTACTCGCGGCGTCGTTTATTAATACAACGTATATGTATGTATGTGTGTACACCGTTGTCGTTGTCGCTGCCAATATATATATATACTATACAGTACATGCGTAGGCGCTCTCTGTCCGAGTGTAAGTATGCATGTATACAAGAGCGCATGACCGGCATGACCAACATCGCAGCAACAGGTTAAAGTTACGCGGATGTAACTGCAGGGGTATATGGAGGCAAAATTTCACAGACGAAGAACATTATTTCATCATGCGTCGCACCGGTGTACATGTTGCAGATACTGCAAAGTTGGGACGAGAATGAGAATAAAAATCCAACTGCAACGAGTTGCAAAGAGGCGTCGTGGCCTGGACAACAAACGGTAAAGAGGAAGCGAAGAATTCGTCTTACAAAGTTCCTCCCTTCCGGGAGTATGTACAAAAGGTGTGCGCCTGCAGGTGCCGTTAAGAGACACGCGCATTTGTGCCACTCTACATTTGAGCGTATAGTCCACGCGTATGAGCTCGGCAGTCCGCTGGTACTCTTGTTCCACGGAAATTCCGATTCGGCTTTTATAGCCGTTTCATTCTTTTATCCTTCAGACGCGACACGAATACCCATACACACAACTGCGCTCCGCGGGAATTAATTAGGGGCCTCTAAATTGGGTCGCGCTCTCTCGCCTTTTCTCCGTTTGACTCGATTCCATTGTGTCGTGGGGCACACAGTGTGACCATTTAGGTTTGTTTCTTGCTTTACGCGCGCGTACACAGGTAGTACACACAACCTACTCCGCACGTTTCGCAAACGTGCTTGGCTTCACAATTTTATCAAACTTTTAAATCTCTGCTCTTTTGAAAAAAAAAGAATGATAATAAAAAAGGCTCGTCAGCCTTGCGCAACCGAAATTCGATTGGGACACGAGAAATCGAGCTGGCCATCGGTAGATATGTTACAAAAAATTAATTACTTTCGGAATCTCAAATTAGCAGCAACAGCAAAAAATTCAACGACGAGCTCGTGTTTATGTATACATCATATGGTTTATATATGATTTCTCAGCCCCCTCCTCTTGTTGGGTCTCGACGCAACCATCCGCTGTGTTCCGATTACGGTTGCGGTTAATTGATACCAAACACTAGTTGAACTCCGTCGGGTACCAAATGCGAAACGCAAATAAAAGTACCCGAAACTTTGAAACATCATCGATTCGACTTCCGTGTCGAAAGTTGAAATGGAAAATAGTGGCCGTAATTACGCGGCGAATTGCGAAACACACGTAGGTACCTACTGCATGCATATGCATGTATATATATAAGCTACATATTCAGAGCGCGTGATTTCAGGTGAAAAACTCACTCGCGCGTATCGCGTGCTCTTGTGAAAATGTCCCATTTGACAGCGAGTATCGATCAGCCGTGCGTATGAATAAAAATACGATGCATGCATGAATGATTTGTAGAAATCAAGGGCAGAAAAAAAAAATGAATATCCCATCGGGTACCCCCAAAGTCTAGGAAAAATTGTCATTTTACAGTTGGAATTATCGATCCGTACATTACTTGTCAAAAATATACCGATGAATGTAGGAGCTAGCCAACACCCAGACTTGAAAAATTGAGCTTACCATGTACAAAGAGACGTGCGAGCGGTAAGCATGCCCCCTCTGCTCGGAGAAAATTCTCCTGTTAATGGAGGAGGAGGAGGTGGGTCACGAACGAAAAAAACCGTATGGTATGATCATACTATATAGATACCTGCTGTCGAAATCTATAAAATCCAGTGAAAGAAAGAGCGAACAGCCTGTTGTTGGAACAATGGGCACCGGTAGATATTCGAGTCATGCGAACATGTGAAATTGCTCCCTTTTTTGGTGGATCTATGGTATGGTAAAAGTTACACTCCCGGAAGCTTGGAGAGAGAGAGAGTCGACGGTGAAACAAAAAAAAAAAAAAAAAATACCAGGCCATGGAAAATGTACAAGATTTTATATAGACGGGTGCCAAAAATGTAACGTCCAAGATAATATACATATCATTTTTTAATTTGGAGGGATCCATGTAAGTATGATGGACTTGAATAATAATTTACTACTGCACCCATGTACAAAATGTTATTGTGTATTAGGGCATCGCAAGCGGGATCGTCGACTCTTGAGCTCGAGAAAGGCGATCCGAGTGTTGCGTCAAGAAAAACCCGAGCTCAGATTTACAGCTTTTGCCGTGTATTTGTACATAGGTATACACATGTACACACACACAACGGCTGCTGACACACGATCAGACGGAGAGGCGAAAGAGAAGGGAAAAAACTACAGCTGGCGTGCCAACTACAGCCTCCCAACTCCTGGAGCTACCGCAGATGTGAAAAATTCGCCTGTTATAAAAATTCTGTTTTTTTCGCTAATTAATATACATATGTATTTCTTACCATCATTGCATCTATATATACTTTCAATAAAGAAAAGGGGCAATTGTGGTACGATCGAGCAACCCTTTCTGAAATAAGTACCCGTGTGCCAAGAATTCCAACGAATGTTTCGAAATCTACGGCAGAAATATTAGACCTAAGTATGCGGTAAGTGCAGTGCGTACACGCAATTACATAAATGCCGAGCAAAAATATGTGCACGCATACTATAAATATTCAATAAGTTGTGCATAATTATATAGCTGCAGACACACACACACACATATACGATTAAATTATGACGACGTGATTTGACGAATTGATTAATGACTAGTGCAAACTAAATGAGGTTGTAATTAATACTCGAAAGTAACTGCGATGATCAAATAATAATAAGTATTATTATTAATATTATTTCAATTGTATGTATTGTTATGATACAACGCAAAAACCGAGAGCTTAGTGGTAATACGGTGTAAAATAAGACGAATAAAAATAAGAAATTGAAAGGTGCAAAGAAAAAGCGAAACGAGCCGCATGGAAGTAAAATGGGCAAAGTATATTATGCTTGTATAGGTATAAAATGGGCCGAGGCTAAAATGATTCAGGAAGCGCATCAGAAGAACTACTTGGATTACCATTGTGCCGTAGCTGTCTCGTATACATATACATATGTTATGGCGGGGGACACACGCATTATACACCGGCCCAAGTATATAAATGTGTACGTACTTAATATGTACCCATGTGCAATTGAAATAATCACCGCGACTACTGTATATGCATGTATATAAAATATACGGTGGGGTAGAGAAGACGAGAGGCGCGCACTCGCGATCCGCAAAGGAAGCGAAAGAGCGAGTAAGAAAGTAAGCTGCAGCAGCGAGAGGAGGAGGACATCAAGAGTCTCGCGTAATAGGCGTATACAGGAAGCGGCGTACACATGGGTGATGTACCTACTACTACCACCGCGAGCAGCAACAGCTAGCACACGTTCATTTCGCTTCCTCGAATAGATAATACCTCGTAGAGGAGGAAGAGAACGAGGGACGACGAGTATAGGAAGGAGCCCGAGAAAAAGAGCCGCGGCGAGAGGTATCTCGTTTCGCTCGTCGTCGACATCAAGGGCGGGAAGGGGGGGCTTTCCTGAGCTCGCATCGCACACAGCAGGAATAAAACCAGACGGGTATGGAGTAACGCAGAGACCATCACTGCATCAGCTCCGCGGTGTCATACGCGAAGCGTAAAAGGCTCGTGTAGAGACCGTATACCTATATACAAGAGTATACTGTACCACTATATAATATATTATACACACTCGTGCGCCATACCGTCGTAGGACACGAGGAAGTAGCGACCTGCAAATTGCCCCCGGGGACTTTAATGCCATCACTGCTGTTGCTTGTCTGCGCGTCTCTGGATTAATCCAAGATAAGGGGCTATAGGTTTGTGCCTCCTCTACAAGCTGAGAGCAGGTGTAATTTTTTTTTTTTTCATTTGCTATAATTATAATCAACTTTCGCCCTTGGTGTGGCCATTCCGAGTAGCTGACCGCGCCGATACTTTCACAAAACCTGCATAAAAAAGCAGTTGACTATTCGGGGATAAAAGAGCCCCGAGAGGATCACTAAGAGAAGATCAAGGTGTTTCGTTACTATACTGCACTATTAACAAAATAAAAATGATAATCCACTGCCTGATATTGGACTTCTTTTTTTTATATTTTACATTATCTAAGGATACGTTACGACTAAATTAAACATAGAGAATGGGCATTAATGCCATATCCACGAGAAAATGAGAAAATGAACCAAGAGTTAAAATCGTGAATACATCTTTGCTCATTTGGCCATTTAATGCTGTCTGAAGGATTTTAACAATAATCACTGCTTTTTCGGGATGGCTGAGATTCACTTTCGTCAATACAACTATATAATATAGACACACACACACACACATATGTATATATTATATGTATTATGTTATACTACATTGTGCAAGTATTGGATATTGTACTCTGCATCACGAATCTATGTAGAAGACACAATGTACGATGCGTATAGAGATGTAATGCGTCTGTTCTGACGTCCACTGCCCCGCCATCGTCCGTCGTCCATGGATTGATTCTTCCCCTCCCTTCGGTATGGTTTGCAGCCCAATTAAAATTAGCTACGACGAGTAGATTAATAAAAAGAATTGTGTATGCAAGAGAAAGAGAGAATGGGTCCTCGTACATTGGTGAGCGCAAAATCGAAGCGTCTATATATAGATATTTTCCAGGGGTTCAGCCATTTCTCCGTAAAGTAACAGAAGATCGTAAAAAAGTAAAAGGTTAGGCGAGTTTGATGTGTTTCAAGTACATCTAAGATAATCATGTTTACAAAACTAATAACGTTATAAAGTAAAACAAAAGTTATTTTCATAGCAAAGACTACAATATCTCCAAGTGTTTCAGTTAACATGTTTCTAATGCTACTTATTTGAAAATATTTGGTGAAATAAAATATTTAAAAAGTAATAAGATCAATAAAAAATAGTCAATTTTGTTGCCACATCAAAGAGTTATTATAAACATGAAATTATTCATCACTAGAATGAATATCTTAATTAAAATATGTAGTTAAATAAAAAATTTTTCACAAAATAATTGAACGTTTGAAAAGTAATGAGATCAGTTAAAATTATTCAAGTTTATTAATACATCAAAGAGTTATAATTTACTAAAAATTATTCAGTATTAAAATGAAAATCTTTATAAAAATATCTGAGTGCATTAAAAATTTTTCAAAACGAAATGGAAGATTTAGAAAGTAATGAGATATAAAAGAAATAGTCAAGTTTTTGACATTACACATATTGTAATACTTGAATAAGGTATGTATTAATTTTTATAATACTTTTAAGGTACTGAATAACAAATAGTCAAGCCTAATGTTTTATTTTCATCATAAAAGCAAAAAATGTCAATATTTTGGAAAGTTAATAAATCTGTATAACTTGCCGGCCCGGGTTTATACTGTTTTTTAGCAAACAATTAAAATAACGTTTAGAAAAAAAAATAATTGTAAATTTATATATAAATATCTGTGATCAGGCATATGATAGAAAAACTCCATCGTTGTTTGGTAAACCAAAAATATCTGACGTATCACTAGAAATGTGATTTAAATAACTTTCCGCGTCTGTTAATGCCGTATTCCGATTTATGCACCACCACGTATCTTTTCAGTAGATGGGCTCAAGTGCATAGCGCCCTATTATTTATTGTAGATCGACTTGTAATAATAACGTTTGAGATTCAAAATAGTATTACAAAAATGTTGAGAAATATGATTTTTAATTTAGACCAGTGATAAATGTAAAACAAATTTTAGCAAACTAATGAATATTGCATGTTTGCAAATATTTTCTTTAGTTTTAAGGGTATCAAGCAACTCTTTGGAAAAAAGCACATAAAAATATGGGAAATCTTTCGTTTGAAATTTACATCCTTTGCATTGGCATCTTTGTAGTAAAGATATAAATAATTTGTATGCACTCGCACACACACACAGTGCACAAAACCTTTTCGTAAAATCACATTTTTCTCTAACGACCAATGAGCATATTTATGTACTTAGAAAATGTGTCATTTTGTCAAAATATAAGGCATTTTTGTGAAGCTGCTGTGTCGACGAAATAGTCACCCAATTCATGACAAAAGAAGCCAATGCTTTGAATAATACTTAAATTTCCGATAAAGACTATATTTTTTTTTCATATTCAAACGAAGATTTAACTAATATGTAGGTCTCAGATGAATTTGACCCCCTTCTCCTGCCCACAGGATATTACTTTTGATGAATGCAATGAATAGCTAACATTAAATTTTCTGACACGCTTTCCCGTAAAAATGATGCTTGGATGATTAAAACATATTCATGTTTAAAAAAAAATATGGAGACGATTAACAGTGCTCAAACTCTGTACGAGACCATTAATTTTTATTTCTTGAGGCATCCATTAGGACAAACATAACAGATCTTTCGAGATTAGTATCCTCGCTCTGAGAACCTGCACGATTAGTTATTAATATTACTTCTTTGCAACATTAAAACTACTTTATCTCGAAAAACAGTGTCTAAAGTAAGACTTATGGAATAAACTTGATCAGAAAAAATAAAAGTAATTCGTTTTTTGCAGAAAAAACTGAAAAATATTAAGAAATTTTGTTTTTTTTTAAGTGATGTCGTATAAAAATGAAATATAAAAATATTTATAGGAAAAAAAAAATTTGGTCATTGATGGGTTTCGACCCCATGTGAGTGCGTTGTTATCAGAAAAAAAAAAAAAATAAATAAATTGATGACAAAAAAATGTGTGTGCACTCGGTGCATCACAAGGGGTGCGAAGAGGTGAGGTCGTTCGCAAAGAGGGGTATAATCTGAGACAAGATTCTCTATACCCCTAGACGGGTCACGTACCATCGGTATCTCCTGGCAACTCAATGTTCAATATGACTAGCGCCTTCATACGCGCTTAACCACTCGACCACCGAGCTCTTGTTTTCCAATTCGTTAAATAGTCGATTTGAAGCTAGCATAGATAAAAAATGCCATTAGGCAAGACACTCGTGAATGTGTTAATTGCTTAGCGTTGTAGTCAGTATATCTATATGTCCGACCAACGTGTCTACAATCGGTCATATAGATATACTGGTAATATGTATAGTATACATACCCACTGGGTCAGTACACTTAAACATATAAAAAAAAACATTCATCATTATCGATTTTACGCGCTTGTTCGCTTCACAGTCAAGCATATAATCAATTAATTTGCGCGGGGAAAGAAAAGGCATCTATACCTAGATGTTTGTATAAAGACATACTTTGCCATGACTTTGAAAAAGAGCCATAACGAAATACTATACCTATAGTTATATCCAACACGAGTGAAGCAGTTAATCCTGATGTACTTATATGTATAATACACACGAGTTTAATATTATACACGCGTACACCATCCAAGTATCCTTCTTTTACCCTTTGCTTGTCGTGGCCCGAGAGACGGCGACGTCGTCCTTTTACCTGTAAACATAGATTTTTTGCCCTCCGCCGCGGATTTTCTGGATCACCCCTATAATACATAATTTACGTACTGTACCTATACCCATATATACGAGAGGTATACATGCAGTATTCACGTTTACGGCGTAGTTACCGTAGCATGGGATCTGATTGCCGTCCAATTAAAATTTAAATTCTACCTTTAAGTCTCGGAAAAATCGACAGCTGCAGACGCTGCTTCGTAGAAACGTCAATCATTATCGAGTATAGGATTAGACGGATTTTTCAAGGAAATCATTATTTTAAAGAAGCGAATTTTCCAACGCGTGTAGAATTTACACTTACGTATACGAAAGTGGCAAAACTCAACGATGCGATATGCGCATGGAAATTAAAATGGTAATTAACGTAGCAGGACACATGTATAGGTATACAATAAGCGCAAGTACCTACCGTTAATATATTATGTACTATAATAATGACAACAACAACAACAACGTAGGTAGGAGTACTGTTATGACAATAATATATCAAGAGTCAGCCTGCACGTGCAGCTGTTGCTGCCATTATTTCGTCGATTTACGATGCCAGTAGGCACGCGCGACTTCGAAATTATTAATAGGCCTCCGGGAAACATCTATAGGTGTATAGGTACGTATAAAGCATCATCCTTACATTATTACGTGAGTATGCACGCGAAACAGCTGCTTCGCAACGCTTAGGGAACCTAAGTATATGCACATGTTATATTTGCAAAAAGGACAAGTCAGTGGTATCGTCAATCAAGCCGGAGTTGGCAAGTGTGCATACGCGAATAATTCCCCATGAAAGCATCCGTCATCGCTGCTATATATAGCTATAATACAGCGGTACCCTCCATCAAGAACTATCAAAAACGTTACATACATAGGCCAGTAGCACTCATTTGGATAGGTCACACCAATCGTTTCCCTTATTACCTACAGCTACGTGTGAAGTTTATATTGTTTATTCGCAACTAGGATGATTATTTTCAATGCACGTCGTTGGAAATCCTTTTTAGAGATCAGCAGTCACGATTTAGATTTTCATTCGTGCATATACATATACATTGTACGCGTTTGGGGAGAGAGTCGATTAAGTACTGCCAAAAACGTGTGTTTTGCAAAAAAGAAAAGTTGCAATCGAGCTCGTCGAGGTTTCACCACACGGAAGCCGAGAAATCGCGGAGACTCGTACACACACAACTACGATACATCGTACAGCTAATGGTGAGGAAGCAAATGCGTATGGTTAAATGGGTTGTACCCAAATTGTATGGTTTAATCAGGGTATGGATGCGTTTTACACGACGATGAGCCAGACTTGTAAAATATTATAATTATCATTACTATCGGATGGAGTACGAAAATCGGTAAGCGATTTGGCGCCTCGATAATGTGCCAAAATCAAAGTACACTCACGTATTTATGTATCGGTAAGATTAGGGTCGAGACAGTTAAGTAGGTATTGCCCCGATGTGAGTGGGTTAATCGAACGTCGGCCGACCGACCGACCGACCGACCGACCTATACCGGCTGGAATTCGAGCGTGTGGTATACAAGCGCGTCCGTCCGTGTGTTTGTTCTCTCCTATTGACACACTTTCGGGACGTGGTGGCTGCGCCGGCGACCGGCGAGCTCTCCTCTCATCTCCTCCTTGCAACGGCTCTGCACGCGCACGAACGACCGGAATCGGCCGATTTTTCCGGTTTCGCTCGGCGTTGGCCACATTATTTTTTTTTCTTCCTTTCTTTCTTTTTCCTTTTTCAGGACCGCGGCAGCAGATCGGCTCTGTTATGCGTCACTGCTAGCGATGGCTCTATTCACCCGCGGGTACGCATATAACTCGTGAGTCCGAGATACCGATCCACATCGTGGAGCGTGGAATATGGAACGATCGTATCTATATCTATCTCCCCCATCCACACCTGTCGATGATTTTTGTTCGTGGCTATCGGTATAAGAATCCGCACCTGCCCGTGGGCAGCCGTCAAGCCGGAGGACATGACCACTCGGGTGCGCACTAGAAATCGGATCCATACGAGTCGAAGTGGATCGATCGACCGCGGCGGTATACTTATACGTGTGCCGCCAAGCAAAGTAAATACTTTTTGGTACGTACATTTGTACATGTAGATGAGTAATAAAGCGCGAAAAAGAGGAGAGGAGGCTCCGAAGAAAGGCCGTCTTACTCGTCGTTCCATTTCTACTTGCGCCCGCCGTGTAATATATAACTATACCCCTGCGTTGCGCGAGACCCGTCACCGTTAACCGATCCCAGCAGCAAAGAGTCAAGAGTATACCACGTACATGCTGTATACACACAGCCTGGGTGTTTCAACACTTATAATATCTCCCCCCCCCTCCTCTCTTTCAATGTACGTAGGTACGTGTCGGTGTACATATACATATACCTATAAACAACGTATACTATATACTACCGTCACTCGACACGAAAATTCACTGCGAGAGACCTGATGCCGTGCGATCCCTTTCTTATTTCGTACTTTCAAATCGACGCCCTCCCCCTTTTTAGATGCGCATATATACATATCCTCGTGCAGGCCCCTCCCGCCCGTGTCACATATAATATACTCACACACAAACGTGACGAGCTGCTTTTATCGCCTATTTATCGGATTCCTTTCTTGCATGGGCGGCCTTTTTTTCGGGAGGCTCCGTTCTCTCGCATAAATACAAGAATTCGATGAAAAGAAGAAGAGGTTCCTCTGCATGATGGGAATGAAAGAAAAAGGTTCGGCGTTTACACGTAGGCACGCGCAGCATTAACGGGGCACGATCGTCGCCAAGCGTGACGCTCCTTCCTCTTGTATATATTCTGGTGGTACAGGTGTCGCGTCCAGCCAGCCAACATCACGAGGAGGGGACGCAGAGGCAGGCCGCGCGCCGAGCAGCTGGCACCACCAGGTCCCGCGCTCTCGGAAAAAAACGGTTCAACGATTCCACCTATATACTTACTTACAATCTACTTATACCCGCGTACTGCTCGATCCGGCTCTCGCGCCACCTTTTTATTCGCCTGTATAATGTATCCCTCGAGTCTTATTCCCTTTTCTTCGTAAACCCATCTCTAGTTGATTCCGTCGAATCGATTTCGATCGATGTAGTTGGAAATTCACTGCTGCTGGGCGCCGATGCGAATCTTCTCTCAAACTTTTCCACAAACTCGCTTGGTTGAGTTTATTAAAATTATCGTGAACATGCGCTTTAATTATCATGGCACGATCATTCATATTGTATGTAAAAATATTGGTGAAAATCATCGATAAACTTATTTGCAGAATCTCGTGAAAGGTGTGCATCATGCATCGACCGATCGAGAGTTTTTTCGATATATCAATAATTTACAAACGCGCTAATTGTGCATACATTTCATATTACCTGTACCTCCCATCTCACTCATCATCTAGATATTTTGCAATTTTTCCAGCCAGCTGAAGTTGCGAGCCAACGAGCGATAGGCATCGCGTATATAATGTATACAGTAATACCTACCCCCCGGGGCACGCATTGGTACACATTGCGGGTGGTTGAAATTTCCGGCGCAAACGAAGAAAAAAAAAAAAAAAAAAAAAAAAAAGAATCGAGTGAAAAGCCGAGGCGCAAAGTAGGTACTTACTTAACGAAGCGAAGATGCAAATGGAAAGGCGAGGCGAGGTATAAATAAATAAATGTATATGTATACGCGATACACGTCGTACAATGTAACATCGCGGGCGCGCTCGCCACATCCGGTTACGAAAATGTATGTATGTGTAGGTAAGCTGTAAGTATCTGTGGGTATATATTATATGCAAGCAAGCAAAACAGGAGCCAAAGGAAAAAGCTCCCCTACCCGGCTCGCCCCTTGGCCGGCTGCTGTTGCTTTCGAAACTGGGTGTTGAGAGATCCTGCGAACAATCAAGCCACGATAACCTCGATCTGCTGGCTGGCCGGTTCGCTCCTCCTCGATCTCTTGTGTATTATATATATATATGTATACATATATACGGCCGCGTAACTCGCGATGCAGGAAGTTGGTGCCTATTACTTTCGGACGATGATGATTATACTTTACTCTCTCTCTCTCTCTCTCTCACTCTTTTCCCTCGCTGATGTCCGAGTACCTGTTCGTCATGTAATTTTATACCTCCTGTAGGTAGGTACAGTCCTTGCGTTGCTCTACTTGCGCTTTTTCGGCCGCACGTCATTACGGGCGTTTTCGGGTTCTGCTTGTGAGTATACACATACATACGGACATGGTGATGCGAGTTTCATTCAGACTACTTTCACCGGAACAACAACATAGTTGCATATGTATATATATATATATTATCAGCAGCGATAATGATTTTATTGTTGCCACTCGTTTTCGCACAACAATAATCAACAATGCGTATATATTTTTTGGGCAAAGTAAATTTCTCGCGCAACCTATTAGTCACATAAATATGTATAGTTGTATCCGAGTGTACGAGAAGGAGGGCAAACTGTTAGAATATTGTGTAGGTATATATGTATCAAGAGCCAATAAATTATCAGCAAAGCCGTATGTGTACGCTTACATTATCACGACAACATATATTATATTATAATATATACGTAATCACGAGTTCTGAATCGAGATCGGGTATAGGTAAATATACACGCAGCGAGGAAATAAATGAAACGTGCATGGATGTAGGTATACATGTATATGTAAATAATATGAAGTATCCATGTACCGCGGTTTGTTCGCATGGTAATGAAATGTCGCAAGAAAAAAAGGTAGATAGAGGGATTTCCTTATTCGTGAAAAGCTCCGTCGCGCTGCTAGACACTCGTAAATCATCCCTTTTGTGTGCGCGCGCCCATTTACTTTTACCATATATATGTATATAAACACGCATGGGTCGCTGTAATATAATATATTTATCATGCACGCACCTACACAGGTATATACATAAATACCTGCACATGTGTATACAATGCTGCTGTGAGTTCTATCCAAGAGCGAGTGTTCCTGTATAGGTATAAGTATTAAGTATACTGTATACCTTTTAAAGCACGGAAACGTGGATCGCCTACTCCGCTCGTAGCGTAGGCGTCCCTCGTCGACTCGTTTAGTTTGCGGAGCAAACTCTCGTGCATGCACATATAAATATATGCATGCCTCCCCATCCCCATCCCCAGTGCTTCGTAGCACGTATGTGCCATGTATAGGTATATGGATCCATGGATCATATAATGCTATGTACTTATAGGTATATGCATAGAATATATACCACACGAGCGAGTTCCTTACCGGTTTATCCGCGTGGCTCTCTCGCGGGAGAAACAACGAGACGACTCTGTACCTATATAGAAATGCCTCCCAGACGCGGTAGGTGTAACGTAATCGCGGCCTGCTCTACTCTCAATTCGTACCTATTTTTATTTCCCAGGATATATATATATATATATATACACATCGTACGTCCTGCTGGAGTAACCGCAATGAAAGCTATAGCAAAAGGGTGGACGAGGAAGGGGGTACAGTAATTAAAAATTAACTTCATAAGCAGGTATAGGTACTTCTATTGAAATCTTTATGTTTGAGTACACATGCACCTACACTTGTTGACATATAGGTTAGTAAATCCACGAAAAAAAAGGGGGGGGGAATTTATTTTTCGTGGATTTATTCAGGTATGTTCTATGCATAAGAGCGGTCCACGCGAATAAGCCACCTACAATGTACCAATATATATATATATACAGGTAAACGGCTTTCCTTTGGCCCCTACCCCCCCTCGCTGCACGAAAGTGGGCCTGCCTCTCTCTCGCAGAAGCGTCAAATGAAGTGCCCGTTCGCGAGCAAGGGAGAAAGAAATCAGTACACCGATACGAGCTCCGCGGGATTTTGCGATACCGTTCACGGCCCACACTAAAGTCCTTCCCTCCTCCCTCCTTTTAGAGATAGAAATAATACCTTGTGTAGCGATTGCCAGTGGTTACGTCAATATGTCTTTCCATCTGACTTTTCGAGGGTTTTACTTCATCGAGAAAATTTTGTTGTTACTGTTTCATACGTCCACGAAAATATATATAGGCAAGTATACGATGGTATTTATCTGTCATCGGGTCGCAATCATCAAGGGGCATGAGTATAAGAAGGTACATTTACGACGGACGATATTAATTTTCAAGCTTTTGTTGCGTTGCAGCTTAGGTACATATGAATATGTACATATATTATAATATACTAACTCGCTGTATAGGTAGGTATAGTAACTATAAGCGTATACGAAACATCATTTGGTAACTTATCATAAATATTGCATAAAAGTAAGTAATTTGATCAATTATTACGATCCGCATGCGCGGTAAAACTATTATTATAGCTATAGCTGATATAATTGCCGATAAATTATATGATAATACCAGCTATTGTGCGGCGCTACGGTTATCAATGACCCCGTGATGGTTGATGAATCGTTAAAAATCATTAGGCAAATGGTGCATCTGTTTGTTTGTGAGTTGCAGTGTCAATAAACATATAAGGTGTTTTCTCACGCTTGCAATTATCATTAAATTGTAAGTATATGTATAGAATACATCGAACTGGATAAAAAAAATGGTGCTATTCACATTGTACCTACCATCACCATAATAACAATATTAATAATAATAATCATCTCAAATTGATTACTTTTAATTTGTTTTACTTGCGCGTCCAATCGTAGATTACCGAGTTGATATCGATGCACGAGTGTGTATATTGGGTATATATTGTATAGGGTATAGGTATGCCGATATATTGTGTACTTACAATATACATATCATCATATTATGCTTTCAGAAAGTTGGTACATGCAGATATAGATAAAGAGAGAGAGAGAGAGAAAGAGAGCACTTAAAAAAAAAGAAACGGTATACGTGTGCCGACATAATATATGTACTCGCGGTATAGATAGGGTAAATGGTGATGGGGGTAATGGTCATGTGATCTTGTGCATCAGAGTCGCGCGTGAAAGATGTAAGAGATCAAGAAAGAGAGAGAGAGAGAGCCCGGCTCACTCTCGATTTGAGTCTCGCATGAACCGCGGCGGCGCCAACCGCCAACTTGTATATAAATGAGTAATATGTATAGGTATATACGTACTCAAAGGGAGCAGGAGCAGCAAACCGGTGAAAGGAGGTGACGACGATTTTCATCATTTGGCAAATAACGAGTGGCTGTTTTTTCGTGCCTAGTTCGCCGTTCCACTGCACCTCGCTCCTTTTTACAATTTCCCCGGCGGGCATATTGGCATAGGTATAGGTATAAATTATTATATTATACGCTTGGTATGCCAGTACGCACCTACGTATTAGGTGGATATATTTAAAATTTATCCAGGAATTTTTGTGCTTTCGCTCGTGCATTGTTGGCAATTTTTTTTTTCTACCGAATGAGTATACTTAACATATAACTCTCGAGAGCGAATTGTCTGATTTTTATTGAGTAATGGCTCGTGCACACAGGTATAGATCTTCTATAGAACAAATTAACCAGTCAAACTGAAAAACAATTGACATGTTTCTATATTATCTTCATCATCATCATCATTATCAGATCTATGTATAGGTGTTACGATACGGTACAGTTTGAACGTATTTTTGCAAACGAGTTAATAATCTCATTCACTGATGCCGGTCCAGCTGCTGTTGCTAATCACAGAAATCAATTCAATAATTTTCAAGGAAATCGACATTATGTTGGAGCCACGGTCGATCTATCATTGGTTTCGGTAGGTACAGAAATTCCCATACATTGGAAACGAAATAAATATACATATATTATATGCATATATATACCACCTACACACGCACGAATAAATGAAATTATTTATCTGCAAACGTCATGTGTCTATCCATACAGCCGCGATAACTAGATCTCTCTCTTCGATAAATCCAAAATTTTAAAGATATATTACAAACATGTGTATATAGAATACGAGCACTTGCAGTATAATATTTATGATGTATGCGTATAGAGATATGGTTACCGTGGATGATTAATTTCATAGATTCTCAAGTATTGCTATACTTTTTGTAAAATCTGATTCGAGATTTTTCTACAACGTATGTGATAATTATATATATATATATATAATATATATATATACATATATATATATGTATATATATGTATATACAACATATATATACATATATATATATGTTGAATTGAGCATCAGTTACCAATATTTTATTTCTACAGGCTATATGAAAAGTGAGTGAGATTTTTCTACAGCGAATGAATGACATTCACGGGCATAGGTTGTGAATATTAATGGCCAAAAAATTTCTACAAATAAATTTGGGAGAGCTAGAAAGTGAAAAATATTATCCAGTCATTAATTTTGTCTATAACAAGAAAACACTGGGTGTATAGCGTAGCATGGTATATCTTTGGCATTCAATTTTACCGATGGAAACAAGCATCTTCAAGGAGGAGTAAATCATTTGGTTTAAAGGTTTAATGTTGCAAGTACTTACATAGGTACATAAATGTTGTTGTTCGAATGGGCTGCAGGAGGCTTGTATAGGTAAGTAATGATACCTTACGCACTGTGTACGAAAGTGATCGGGTTGGAAAGGCTGCCCGATCGGCCTGACGTTGGGAACGCGGCATCGCACGCACGGAGTTCGCGGCTGTGGCAAGTGGGTCACGCAATCGAGCCTCGCAAACTTGGAGCCAACTCTTCCTTCTCGCACGGCCATCACCCACACTCTCGTGCACGCACCTACATTACACGTATACTCTTGCAGCTCGACAAACCAGCATATACATTACGTATGATGTATACATGTAGGTAAGTAAGTATAGCAGCTTGCCCTTCTCTTTCGACCGCCAACGATCGGCTCGACACACCATTCATCCCCGCGTGCAGTCGCAAGAGCGCCTTCATTTTCCTACTTTTGGTAAGGGATTTATTATAAATAAATTATTTATACGTGCGTATACGCACGAGGAAAACCATTGGTATTTTAATTCTTAAAATTTTATGCCCGCGAACATAGATTAGGTGCCTATGATTCCGGCCCCGAAGGACGCGACGTGTGACATTACATTCAACCCTGGGGCCACCGAGAGTATACATAACATGGCCCATTGGCATTTTTTATTTTTTTTTATCTTTGGCTATAGGCTCATTGCCGCATCACATGGCCAAACTCTCGCTCTCTCTCTCTGTAATAATAATAATAATAATAATAATAATAATAATAATAATAATAATAATAATACGAATATGCCTATATACTCGAAAAAGTGGCTCCTTTCGCTTTATTTTTTGGCCCACAAACTCACTTCTGATCCAATTCTTGAAAAAATGACTCGCTCTTTCACGATTAAGTAGGTGTACATATACGTATATACCACCCATGCCTATATTTCCATCGCACGGTATACAAGAGAAAGAGAGAGCCTAACGGAATTACATATGACGTTAATGGTGGGCTCGTTACGGAATAATTATGATTTTCCGCTTTCGGCGCACCGCATCGAACTCTAATTACATATGGGTTACCTTGAACGTGCTATACTGATTCGCCGGATCAAAAATCGGTACCTACTCATGGGTATCCGCGTCCGATACCACCTGCCGGGGGCTTTGCGTCCACCCATCGGTCCCGATCCTACGAATCTACGTACGTATACCTACTACCTACAGTGTGTGCCCTACGGCCATTTATATATATACAATATTCCTATCCTCTCTTATTTCGAGAGATCGAGGAGCGATAGGCGGGTTTTACGGAACAGCGGATAATTGCATCGGTTTATGCCTATAAGTTCCGTTCCAGTAAGCGGCCCTGCATCACTGCAGGCAGTGCAATGGCCCAGCCGGCCGATATGGATGATCGAATCGAATTCCACGGTCCAGTTGGCGTGTGGGAAATTTCATGAGCACATTTTCGGTACTTTAGAAAATAACAAATATAACTTTTTTTTTTCCTCATTGTCATTGTGAGCCAATTTTTCATTTTTCGCAATTGGCACGTACTGCATAATACTGCAGGTATGGTTATACCTGAACTCGGCGTAGCGGTGAATTATACTGGAATCAAAAGCCAAAGACGCACAAAGAGAGTCAGGGACAACAGCGGCCACGCAAGAATATACTGGGACTTTTTTGAGGCCTGCCACGTGGAATAAAAGAAGCCAAAGAGTATACGAGTAGGTATAGGTATATTTATTTGCGAATCGTGAATATGGCGGTCACGGAAACACCCAAAGTTCGTTGTTCTCCTCGCGTAGGCGCGTGACTCACTCCCATACGCACATATGTAGGTATACACAAATATATTATATTAACAGTCGGCAAGAGGAGGATCGGCTAAGGCGAAAACCTGAATTTCATTTCGCTCCGTGTCTTGCTGCCTGTAGTACTTGGCTTCAATTAACGACCTGCCGTTATTCTTCCACTCTTATTTTTTTGTTCCCCCACCAGAACAGCAGCTCCCAAAAATCATTTCAAATTTGAATTTCCTCGCGATCTGCGTTAAATCTCGACGAATACAATAAATTAACGAACGCTGCCTTGTGTGTGACTTTTGCATCGAGTCTTGTATCTTCTGTCGTAAGTCTGTTGAATATACAAGTGCATTCTTTTTGAAGATAAAAAGAAAGATCACGAAGCAGAGCCAATTATCGCAACACCTCGGCATTTTTTTTTCCTCCCTTCTTTCGCTCTTCTCGCGTGACTCCGAGAGAAGCGTATATACCGTACTCCTTAATACACGGGTAAGTATATCCGCGAGTGCGATGTTTCTTCTTATTCTTCTCCCTGCGAGCGTGCGTGTGGTGTTATTTAATTCTTCGGATTTGTGCGTGACGCTATCCTCCTCCCGAGGATCTCTCACGTATGTGTAAAAGTACCCTTCGACTCTCCTCGGAGAGCTCCGATCTAATTTTATCGCGGATCCTCGTAATTGCTATCCTATATATACGGAGACCAAGGTCAGCCCGGCGATAATGACAACGGCGAGAGAGTCCGTGCCTTTCCCCACGATTCCCTGTTTCGTCATTTCTTTTTTTTTCATCTCCCGCTGATGAAACTGCTGATGGACGCTCGCTCCGTACGGGACCCGTCACAATCACGAGCACGTGCGTAGGCGTATCGCGCACTCGAAAACCAAAGTGACAGCTAGACGAGTCAACGTTTTTTGGC